>NW_021131305.1:0-600000 GCF_004193835.3 Ostrinia furnacalis | reverse complement strand
TGCGAGTGACGTGACAGATCTGTCTCTATTTGATTCAATGGGATGTGCCGTACGAATGTAGCACGTAAGAGTTGGCGCACACCGTTGATTTTTCGTCGGCCGATAGTTTAGTCGGGCAGTTGATCAGTATGGGCAATGGGCATGTATGGGAGTGCGCACACTACGCCGATTCGATTTGGCCGATTCTTCATACAAATTAAAATCGGGCACGACACAACTATCGGTTATCTAAAAATCAACGGTGTGCGCCTACTCTAATGCTATGGACTTGGCTCCACGCGCTGTTTGATACGCGAGAAATGAAACAGCCGTACTTTTTACATCGACCGACAGTACTCTACCTAAAAGTTACAATATTTAAAACTTTAATGCCCGTTTTCACCATCAATCTCAATTTTTAAGTGACCCCTATGAAAACATATTCCTGTTATATGTTACCTAGGGGTCGTCTAAAAATTAGGGATTGATGGTGAAAACGGGCATAAAACTTGTAATTAAATTCTTCCTCCAATAAATAAAATACCTATTGCAAGTCTCTAATGAAAAATGAAAAAATAAAAGAGTTTACTAAAAAAAAAGAAATAAATAAAGCTTTACAAGTGTTTAAGTATCTATTAGTAATTAGTCAGATAATTTACTAGCTAGAATTTAATATTTCACAAGTTATCGCTTTCGTAGCGAAAACTGGTAAAGGTAATAATTATAATAATCCGTGCGGTAGTTGACGTAAGTATTTGAATTAAAATAGAGAACGGATTAACGGTGTACTAAAAATAAAATACCAGGTATAGTTGAGGAAAAGTTTATTTAGCCTGTTTATACGTTAATGGGTTCCGAAAAATAGTAGCTAGGTAAATAAGGAAAATGATAAAATTATGTTCTTGTTCGACGCCTACTCCGTCGAGTTAGGAAAGTAACTATTATTAACTTGGGCTGAGTTGCACCACCTAACTTTAACGGTAACAATAACGATAACCGTTGTTTTTTGTATGAAGTTTGACAGATTTTTGACGTTTGTCGAAGTTAAAGTAAGATGGTGCAACCCAGCCTTAATAATTACCTATTTACTTGCCTACTTTGTTTGATAGCTGAAATATAAATAGGCAAAGATGTATTTTTAAAGTTGCCTCTTTTTCTTCTTCCAATCCTTCTGTTTACTTCCCGTGCAAAAATCCTACCTCCTTCTAACTAGTTTTAAAAGCTTCTGACTACGATTTCCAAGTAAATATTTTGAAAAATCTACATACCTAATTCATAACATTTGCTAGATCGTTAGACTCTGTTTGAGAACTGAATCCGAAATCTGAATCTGTGCCTAAATCCGAAAGTTGTACGTTTTCACCACTAAACTATTTGATGAGGTCTGGGAGAGGAAGAGGAATTAATTAGTTTTGGAATTATAGGACCTAGGAAAAAGACAAAAATATGTATGAAGCTATGAAAGTTCATGTGAGTGAGGAACCTATTAGAATCTTCCCAAAAGAGAACTTCTTAACGAACAGATTCTATGATTTATTTATTTACCAATGGTCCGTGACCCTCACTCGGCATGAGGCACACTGAAAACCAGCGCCGTGGCCTTCGTCACCGTGGGCCACGGCATATGCTGAGTGGGGTCCCGTTGCAGTGGGCATCTTGTTGGGGGATGGGTGGCACTGCTCAGTTTACTCTTGTTTTTATTTTTTCTTCTTCCATTATTATGTGCCACTGTCATGTCTATGCAATTGCCTGTATTTGTGTGATGTCCATTGTAATAAATGTATCTTTCTTACTTTCTTTCTTCTTTCTATTAAAGCTGATCAGCAAACCAACAGTATCAAATGTCATCTGACTGAATTCCGCTTCTTTCTCAGGTTCCATTCCCGTTGGGATCGCGGTGGCGCGGCAGAGAGTCGGCGACGCCGGCCTGCTGGCCGCGCTGTCGCAGCAGAAAGACAACCAGCAACGATTACATGACATCGGTAAGTCCGCCATTTATGCCACATGTATTTAGAGTTCTTTTGCGTTGTTATTCTAATTTAGGAGTGTCAAATATTTGATTTTTCCAATCAAAATGACAGCTAACCAACCCTAGATTATAAGTCGTTTCATCCATGAAGACGCGCCCCCCATTCTTCCCCTTTGAGTGTTATCGGTATACGCTAAATTATCCATAAGTGCACGCGCACACTACAATAATGACGCTCGGATTGCTCGAATCAAACTCCCCGCAAACCCGCGCTTCCATCGACCAAAAATTGGCGGGGCGCGTCTTCGTGGATGAAACGATCTATACAGAATGATGCGCAAGAGTGCCTTAGCTTAGTTATCTTAGTTTAAAATCGTTTATTTAAAACACGCAGTTAGAAATAAATCTTAGTTGAAAATCGTAGTTCATTTAAAACACGCAGTCACGAAGCGCGCAACGCGCGTGCCGACTCGGAACGCTATGCTATGTTTGCGTCCGAGGCCTTTCTTATCTATTGACTGACAGTCGATACTGACGCCATCGGCCGCTCGGACTACCTCCTCACTGGTTCTGAGAGCCTGGTACCTCTATGTATTTACTGTGATGCGCTTGGTAATGAAAAAAAAGTAAATTAAACTTTATCGAAGGCCAAACGAGTAGTTTCCAACACAAAATCAACTCTACCATCTACAGAATACGTATAAATTTTCAGAAAAAGCGATTACTGGTTGCTCCACTTCTTGTAAATGATTTCGCGCTTCCGCATAAATTTTAATGAACTTCAGCAGTACATGTGTAGAAGGCGTTTAACTAAGCAGTATAATTGAGCGTTGTATATATTCGTTATCGTGGGATCACGCGAGTTCCAGATATCACCTTGGGCTGCGCCGGCGCCGCGTTACGAGTCCGCCTGTTGTTGCTTCATTACTATAAACATTACTAATGTTGTTGTTTGGATTCGTTTTAGATGTGAATGGAAGTTTTTGAGACATAATTACACGCACTAATCAACAGTCGTATTTTCCTTGAATGTAGAGACAACAACAATCCTTTTAACCTTCGGAGGTCTTGAGTAGGTCACTTGGTGGTATTCTCAAGACAAAGTTCAGGTTACAGGTTGACCTAATCATCAATAAATGTTAAGGTCTTACAAAGTTACAATCTAACATCATAAATTATGTAGCAAGTGTTTGCAATATTATAATTGGATAAAATTAATATTGGTTAGATCATTGTCTATTAGGGATTTATGTTTGGTAGGTACTTTAATTGCATACGTGGTTTTACCTTAATAACACATATTTATAGAGTTCAAATGAGACAGATGTCAAAAGCATTTTCTTTTGCTGTACCAGTTGCTGCTCCACGAATTAGCACACAACGCGTGGTTTTTCTGTTTCCATTTTAACTTTTTGCCCTATTTACATTTAAACTGACATGTGAACTAAAAGCAACCATACATGGGAGTTTACTTGCTTAATTAAGACGCCAACCGCTCGATATTACGAGGAAAACCGCGGGCGGTCGGTGGTTTTCCCCGCTTTTTGAATTGAAATCGACCGGATCCTGGTACACCTATGATCGATGTTGAAAGATAGACAAACAGCTGCACATCAAGCTCATAATAAAGTGTCTTATATCGTGGTAATAGGTACTATTTTGCAGCAAAAATGCACAGTCTGATGTGCAGTCGTCTCAGTTGACTGTGCTTGTAATTATTTATCAATGACCTGGCTGTCTGGAAAATGACGAGACCTTTTTCTATGACATGCAACTTGTAAAGAGAATTCGTTCTTGTAACATGACAAAAATAACGATAAGCGTTACGCAACCACCAATAATTACGTCTGTTAGTTTGTTTGATATTGTCACTTAGTAAGATTTAACTAAACATCATTCTACACTAATAGAATCACGCAATTTTCAAGTGGCAGTTCCATTAAAATCTAATCCTGAAGATACTCCTGTCAAAGACTCGAAAAATGACACGTCGTCAGCCCGAACCGAAAAGGGGACAAGTATTAAAGGGCGTAGGAGTTAAACTGTGGAACTCCCTTCCCTGTAATTGTAGGAAACAATCGAAGCGTGCGTTCGCTGACTCTGGTCCCTGCAGCCTAAGCCGACTTGAATTTATCGCACACGACTCGTGTGAGCACCGGTCTAATGCGATTTATAGCGAACACCGTTTGTATCCTACAATTATATGGTAATCGCTTTGGGTGGGTCTATCCTGCAAGGCGATGTCGAAACATCCGCTCAGTCTCTCTCACTCATGCCAGTTTCCTAAGCTGCGCGACAGAGAGGTTGAAATTTAAAGAGTACTGTCCAGAATAGGGCCTCAGATTTAGTTAGGCCCTCAGTAACAATGGCCTAACTAATGGTTAGATTGTCTTCCAAGCTGGTTACGGTTTTTATGAGAGCGTCTTTTATCTTAAAGAGACTTTAGCCCTTTTCTCCATCAATCCCTAATTTTTAAGTGACCCATGGTAACACTCGACAGGAATTTTGTTTTCATAGGGGTCACTTAAAAACTAAGGATTAATGGTTAAAACGGGCATTAGTCTCTTCTAATTTTATTGATGAACCTCCTACCCACTTCTCTGCATATTTTTTGGGTAGATTCATTAGCAGAAATTACTTTCCCTTTTCATAATCAGTAAAATGTCACATAAACTTGACACTTCTCACGATTGGCGAAATTCCAGTTCGACTAATCCTATCCACTATCCTATAAAAAAGTAAGATTTTTTTTCCATAATAAGGTAGGTATTTGTCCGCAATCGCACCTAGTGAGATGCAGAGGATGGTACATATCTGCCCTGTAAGTGCCTAAACCTATTCACTCTCTCTTTGAAAAGGCCCAAAAATAGAGTATAGAAAGAGCATGAGGATTGAGGATAATAAAGTTTGGAGCTTACACCGACTTTTTCCCATTTATAATTAGCCATTCGTATGCCCCAGGTCACGGCCACTTCCAAACTGGCCGTCATTACACGCGGACATAATATTTTCAGCAATTAACTACCGTAAAGTGATTAGCAAAGGACAACAATTTCGTTGGCGTTTGTTTATCGTATAGGCCAGCTGAACCCGTTGATTGAAATGGTGTCATTTAATTGGTGTATTTTTTAATAACTGCAATGAGTTTTGAGTTATTTTCTTTGCAATGTAATGTAACATCGATTTATGTTATCTTAACCTAATTTCTTTGCTCGATTTCTTATATGACCTGTGCCTAATTTATGCCTTTGTCTCGTAATTATCTCTTTTTTTCATGCTTATATTTCTCTTGGCAAGTTGCATCAGCAATCAGAGGGCCTAGTCAAAATGCCAACGCAAACCAATCAAAAGCTTTCCACATTATAAATTATATTAAAACTTAGAACATGAGTGCGTTAATTGTCAATTGGACGATACACTGACCGTGTTTGACATTATAAATTTACAATTGGCGACAATGCCCCGAAGGCATGGCCGCTTACGCAACTCAAAATTGCATTCTGCCGTTTTTTGCGGACGCCTAATGATTAATACGGGGCCTCAATCAATTATCCCGCTGCAGGTGGGTCTTTTTGCATCGCTAATGAGCTGAATTAACTAGCTTTGGTCCGTGGATTCGCTTGGCAAAATTTGGTCGGGCTTTGAATTTATAACGCGTTTATTAAGCTAGTTCGGGGTTTAGCAGGGTAGTATTTTGATTCTCCTCTTGTTCCATTAAAGTTAAGAGAAACAGACGAACAAACTATTGTAGTTTATTATCAAGGTTACGCTCACGCACGCTATGTGTGGTACAGGAATCCGCAAATTGGCTTTACTTTGAAAGAACTCATTAGAGTCATTAGACCCACGTCTGGTTCTCGCATCAGAGAATAGCCAACTGTGTAGCAGTTTTTTTCCGCAGTTTTTGGTTATATTTTCGTAAAATCAGTTAGAATAGTTGGCGATAGTTTGTCTTCTCTGCCAAACTTCTCTGTGTCATGTTTTTTATTCGAGAACTTTGAGTTTTTGGAAACTGCATAAAAGTGCTTCTAATCTATATCGTCTATCGTTTATTTACCTAGTAGCTAGTACCTGCTTCGTCAATATTTCTCTTATCTCGGTTCCAGAATTAGTTTTACTATAGATTACTAATGGAGTAATGGAAAACTTGAAGAGTGGTGCTTCCTAGCACAAGCATAGCTTCATAATATTAGGCTAGTTATTGTTTTGTAATGCCAAATTGTGAGTGACATTAATGCAGTAAATTCAATATTTAAAATTCAAAGTTAAGGTTGATCTGCTAGCAACCACAATCGATCATGTCTCGCAGCTGTCCGTGGCACGATCCGTGACCCGATGGGCAATTGTTATAAACGACGTCATTACTATGCGCCGGCGCAGTTTCGTTTCCGCTTAAATGCAAAATTGAAGTAAGCATGATCGGACATGCGACGCGACGTGGACTAATGTAACCACCTGCCACTCCTGCCAGGGTTAACGTGGGTGAAAAAAGTAGAATTGTTTTGAAATTAAAAGAAGATAAATTGATATTATTTAATTGCATAAGAAACACGGCATAAAGAGCTTTGGATACCACGTTACAGCAGGGTTAATCCAAAACACTGTTTACGTAGTTTCGGGTCTGTCTGTCACCGTCGCTCATGCCGACATCTAGCTTTGCGTGAGAGGAATGGCGATATTCAAAACTTCGGGTAACCATAACGTTTTTCGGAGTAACCCAGTAGATCTGGACAGGCAGATTCTTACTCGTCTCGTGTCGGTATAAACACTTGTAAGCGAAAAAATGGGATAAAGTAGGTACAGTGACTTCTTCACTATTCTTGTAGGAATCTGAATCAGCTTAGAGCAGTTATTTGTACATTTGTGCCTGATGAGATTTTTTGTAATTTTAGGTCCTTGCAACTCTGAGAGTTTACTCTCATATCTCAATTTTATCAACGGGATTTTTTATTAATGAAAATAGTCCGCATCATTTTCATCTGTAGTAAAGATGTTATAGTTTTCGCAGGTCTTAGTAATAAAATAATATGGGTCTGCTTTCTAGAGAACTATAAGAAAATCAGTAGTTATTAGGAAAATCGGTAAATTTCCAATTTTTCTACGTACTATCCAGTAGTTCAATACATGATGTGCAATGTTTTTTTTATTCAGGTGTTCTATGAAACTATTCCATTGCTTCATTGCCCGCAGTCATGCATTATAAATGCATTCACTTCTGAGAATGGTCTATTGAAATTGTTAGTGTTCCTTTTTTAGTACTTTGTCGGTAACTACTGCACAACTTGTTTTGTTTTTGTCCCATTTTCAAAAAGGAATAATGATTACGTCAACTGTAAACGACATAATAAGACAAAGAAAACATCCTATTATGCGACAATACTTAAAAATACCTGTAAAAAGTTAAAGCCTAGTAAATATAGGGCTCCTAACGGGACACTTAGTTATCATAAAAATCGTACATAAAAGAAAAGCAAAGGCTATAAAGAGAGCCGTTAAATAAAACGCGTTCGCTGCTACCGATAGCATCGCCGGATATTATCAACTTGGAAATTATTTACATGGCAAAAAACCAGCCAATTACATGCTAATCAGTTCTACAATTACAATATAATATGTACTGCCTTTTATAGTCTGTGCGGGGGCGGTTCGCGCGCAATTTTACTTTTTTGGCGGTCATTCTGAATGCAACGATTGCGTTTTGTTTTTTCGAAAGGTATTTTCTAATAGCACCACTTTGTTTTGCGTCTTTTAGTACTAAATAAAGAGGGATTTACGCATTCCATATTAAAGTATTTAGAAATAGAGCTGTGAATATAGTGGTTCATACTTTCAAAATATGTACTTGTATTGACCCTATGAATTTGTGACCGTCGTCATATCTGGCTAAACATTAATTTGGTCCTCCCTCCTGAATAAAAATCAATAGCTCTGCCCCTATCGGGATTCAAAAAGGGCTGTGGTTTAATGGATCTATTAGATTTGAGAGCATATTAAGAACCCACTTAACTATTGCATAGAAATATCTTGTAGTTAGTATAAATTGTTTTTAATAAATCATTGTTAGAATTAGAGCAAATGTATGTATTTTATGTTCATAAATTGCCTTAAAAACCAGTAATTCCAAGAATAAATTACTAAATAAATGCATTAAATAAAATTAGTAATTTAGTTGACCTACCAGGACATCATAAATGTTCTAAAAGTATATTGCGGTTTCAGTAGTCAGTAGTTGCTACCAAAAAGGTTAAAAAGGTGATAGTAGGTCTTTACAAACGCTGGCATTTCTTTGAGGGCTTATTAATATTCCTTGCTGGTTCCATCTGTGCCATTATGTGTTAATATTTGCTGATTGGGATCGTTTCTTACTAACGTTAAATAATCATTGAAGTGAGTATGTAAGTCCATACATTAGCATATCTATGCTACTAAGGAGTGTAGATTTGAATATTAATAAGTAAGAAAACGTCTAGACTAAGAGCTAGTGAATGCCAGACTTACGTCATTTTATAACACAGCTGAAAGTTTGTCAGCGTATGCTATAGGTTAGAATGTTGGTGCAACATGAAGTTTGGGTCATCGTGGCTTTGGCAGCTATCCTAAAAAAACTGTCTGGCAAGGAGTTGGAACTGTCAAAACTGTCTGGCCGATGCATGTGGAAACTACTTCTAATGATTGCCCAAATGTTAACCTATACTGGGACTATTGGGAGCATACGCTTACAAACTTTCAGCTTTTATAAAATGACGTAGGTCTGGCGTTCACTAGCTCTTAGTCTAGCCGGTTAGAACAAAATGAACCGATGCAAATGCACGTTAGCTGTATCCAATCGGTATTTTTATAGAGCCGTTGTATTAGGTACAGTCGAGATCATATCAGACTGTACATTTCTGTCGCAAAATAGCCTGTATTACAGTGGGATAAGGTGCCACTATGGGTAACTTGATGTGCCGTCGTGTTCACCATTTTGCATGCAAAATTGATATATTCCCGGTTGTTGGCGATTAATTGTTTCTCTTCGGGTAATGATGTAATGAATTGTAATCATTTTATTATTATATTGAAATAACGGTATATTTTTAGCCATATCGGTGTTGCATTGTTGAAACATTTGTCATTTCTTTATTTACATGCGTGTTTACGGTTTTAGTGGTTTCAAATTAAATTCTTCAGCAATTTATTTCGATTTAAACATTGAATTTTATAAATTTTACTTTTAAAAAGATATGACCTTGGACAAAATTATTTGAAAGTGTAGTCCGGTAACTAAGGTAAATGTAGGTTCAATGAATGTATCTGTAATAAATGTATCTTTCTTTCTTTCTTGTTTCTATGCATTTATTCTGTGGTTCTACTTCAAAAATTTAATTTTCTCCTGGCAGTCGTGTTTTACGTGTACCTTCTATCGTTAACTTTAACTACCCAACATTAATCGTGTACTACTCGGTATATTCGTGCTTCCATTAATATAAAGTATTTGTACTGTCAAAAGTAATTCGAGGGCCCCATAGGAATCCGAGTAATTTAATCAATTTTAATCAATGCGACTGCTCGATGCTTTGGGTCACATAAAAAACGACTCACACACGCCCCGGTGGCTCGGTGGGTACCGGTTTTGAATATTTGAGGTCCCACGTTCGATACCTGTCGGGATTAGGTTTTAAATATTCAGGTTTTTTCATTCAAGTGATTTGTGATTAATAAATTGACCGTGCTTTTGTGGAGTTCAAATATAAGGTTCATATTTATGAATGTACATTATAGGTACTTTAAATTTTATTTATTAGTATGGAGGTAACCTCTAGATCTAGGTCCTAAACACATATAGCTTGCCCTACCTTCCACTAACAAAAAAGATTGTGAATCCTTTTTCAACAAACGTCAAAAATCTGTCAAACTCCATACAAAAAACACCTGATAACGTCATGGTTATAGTTAGTTGGTGCAACTCAGCCTAAGTTTACCGCAAAACTTTGTTAGAATTCTAATAACTAACTACTATTATGTACCATCGTGCGTGTAGATTCATACTGTAATGTATACGATCTCTTTCTTCTCTTTTCACAAAACGATCTTAAATCTTTCAATTCTCCATCCCTCTCATTCATATCGGGATACTACTTATATGAGAGAGATAGAAACAATCACAACATTCCGCAAAGATGTCTCCCCTCAGCTGATTTTCCAAATACATAGATTGAAACGCTAAGCTTTTAACGGGCATGTCATCAACTTAATGCAAAATGTGTGTTTTCATCTTCTATAAGTATTTAAATCTTTTAATGGTTAAAGAACACATTACATAGTAGATTTATTTAAGCTGAGTTGCACCATCTTATTTTAACTTTAACAAAAATCTGTCAAACTCCATAGAAAAAAGACCGGTTATTGTTATAGTTACGGTTAAATTAAGGTGGTACAACTCAGCCTAATTGTCGTTTACTGTTTATCTTTTGCATAAGAATCTTTTAATATTATTTAAAAAAGTAGAGCTAGGAAATCTTTACCATCTTTTCTATTTTTCAAGTTGCCAAACAGTTATCAGTTTACATACATAATTTTGATAATAAGGGCCAAACAAAGAAGTTGTTGTTTAGGGAGGGGAACCCAATGTTTTAATTATATTTTACTAGTTGTTGTGCCCCGCGGTGTTACCCGCGGTAAAACGGAGCCTATGTGTTAATCCGGGGTGTCAGCTAACTCCATAGAAATTTTATTAAAATCACTAAAGCCATTTAGAGGTGAATAAGTAACAAACATACCTACATACACAGTACACACTCACAAACTTTCGCCATTGTAATATTAGTGTGATGTTGATTTTTGATTTAATAATAAACTGTTCTGAAAGCTGAAATATTCATGATGATCAAATGAGTAGCAAGTAGATAAGTTTTCCATTCATCCTCTATGGAGGCATCCTGCAGATAATTTACTATGTCAATGTTTCTGGTAGTGTCTATCTAATGTCTGCCTGTCCCCTTCACGATCCTATTCCCTTTCAGCTTGTCTCAAGTCGTCAAAAAGGTAGTTTTTTTCTGGTTGTTTCATCCTCTTTGTCGCGTCGTGTCGACATTCAATGGTTGCTCGTGGCTCGTGCTGTATCTTCATCAAAATCTGGCTGATCTCGTCTGCTTTGAATCTAGAAAACAATGGAAAAAATGAAATTATTTTTTGCCAGACTTTATAATAAAACCTTTGAGATCTTAGTGCAATGCAGATTCTTTTTTACATTTGATATCCCAAATTCGGTTTCATCATTTTCTTCATTAGATTTTTTAAATTTTTGTTTAGCATTCTAGTCAGAAGTACGTTTCACAAAAACTCGTAGACTTATAATGAACGAATTCACTTTTATTTTTGCTATTAATAAGTTGAATTAATCATGTCTTTGCGGATGTCCACCAAAAACCATTTAAAGTAAATTTCATCAACGGTATTATTCAGCGCGAATCAACAGACAGAGTAATTTTTGTATTTATAGTATTCGCATAATGCCTTACTTTACTCTCCGAGTACTTGAATGTATTTACTAATTCCATTGACATCTGAATTTCCAATTTCGCAACAGTCAGCTAGATGAATCAGCTGACGGCAACTACAAAATAAATCAATATCTGCATCCAAACTTGTGGCGCGTTACTTAGCAACCCTGACTCAGGTCCCCTTCGCGGTGACCCTACCGCTATACTGCGAGTAGGGTTGCCAACTCTTGAAAGGACCAACCCGGGAGAATGAGGATCAGTACTGTTGTAGAAAATTCAATAAATCATACCCAACTTCTGGCCGAGGGGGAAGTCATGCCCAGCTTATGACCTGGGGAGAGGAGAGGGGCGGGGTAGTCATACCCAGCTTCTAGGCTAAGATTAAATAGATTTACAGCACGGAGCGGCTGTCCTGTCCTGCAGCAGCTGGCCCGCCCATGGGAACGGCGAATAGATAGGTAGGTGCGTAGGTTTAACTCAGAAAAACTAAATAACAGGTAGGTATTATTAAGTGTACATCGAAATGATTTTCATAGCAATGTCTTATTGTTAGAAGTTATACCTAATTGTTAGAAGTAAATAAATTAATACTTATACATTTTTATATTTTACTTGGAAGAAGATATGACTCTAACAACACTTATGTACACTTTATTTGAATAAATCGCCAAATATACCACCGCGGAGACCCCAATCGCGTCTCTGCGTGCCATTGAATCGTATGAGCGTATGGATTTTTTGCGTTTTTTGTCACAATTTCCATTTTTAAAAATTACCTATCGATAGCTTACTTTATTCTGATGAATAAATGTCATTACAAGTTTTTCTCTAAAACCGATAATTTGGCTAGAAAAAAATATTTTCTATCCACGCAGTACGCCGGCAGCGTTCGGATCGGATATAATGACGTCATCGTCCCCGCGCCGGGCGGTCAGTGAACTTTTTTAGTAATTTGGCCATAACTTCGTCAATTTTTGTCGTAGAACAAAAATTTTTGCACTGTGTATTAAGGATTTCTTAGCCCTATAAATCTGCATTCACAGCTAAAAATCGAAATGATCCTCATTGGGGGGGGGGGGGCTTGCTCCATAGTTGCTCCATCACGCTGAATACGCGCTCGAATGAAGCATTAATAGAGACAGGAATGGAAAGAACAAACGTGACCATTTTTTTTTATTCAGTACCTCTAGTAGGAAAAACTTTCGAGTTCGTTTCGTTGCGTATTCAAAGTGTCATCGAAAAATTTTGTATGAAAAATTAAACAGCGCCCCCTAGGGCGGCTATAATATAGGGGGCGCTGTTAAATTTTTCATACAAAATTTTTCGATGACACTTTGAATACGCAACGAAACGAACTCGAAAATTAAACAGCGCCCCCTAGGGCGGCTATAATATAGGGGGCGCTGTTAAATTTTTCATACAAAATTTTTCGATGACACTTTGAATACGCAACGAAACGAACTCGAAAGTTTTTCCTACTAGAGGTACAGGATAGGGATTTCTGTCTTTTGATTTCCTAAAGAAGTCAACCCAGCGTAAATCCACTCGATTTTCTTCATTAAGATGTGGTGCACCTGACGCAAAAGTCCAACCTCATCGTACAATTTGTCACTATCTATGTCAATATTTAATAATTCCTGGAGTTTAGTAATGCTGGTCCATGTGATTGGTTCTTTTAAAGATAAAATTTATAAACAAGTACGAGCAGCAATGGATGCATTTAATTTTTAGAAATACCGGAGAAAATATTGCTCTCCGGGAGGTCGGGAGGTTAACCATTATTTCCGGAGTCTCCCGGGCAATCCGGGAGAGTTGGGAACCCTAACTGCGAGGCTACTCCCAAACGTAATCCGTACTTCGAATGTCTCCATCCCTCTCACACACAGCATGAGCGACAGTGACAAATATATGCGAAACTACGTAACCGGCGCGTTTCGAAGTAGCCTCCCACTGGGGCGAACCGAACTACCTCCTCCTGCCGAGCTCTGGCGCCCTGGTACTAGCAGCGACGGTTCTATCCGAGCGTTTGCCTCTGACGTAAAGTATCACCACCCTGTTTGTGCGAAAATAAACTTTAGCCGTATGTATTATAGTCGAAATTTAAGTGAAAGGTGATAAACCCGAACGCGTCGATCAACGTCGGTCGCTGTTAGACGAAAATTAACTTTACATTGATTGTAATAGGACTCAAATCAGAATGGGCAGGATTTCCGCCGAGATTACAAGTTGAACGGAGCATATCGGTCAGATGGAGTGGAGTAAATAAACGTTATGTCAAGGCCAAAAGAGCGAATGGTGGAGCACATAATTTGTCGGCAGACAGACGTATCGCAAACGGTAGCCGAATTTCTGTAACTGGAAAATAATGATCTACAATAAAAATATTTCTTTGGGGTTTTCATATTAGAGCCCCAGAATATGCTAATACATAATTTTCCATAC
Organism: Ostrinia furnacalis; assembly: GCF_004193835.3. Lineage (NCBI taxonomy): Eukaryota > Metazoa > Arthropoda > Insecta > Lepidoptera > Crambidae > Ostrinia > Ostrinia furnacalis. The sequence goes on along the minus strand of NW_021131305.1, from coordinate 586,128 downwards.
AAACAACCTCTTATTTCTAAGGGACTGCGCCCAATAGAGCTAGATTGGTCCCCCCGGGCCATTGGGTATGCAATTCAATGCAATTTCCACTCGCAAAAAAGGGGTCAAGCTGCATCATGCTATAAAAGTAAATAAAACATAATACAGACAGAATAAAAGTTGTGTGTTGTGTGATGTGCCTTAAAATTTATCAATATAATTATATGGGCAATAAAAATAAAATAAAAAGTTTAAAACTACATTTTGGCCTCCTGATAAGACTACGCCTATCCTAAATAAGATTCTGTAAGAAGTAATCCATTTTTGTGTAAACTATTCAATTTAATTAAGTAAATGCATGTCTGAAAAATTTTCAAAGCGTTTACTCATGATCCTACCAGCTCTACCATTTCAATTTCAACCGTAACCTTAGAAGATACGGTTCAAAATCGTCTGTTTATTAATTATAAGGGTGTTCTGCAGGGGTTGTTATTCGCACTGCAATCTTTCCCCATCAATTTTGTGTGTTGTTTAGATAAAAATGTTTGCTTTGCTATTACGAGGTGCTTGTTGACATTTATTTGCATTACAAATATTACAATTGTAATATCTGATAATAGCCGCGGGCAAACTAAGATTAATGTTTTTTGTGATGAAGTAAGGGAACACTTAGGTAATAGGAGAAATAGATTCGAGTTTCTGGTAATATTTGTATTTTTAGTTTCTGATTCAAGATAATGATAGTTTTGACCGCAAAATTGTAAGTAAGAAAATCTAAAATTAAAATTCCGCTCTACATTTTCTAATCTAATACGAATTAGGATTGCTTCATGAAGAAAAATACTAAAAATGGCTAAGTCTATTCAAAACTTAAGCTTTTGTTATTAAACAAAAAATTGAACTAATATTATTTTAATTAAGAACCAACCATTTATTTACTTCAAATACATCATGCATGTGTGTTGTAGACTCTTGAATAACGCACACTATTGCAAAACAGACGACGCGACCAAGCTCAACACTAGTTTCTTATTCAGTTGCAATACGAGCTATTATAGCAAATCCGCTGTCGCTGTGTGCGTCACACACAGTCGAAGCAGTATGAGATCACCGCGCGCTCCGTCAACCTCCTTGCAACCTCTGCCGCCCTGGTACAATTTTGTTGGAAACCGTTCACTTTGGTTTGTGAGCAAGCAAACTCGGACAGTTGCTTGGTAGTTTTTATGCGTGGACTGGAGTACTTTAGTATTTATTCTGTGGTTGTACGCACTTTGAATTTATTCGGTATTGTCTTTTCTTTTAAATGAAATAGTATAAAAAATGGGAAAAAGGTTCTATTAAGTCCATAATTTTATTTATTGTGTTTAAAGGCTGTTCAAAAAATCTTAATAACTATCACTGATACAAAATAGCAAAGATCTAAGTTGTATGATTCCTGTAATTACAGCGTTTCACGACCATTACCCAGCGGTCGCGGTTACCGAGCCCAAACTAAACGACAAGTCAGTATTTTACGCTACGCTTCACTACGTTGACCACGCAACGCGACGTGCCTGCTATTTTAATGCTAGGTAACATTAACAGACTGGCCTACATTTGCTAGCGACAAATGAAAAATAGTAAAACGCATCCACGTTATAAATATCGATTCGAAAATACCGTCGCGTTGTAAATTGTAAAGAGTTTATCGCGTTAAAATATCGATATTTCCATGTAAATCATGCTATTATCGCACCGCTGAAATTGGACGTTTGCCAAGTTTTTCACGGAAAACTAGCGAAGTTAAGTTATTGGTCGGAAAATCCTAGGTGCATCCGGGTCATACGGCGTCGGATAAACCCTTTTCTTCAGCGCGCGTGATACTAGGCGCGCAGACGTTGCGAGGAGGTGTCGCGGCGTGCCGACCGCGTCTAGTTGCAGGAGTGAGCGAGATAGAACTATCGGTTGGAATGCTGCTGCTAGAGCGAGACGCCGCGGTGAAGGTCAACTGATAGTATGCACAGTGTAGTTTGATGGCAGAGAAAACAGGCAAATACAATATTGGGTTATTGATAACCGCACGGTGATTCATTTATATTAGACTGAACTTCATTCTTATTTTAACGCCAGTAAGGTGTATTATTCTTTATCTTTACATTATATTCAATCCTCTTGTGATCAACATTGTGAACACTAGCTAGACAAAGCTAAATAGTGACGCATAGAATGTTTTATCAAATACCTTAAATACAGACACAAACAAAGTTCCTGATAAATTCACCAATTTTAGAATCAGAATCCAATTTTTTCACACTCTCAAATCTCCGAAACGTTGGCTACTCTGTGTAGCATTTAGCGACAGAGCGAGACAGCGCGCTACGTGCGAGCGCGAGGGGCGGAGCAGCACGTGCTTCCTTTCATAATCGTCGTTTTGCCTCCTCAACCCGCTGCCGCTCCGGTATTACGACTCATTGTGGGAATTTGTTTCGTGAGAAATAGCCGTTATCTTTTATTTTTAACTTTTTATTTTATTTATTTGACGTTCTCTTTTCGTTTTTTCGACTTATGCAAATTCGAATGGCGATTTAAATAAATGAGCTTGGATGTGCACATTCGAGACATATTCGGTTACCGTTTGATTTCGTGTTTATTTTGTGAGAAAGATTGTAATCAAATTAATATTGATATTGTTCTAGTTTGAATTCGGAAAGGATACTTTGCAAACACATTAGGATATATGGGTATTTCGCCAAAAATGGTCAATTTTGCCTAATTTCCTTGGTACGAAATATTTTTTTGTTTTTAACTATTTTTAGTTTTCCATTACATTAAGTAGCAAAAACTAAGCTAATATATCTAAAAGGGGTGTCATAATTCGTTTTAGAAACAAAGTTATAAGGTCATGAATTTTTGGTAGCCAAGGAAATTATTATAAATATTTTTTTCTCTAAGTTTTCTTCTGTGATTTGCTTTTTTTTGTTCGACCCATTTTTGTGTACCTTCGCAAGCCAACATACCAATAAATATTGTATCATTACGACCTTTTTACACAACTAAGGAAGATAAATGCAGTACATTGAGTTTAGAGTTAAAAACAAGTTGTTCTATATCTATTCTGATACTCATTTCTTAAAATGACAATTTTAAACTTATTGCAATAAAGAAATACTCAACATTTTACTATACGCCGAATTAAAAATGGTCTTTTATAAATTCCTAGGTCATTTTATGCCACGGAAAACAAGGAAATTAGGGCCACAGAAATTAGATTTATGCCTAAAAGACACCACAGACAAAAACCTATTTACCCTATGCATTTACTATTTAAATCATGGGTTTACCCCTACAGACACTACATCTGTGTAAATAAACAATAAAATTAATCCATTGTTTAGTTGCAAAAAGCCGTCCAAAGAAATTGACTTTTTAGTAAACAAAAACCCAAGGAGGGACCTACTTATGCGATTTGTCGCGAAACTGGTCTACGCAGTACTGTCCTGCCTCGATGGCCTTTTGGGACGAAATGGCCGAGTGTAACGGTGCAGTGCATTACATTCTAAGTTCTTTCGTTTCGTTACTACAATGGTCGAAATGAAGACCCAGGGAAATTATACTTTTGACTCGGACAAGAACTTAACTTCACTTTATTTCCTTCCTTTAAGTATTTGACATTTAATGTTTTTATTTTCCGATAGCCAAACGTTTCTCAAATATAAAGAGAGTGCTATTAGAATGAAATTACGCTTCAATTTGTTATAGTGTGCCTTCATTTTGGCAAACAACAGTAATGGACATAACAAGGAAATTAGAAAAACGACTTTTGATTAAGTTTTTCTACGCTATTATTTGTAGTATCTGCTATTGTAATAGCAAAAACAAATAAAACTTTTGATGAACTTTCCCATAAAAATAGTTTTATACGTATAGATATAAAAAAACATGTGTTCGCCTGCCTGGACACAGAAAATTTACTGTTTCGGCGAAATACCCATTCTATTGAATAGCGATAAGCTATGATGGTATTATACTGATGGTAATCAGTAGACATTGGAGGTCTTGGAGCCTTTTCTTTATCAGTGAAGGGTATAGCTAAACTTTATTGTTTGTTGTTGAGTTGAGACTTAATTGTTTTAATAGTTTAAAACTGTTCTTATAATGCTACTATCTCTCATTTCTTCCACTGTAGTATCTTTAAATACGACCGAGTTATTTATTTCTAGGGATTTAAATTTAGCCTATGTCTAGGCGAAATAAATTAATTGATCAGAAGAAAATAGGAAGAATCCGCTTCGACTAGATTATAACTCGAAACCATAAAGAGAACCATTTAGGTCATCTCAGTGAAATATTTAGACCCGGCTACGAAGTTTCAAAAGATGAATTTAATATTTAGAAGAAAACCGTAGTGATCCCCTTTACTATCACTTAAAACTGGCCATAACCCTTGAAAACAGGACCAAATTAGTTTTTAAAGGTGAAATAGCCGCACAGTTCGACAATAAAAACTTCCACGAAGCAGTTTACGAGCTAAACAATATTAAACCCTGAATAAACATGGGTAGGTAACAGTTACACGGGCGTGCGGTGTATTTAGGTGATTACTAGTGCCTACCTGATGAACAGATGACGGCTTATCAAGCTGAACACTGATGACGTCTTAATAACAACTAACTAAAGTAGTAATAGTTTTACCAACTAATAAGACCGATTCTGCATCAAATATCGTTAGTATAATGTGCATTGCACCTACACGGTTTTTAATTTGGCGTTTACCGTAAAAAAAGTCGTTGTTACAGAAAATAGAAATACAAGTGAAGTTTATGTCCTTAATGGCCAGCATCAACCTATCAAACGCAATCTCTCACTAGATTACGACTCGGTAATAATTAAAAATTTGAGTTTCAAATTGCATTTGAGGATTTGGAAGTGGATAACCAAAAAGTTGTAGTAGTTCTATTTTTAAAAACGTGTTGAAACTAGAGGCAGACTTAACCTACGTGCTGACGATATTGTTTACGAGATCCAAAAAACAAAGGCTACTGTGAGCTAGCTACTGACCGCCTCAGTTCCAGGAAACCACTTATCACCGCGTTCGCGGTAGGTAGGTATAATAAACAATATTGCTTTATTTCTTTCCTACTTTGTTATGCGTAGTTCTAGAAACATCTACTATTACATCACTTGGATTGTTAGCCAGTGCCTATTTGTCAATTTGCACACAGGAACAGTTATTTTTTGTAGATTTTCTGTATGACCCAAAGCGGATATTGTCAGTGTAAAACATTCAACCCAAGACTTAGTAATAGCATTAACTGCATGTACGCCAATAAAAATAATTCTTAGGAGTAACAAAGGTTTACAGATTCAGAAGTTTGTGGTTACCTACATCTAAAAGAACAGTGAAGATAATTGACTGAACCTAGGAAACTCATGATGATTTATTAAACAGTATAAAAGAGGAAAAAATTGATGGAGAAGAGAACAATAATAATATGATGAAGTTGATAATGACTGAAATATAAATCTACCTTCTAAAACAGATCCAAACTTCAATTAATGCTCGAGTTTGAATCAAGTTCGAGTGTCCTTTCACACTGTCTGCCACGAAATTCGAATCCCTGAATTGATTTGCGCCCAACTTCATTACCATCATTAGTCTCCGTCAGTCCACCGAGCATTGGGGGACGAATGCACTTCAATAAACCCCACCCTTCTCTAGATTGAAGCAATTTGAAGCTGACAATATCAATAATTACTTCAATTTTTAATGCGATCAAAATTTCGAAGAGAAGTTCTTATTCTATACTCTTATAACTGGATTGTATAGTCACAAAATAAATTGTGATTGCAAAATTCAATGAGGAAACAACTATCCAGATGGATGCTTTAATTTTAAAGCTCACATAAAACAGATGACAACAGCACCATGTGCCTAAGGCATCTTTCTTTTCGATTCTTGCTGAACCCTGGACTATGAACTCCTAACACAGGCTTATTTTAATTATTTACCCCATCTACAGGGGTTACTGAGAATATCAGTTCATCAGTAATTTCTACACCACAAATTGCTGTAATCTTAAAAACGTAACATCGTGTATCGCTATAACAACACGTATCCATAAACCAGTTAAAGTAATAACATCGATCATAATACCGAGTAATCGAGTGATAGCAATCAGTAATTTATTTATCATTTGTATCACGATTGCGATATGATCTCAAGTGGAGCATCTTATAATTGCGAAATGTCGTGACGCCACTTCCTGTTATGGCCCTTAATAAATATTGTCTGCTATTAGTGTCGCGTCGTGTCTCTTTGTCAATTTAAAGATAGCTATAAAAAGAGAGACGACTTGTAGAAGTAGCTTTTTTGGTCACACTGTATAATTGGAGGCTAAAACATTTTAAAATTAATAAGTCTCAAAAACGTTGTTCAATTTCACATCTATTCTAGATGATGACATAAATTTCAAAGAATAAATAAAAGTAGAACACATCGAAATAAGTTTAACGCACACACACGATGCAGATGGACTAAAATTACCTCCCAAAATGACCGAACTCGCAGACTTGTTCTTCGCGGTTGTTTTTTCGACTGAGTCGGTATAATCAATCATTGAAAACTAACTGTGCTACTGCCAATTTCCAATTAAATCATAAGACTGCATATTTGGGACCGGTTTTTGAAACGGACAAAATTTTATTTTATTAGTTTAAAGGGTCAGCACAAACTTATCCCATCAAAAACAATACTTGTCAAAAAAACCAAGTCTCGCAACTCAGTTGTTCTACGGTAAAAAGTTGTGAGATCCATGTAATACCAAGTCCAGGCCAGGNACAGCAGTTATGTATCTAGAAAACTGGACCGAAATTGAAAAATTTTACTCGACTTGGCGGTTGCACTACCGTGCCCCCAAATATTTTAGTTTTTCCTTGATTCATACACCAAACACTACTTATATTCCAAATTTGAAGCTTCTAGGTCTGCTAGAAGTGCCTTAGAATTTTGATGATCGGTGAGTCAGTCAGTGAGTCAGTGAGTCAGTGAGTCAGTGAGTGACAAAATTAAGTAACTTTGACCCGTTATAATTCTTAAACTACTGGTTCAAATTGAATGAAATTTTAAATATACCGTGTCTTTACAATGCCTGCATAGCTAATGAAAATTCAGCCTTCTAGTTTTATCTACAACGAAGTTACAGGCGGTCGAAAATGGCCTGAATTGCTTCGAGAAAAGGATGGTACGGCCGTGCCGCTTTTTTGCTCGACTTGGTGGGGGCACTGCCGTGCCCCCAGATATCACCATCACAGAGCAAGTAGCCCATTTAGTTTAGAATAACATGACGAAAAGCAGATTTAGATAATTTAAATTGTTTCTAGTGATCTAACTATCAATTGGGAGGGAAAATAAAGGTCGTAGTTTGGAAGATAATGATTTTCCCACCATACCATACCCATAAGTATTGCGAATAGTTCCGATGATCGGATACAGTTGATATAATTCTGCAGAACAATCTCCATAAATTGGTTCCATTATCGTTACTCCCAATCACTACATTAACTACCTAACCTACGCTATTCTTAAGACAACCGAAATCGTATTGCCCTTTTAAATTGTCACAGAATAAATGAATTTACAAGCATATTTCAGCAGTGCACCTAATTTAAAATGTTTGAGCGGTATCTACTGTCAGTCGATTGATTTTTGTGTGTTTATTTATTTATAAATTTTCTGGTTATGAAGTTGATGGAAAGTTAGACGATTTACCTTGATTGTCTCTGGAAAGTTAACTTTGAACGTCAGGTTTTCCCTCAACTTCATGACTAGAAAACTGTGCTTTCTGGTCAATTTCAAGAAAAGCAAACTGAATCATTGTAAGTTCACTATTAATTTAGTCAGACCCATGATTTCCAGATTTAGGCAAACGAATCAATTGGTCGACTACATACTTACTTAAAGTCATTGCATTATACGGATTCAAGTCTATTAGTTACACTACACGACTTTAATCGTTTAAAATAACGAGTAATTTTTACTTACTGCAAAATTAATAATTTTCTAATTTATTCCTAATATTTTCTTGAAATTGATCTACGTATATTCTGAATGCCATTATTTTTTTTATTTTTTCTTTGATTGTGCCTTGCCATTTGCGTAAACGAACACGAAACCGCAATAATTTTGATCGATTAAAAGAAATAATTGGTCAGAAACAACTAGCGCCAGAATATACGAAGTTGGTGCATCAATCGCGTGCGAATACTCGCGAATTAATCGATATAAGTGCGGTTTTGTATTCGTTTATCAAAATGATCGTGGCGCAGGTGCACTATGCTGGAAATTGGTCGAACAGAAGCGCGAGCACGCACCGCGAAACTAACTAGAAAGTGCGTGTTTACACTACATCTGACCAATTTCTCGCAGTGTATCCGCGCCATAATAAAATTCGAAATACATTATTATTTATTAATCGTTATCGCATGTGTGCAACACGTGTTGCTAGCGGCGACGTCACACTGGCCTCACCCCACAGAGCAGGCGGCCATGGCGGTCGGCGTCGCCAACGTGGTGTGCGACGAGCGGCCCGCCCTGTGGCCCGCCCCGCCCGCCCCGCCCGCGCCCCTCTGGCAGTACCCCGGTAAGCACCTCCTGCGATCTCTGCGCGCCTGGTAGATACGCGCCAACTGCGTTGCGAGACCGCGACAGTGTTGCCACCTTGCACATTATGACGTCACTAGTTTGGAGTCAGATGACAATGGAATGTTGTTTGATAATAAATAATTAATGAAAATTACTAAATTAGTGAATTTGAAAAGTAATAGGAGTAAGATATTGAAAAAAAAAGATATATTTTTTTAATTAATTTTGGCTAAAGATTTTTTTTACATTTTGTTCTGCTACAAAATTGGTGGATATTGATTACGTTAAGATTTATTCTGTAGTCATCCTTCCACGGAATATCAAAAGAAAAAAATCTGTATCTAATCTAAAGTCAATAAAATATTTTGTTCTGCATGAGTGGGACATCCACAAAAGTATTTTTAGGTACTAAAATTCAGAAAATTGATCTCAAACTCTAAAATCAGTAAGTCTAGGGTCAAAATCCCAAGGTGGCAGCATTTCCTTCGTCCTAGAACCATTCTTAGAACACCTTCCACTCATGCTGCTTTGGTACCAACATTGCAACTCGCGCTGGCCGGTCACCCGACCGGTTACCCGGCGCGATGCGAAAGGTCACTTTTTACTCCACCCGCAACGCGAGCCGCGACTCCGCAAATTGGCGGTGTTACACAACTCCGTTCGCTTGTATCTACCAGTTACCAGTGCCCCGAATACGCTAATTTTTAACGTCTCCAATACGCGCTTCTCCTCCAGTTGCGCTCTGTTTTTCATTCCAGCTGAGGTGCAAATTCGGTATCACGGTATTGGACGTACCTTCCTAGTATTTTCATTGTCACATGAGATATTTAGGCTGAGTTACACCTCACCCACCCACCCACCACCTAACTTTGACCGTAACTGTGACGATAACCGGTGTTTTTTGTATAGAGTTTGACAGATTTATGACGTTTGTCAAAGTTAAAGTAAGCTGGTGCAACTCAGCCTTAGCTTTACGTTTACGTCTTCGTTTCAACTAGCTGTCAAGTGTCAAAACGATACCGCGGTACGGATTTGTCGAAACAGCTGATGTTCGTTCGTCGTCCGAGCACGTTGAAGATGAAATTTTTAGCGTAATCGCGGCCCAGTTACCACGTCCTTTGTTTTTGTTGATAACACATTATAATACGACTTTTACTATGAATATGCAATTATGGTAAACGAACGTTTATGTCTACGAGAGCGTGACGAGATTGTATCGGTAGTTTGAAACCTGTGATCATTAAGTGCTCGAAAACAATCTTGCAGCACGTTTTGTAGGAATTGGAATATCTAAGTGGGTAAATAAGTTTATTTATTAGCTTTTGATCAAAGTCGATTAAGTATGTAGTAAGTAAATGATTAAATGATTCTATTAAGAAGTAGGTATTGTCCAAATTAACGATGTATCTCCGTCAATTGCTTCGTCTTACCTAGGTAAATATGCGACATGACAGCAACGAATATCGTGGCATTCGTGGCAGTATTTATATTAAGTAAGTATATTATCACACACTTGATTATTTTCAGCATGGCTATTGTTGCAGTTAAGAATTCTCTTATCTATCCATGGCTTTAATTAAAAGAGAAATGATGGCACAAATAAGAAAAATCAGCAACAGAGCCGAATACTTGAAACGGACTTAGAAAAATCTTACTTCAGCCGAAAGATGTCCACTGCTGGACAAAGGCCTCTCCCAAGGATTTCCACAAAGACCGGTCCTGAACTGCCCGCATCCAGGTACTTCCCGCGAACTTCACCAGATCGTCGGTCCATCTAGTGAGAGGCCTGCCCACGCTACGTCTTCCGGCTCGTGGTCGCCACTCAAGAACTTAGCTTAAAATTCTTCTCTGCTACGTAAAAAACTCGTACAAAAATCTTATTCAGAAGCCACTTCCGAATCAAGGCAAAGTGAGAAATTGAACACTAGAATAATGAATTGAGGGTTCTTTGTGTTAATGAATTGCAAAAAGCTCAAAAGCCCGGATGAGCTGGTATTAACGCGATCGTGTTTCTGCGCCGGCGCAAAAAGAAATCTCGACGTAGGTGGTGAATAATATGAATTTTGAAACGGGAAAAAATATCATCATTTGAATTATGAGTTGAGAACTAATCTATACTATCTATACTAATTATAAATGCGAAAGTAACTCTATCTGTCTTGCTTTCATGCCTAAACCACCGAACCGATTTTGATGAAATTTGGCATAGAGATAGTTTGAGTCCCGGGAAAGGACATAGTATAGATTTCATCCCAGTTTTTGAAACAGGGACGCGCGCCATAAGGTTTTTCTGAGACAAACAAAATTCGAAAGTTAGTTACTGATATAGTGCGTGGAATTATCATTTTGAAGATTTTTTGTTAGGACTCGTTCTCCCATAAAACTGGCCTGTCATGTAAACACACTTAAGGCTGGATTGCACCATATTTTTCAGCCATAGGACGTATACTGCTGAACATAGGCCTCCCCCAATGCTTTGCACCATCTTATTTTAACATAACAAACGTCAAATATCTGTCAAACTCCACAAAAAAGGCGGTTAAACATCAGTTATAGTTACCATCCATCAGTAACCATCGTTATAGTTACGGTTAAACTTAGATGGGGCAACCAAGCCTAAATGTGTTTGAAATTAAATTTACAAATTCGAACGGATAGGTTTTTTGCGGGACACTGCGAACTGGATGTTCGTGTGAACGTTAATATTAAAACACGCATACCACTAAACGGGATTCTGCAAAAAACATGATGTCTCCGTGCGAAGAAGCCCTAAGTTTGAAGATTCTTGTAAACGATTTGCTTTTTAGAAGTTTTCAGCAATACGAAAACTAACGCTTTGAAATCGCGCGTTGGAGATATTCCATACTAAACGGCACTTACTAGCATTCAACAAGCGTTTAACTGTTTATTATTATGGGTGTAGTTTTTACAAATATTTCATATGGAAAGTCCACAGTTAAAGGTTAGATCAGAGGTGTCCAATTTTACATAGTTGATTCTGTAGTTATTTCACATGAACATTGAGAGTTGAGAATTGACATTCTAGAAAGATGAGGAAATGGCAAGTTTATTAAGTAAGGTATTTTTTATGATTAAATAGAATATACCCGAGTATACAACGTAAGCTTATTTACTTCAGTCCAATAGACTGTACTTACGCTATGCTTTGCCTGGATTAACGAAAGAGCTTCAGTTTTTTGTATCGTGTCGTGCCTATGCTATGTTGCAAAACTAAATTACCTAGGATGCTTTCTTTACTAAATACTTAATAATTTAAAAATCATTGTTAGTTCGTTACTTGATATTGATAAATTAATCAATTCGAAATTACAAATATCAAAGATTAAAATAGCAGCTTCCGTGTCCTATAAAATGAATGAATACGCCACAAGAAATTAATCTTGTTAAGCACCTAATAAACAGATTGTCATCATTACCGATACATCTCGTCGCTCACGGCAGCCGTCCACAAAATGGATCTGAGCGGAACTGTCACTTCCACGCCGTAAATTATCCCACTAAAAAAACAACTCAAAAATCGTAAAAACTTATCGATAACCGGGGCCGAGCAGCGGACGGCCCTATTCCAGTCCGCTCCGCCTCCTTAGCCCCGCCCAGAAACGCGTCTCGGCCAATAAGAGCCGCGCGCGTTTCAAAGGCGGTCTATCATTCTACCGCCTCAGTTCTTTTAGTGATGGGAATTAGTGGTTTTTTGCGTTTTATGTTTTTTCTTGTCGGCGGCGTTATGTTTTAATGGCGATCGCTGCGTGCGAGTCGGCTCACGCGACCGCTCCGAGCAGTTGATTGCGAGCGAATGGTTATAAATTGAGCGCCCGAAGAATGTTTGTTGTTCCGCTAATGCCGTTGAAATTACTCTGTCGCTTTTTTTCTAACGACGTTTTTAGATGATGTTAACATAACTTTTTTCAGCATAATTGGCTATTAAAGCGACGTTTATTTATCGGTACAATACTTATTATGACTTTTTGCGGGATTTTTTTAAATGTCAAAATGGCAATGTTTTTATTTATTTAAAAGTTGATCCGCTTCAGATGTTTCAATTTAACGTAAATTATATTTCCTTGTTGAACCTTAACATTGACCAATTAAAATGAATTTGTTACAGCTGTTAGAGTTAATTGGATTGTCAGGCGTTTGACAGCGAAATTAATCGCCATCTTCGCTCACGTGTCACGTGGTGCCTCTAGTGTAGTTTGACGTTGACCTTTGGAGTTATTAAATAAGCCCTCTTTCAAACTTTGTTGCAGTAATGGACATAGAAAGGTTTCTAATTACGATCTTCTTGATCCGTAGTTAAAATAACCGTTAGTTTTTGTGACAAGTGGTTAAAAAATATCAGCAAAATGCGTTTTTCGAACGATTTATTTGCTGTATTTTAGTACAATTTTTACTTAGTATTGGTATATTGGTATAAATTTTGTTAATTTATTTTTACTGCTAATCAAAAAACTGAGCATTAGCCGTGATGAGAATAATTTATTAGTTAAGCCACAGGTTAAGCCCGGTTTCTGAATTAAGATTTCTAGCTTGAACGTCATCTTCTACTCAAGAATGAATTTCATATGAAAAGTTCATACTTGATCAAATGATCACGCTGAAGCCAAAAATCTAAATTCAGGAACAGGGCCTAGAAATTAGACATGATGAATTTGAAAAATATAAATTTTGTGGCGTTTTAACTACTTTGAAGATGCTTTATCTAATTAGTAGGACAATTAGATTTTTAACAAAAGTTAACATCGGCATCTAGTTTAGCGGTTTTTGTCGTAAAAATAGGTCGTGATTAGTGGAGCAAGTGCTCATCAGTCCCCTTACATTTCCTAAAGGAATCCCTTCCGTGTGTAGTGTGTGCTATCCAATTTATGATAGTGAAATTCTAATCGGAATTAATTAACTAAGTACCTAATATAAAATCGCCATACACAGTTTGCTTGACGAGTAGGTAACTGCCCCTCCAATTAACCCGTCTGGCCAACATGGGGAGAGGCCAGATCCTCCACTTGCTGGTAAATTAGAAGGTCGTGTTTCTTCAGTGGAGAGTAAATGACCCGATGATGATGATGAAGTGATGCCAAGATGCCAAAGTGCCAAGGCATACTTTTCTAAAAAAAAATTAATATGAAGCATCAAAATGGAAAACCTTTGTTTTTTGTACATGGTAACTTAGGCTGAGTTGCACCATGTAACTTTAACGGTAACTATGACGATAACCGGTGCATTTTGTGTGACAGACTTTTTTTTTTGTCGCGGAGGAAATGCTTTGCGCACCGTCACCATATACTAATCGGAATTTAACAATCTCCGAAAGTCTGTCAAACTCCATACAAAAAACACCGGTTATCGTTCGTTATAGTTACGATTAAAGTTAGGTGGTGCAAGTACTCAGCCTTAGTGTTCATAAGGATCATATTGCCAGAAGGAAGGGTCCAAATTAACCGGTTAGCAACTTAAGTTTTTAAAACACTTAAAACACGAATATTGCACTCATTTCGATCCAAGTTGTCAAATTAAGACCCTTCGGCTTCACATTTTAATTCCACCCATCGGAATCTTCTTTCCGATGTATAATTATCGATATCTCCGTCTCTTTCTAGTTAAGTAGGGACGTGCAAAGAATTACACCGGTGGGCAATCGATTTGACTCATTAACGCAATTTCGGAGGAATTAACAAGGCATTCCGATGCGTTAAGTAGGGCTGTCAACTGTCAATTTTAAATAATAGTGTGTTGTATTACAAATTTAAGTAGTGGTATCTTTATCGCGCCTTGATGTGTTTCATGAATACAAAAATTCAAGTCATTAAAATGACATTTTCAAGCTCAAAGCAGCAGAGCTGTTGCTGTTCAAAACTTGATCTAATATTAAGCATAGATTAAGAATCGTTGAAGATCAATTACAGATTAATTTATGACTTAGGTTGAATCCCATTTTGAGGCTTGTTTATTTATTTTTGAAACGAATTCAAGAAACAGTCCTCCTGCAGTGGGGACAAGTGGAGAACTAGAGACTAAGGCTGGGTTGCACCATCTTACTTTAACTTTGACAAACGTCAAAAATCTGTCAAATTCCATACAAAAACCACCGGTTATCGTAAAAGTTACGGTCAAAATTAGGTGGTGAAACTCAGCCTAAGTAAAACTAAAAAGCTTAAGCTTATGAATAGGGATGATGACTGGGTAATGAAATCGAAATTCTATTTAGTCCGTCAGACAGATAATAAAAAAATGTTGGAGATATTTTTCAATTTTTTTCATAATCGAATAATGTTGAGTTAAAATATCGCGTGACGTCACTTTTGAGTAAAAAATCTACTCAAGGGTGACGTAACGCGCCATTTCAACTCGATGTAGCACTGTTATTATTTAATTATTAAAGAAAATAAAAAATATGAGTAATATTTTCCAGATATCTGTCTGACGGACAAATAATTGAAATTTTGTCATCTAGCCTAGAATTGAGTTTTGAGCGTTGTTTTTACAGGACTTTTAAACAACTAAATAAATATAAAAACAGTGGCAACCATACCTCGTAGTACGTTCACGGACTAGCGATCCGGGCGTTCTGGGAGGTTTCCCGCATAATCTGTGACTTGTTTGATTGCCCTCTATTTGTTCAGACTATACAATATCGTTGAATAATCACCCCTATTACAAGCAACATAAGATACTGATACGATAAGATACGTTTGCCTCCTATCACATAAAAAAAAAAAAAAAAAACTACGGTGTCAATCTTGACGTGTCGCCGCCTATTTGTATACAGACAGACAGACGGACAGTTAACTTTAATGACGCCTTTGTTTTGTTTTTTCCGTTTGATGGCTGCGCCCGCGCCGCGTTTTATTCTCGTATTGTCTGGTTTTTACATTTATTTGAATAACGTTACATGTATTAACATAAAATATTTATTTAGATAGTTTTCCTAGAAGTTTAAAAAATATAAAGTAATGTATTTTTAAGGAATGTTCTTTACTAAACTTTAGTTATTTAAACCTTGCTATCTTTACTTACAATACAGTATATTGATGCAGTTGACAGCACATTAAAAACTACATAAGCTGAGTTGCACCATTTTATTTTAACCGTAAGAATAACATTAACCGGTGCTTTTTGTGTGGAGTTTGACAGATTTTTGACGTTTGTCAAAGTTAAAGTAAGATGGTGCAACCCAGCCTTAGACATATTTATAAAAAAAAATCAGTAGACGTTACTAAAGATATGCAATACTAAATTCATTGGGGAGTCACATTATGGAGGGTAGCAATAGCAAGGACAGGGTACCATAAAACATGGTTTTATTTTTTGCATTGGAATTGGACTCTCACAAAAAATTGCTCATAGACTAGGTACATTACGTGGCGATGACGAGTTACAGTCATGTCATTTCGTAATATTATATTGACCGAATACAATTTTTTTTTCTCTTTCTGCTTCACCATACCATGTCATTGTCCTGTGGGTATTATTTTATCCTACTTTTGGTACTTTCTGTTTGTAATGTGTGTCTCTGTTATGTAAATAAACGTTTTATCTATCTTCTATATATATAAAAATGAAACCCGCTTTCCGTTGTCACGACATAACATGAAAACGGCTTGACCGATTTGGCTGATTTTTTTTTGTAGTTTTCTAATACTCTGTACAAGGTTTTTACGGAAAAAAATATAAAGAAAATCTCTACGCTAAGGCGGTACGAAGTTCGCCGGGTCAGCTAGTTACAAATAAATGCTGACACGTCACAAAGTAGGTACCTACATCATACTTCAAACTCTTCATTGTATACGCTATAAATATTAAATAGATACTTATTCACATCATATTGTCGACACGAATATCTCAATAAAGCTGCTAAAAGCATGCCTAATGCGTAGATAATCTTTTAATGTACCACCAGCAAGTTAAGCTAAACACTGTGAGGTCTTATGCAGTTGGAACAAGGTTGAAATTGCAACGGAAATGTATAGCCTAATCTGTACCCACTCCTGCGCATCTCCGGAAGTAACGCTGTAGAATACTAATTTCGTATCTTTAGCATCAAACGCACTCTATTATCAACCTTATTCTGAAGCAGAAATAGCTCATTATTGTTCTTGACTCTAAACTGCACTGTAAGGCTGTCTCTGTCTAATGTACAGTGATAGACAGAGAGAAAAAATGTGCGTGTGAGGTCGGCATTTTAACGCCGTAAAATCATGTTCAAATCGTGATGGTTTTACTTTTTACAGACAACACGAATGATACTGATCTAACAATTTGTTCTAAGACCAGAGAATATTGAAATAGTTTTATGGGTGTTATTTGATACTTCCGTTGAAAATGAATGACAAGGCTGACTGATGACTTTGAAATAAAAATAATGATACAGGATACAGGATCTTTGAATCTTGAAATTTTAACGGCAATATTCAACAATAAGTCTTATTATAGTACTTAAGATTATTTAATACTTAAGATTTCATAGCTGATCTCAACTGTGATGATGGTTTCATTATTCTATAGTTCTCTAGCGGAGAATAGTTTACCATAATTGCAAAGTATACACTCCCCCTTAGTCCCCTTACTAATAAAAAGTTACAGAGTTATTGAACACTGTTTTAAAATGTCATTTCCATACTAAACGTCACTTTAAAACACTGTTCAACGAGCGTGTAAGTTTTATTAGTAAGGGGGTTAGTGTTTTGTTTAAAAAGTGATTTAAAACGTCTTTGAAACTTGTATTCTCTGTATTTCAGCTCAAGTGTCCATGGAGAGCATGATGGTCGGCGGCGTCGGCGTCGGCGGCGTAGGCTCCGTCGGCGGCGGTGTGCCTTCCGTCGGCGGCTTCCAGCTCGTGCGAGAGCCTACTTCAGGAGCGCTACTGCTGCTTCCGACGCCGCCCGATTTACAACACGCGGTCGTTTGGGGCGGCGTGCCCTACCCCTCCGCGCCCCTCATCCTCCCCCCTGCCCCCCACCCTCCACACCACCTCCAGCTCCTCTCCGGGGACCTGCTAGCCTCCACAGCCACACTACAACACACTCACACGCACTCCACCCGACTTGTCACACTAGCACCCGCTCCAGCCCCTCAACCACACCCTACCCATACAGCTGACAAAAGAAAACCCATCATCCAACCCCTCATAACCCCTCATGCGCTAATAAAGATCGAACCAGAACCGTCCCAAGAGAAACCTCAACCCACCTTCGCCCCAGAACCGGTTCAACCGCCGATGATGGCGACGCATCTGTACTACCAGCCGGAGTTCCCGGAACAAGCTTGCAGGTACCAGGCGCCTTCCCCGGCGGCCCCTCCGACGCCTCCGCCTGAAGCTAACGAAGCCCCCGCCCAGAAAGACGCATCGAATCAAACTGACCACATCGATGAGGATGACGAATCTCCCAATCATGCCGATGAGGACGAAAGAGAAATCGCGTGCGTCGGCGTTGCTCACTTCCCCGAAGACAATAGTGTGCAAACGCAAACTATTTTACAGCCTTCCTCTATTGACAGCGCTGAGGAATCCTCCTCCGAAGGCATGGCAACTTCTGCCGTGGTGGGAGCGGTCGAGAAGGCAATAGACGCGATCGAGAGAGACGAGGCGATGGACAATTCCAGCAGCGGAGGATCTCATGATCTGGTCATAGACACGGCTAACACTTCGCCTATACAGCACCCCCCGCCGGCCCCTCGGCCGCCAGTCGATGTCAGTGGACTAGAACTACTGTCAAACAGCATCGAACAGTTCGAGAGAACCACTCCTGGCACCAGCATGCCCACTTTAGATCCCACACCGCTAACAATTGACACCAGAACATCAACAAAATTAACATTGTTGAATTTGAAGACGTCACCAAAATCTCCACCCAGAACCGAAGCTGAACCTCATGCTCGTTTTGAGTTTCCCTCCGCGGAACCCAGCACTAGTGAAAGCGCCAAGCCATCTTTGGACGGCCTCGGCCTGCTATGTGCGTTAGCCGAGCAAAGATTCATGGAGGAAGTCGAAAACCCTCCGGCAAACCTCTCAATGTCTTCCCGTCCGTTTATAAAGAGCGAACCGTTGTTGAGTCCCACCGAAAGAGACAGATCCGCGGAGAAAAAGGAAAGACATAGGCATAGAGATGGAGATTCTTCCAGTGAGAGAAGGAGAAAAAGGAGCCGCGACCGTGCCGAACGGCTACGTCATAAGATGGAAAAGATGCGACGACACAAAAGGGAAAGAGATCAAGATGAAGGAAGAAACAATGGCGGTGAAATAGAGGCAAGCCTTAGACGAGTGACCGCGTGCTCCTGTGGGTCTAATAACTGCAGCCACGCTTCGGCCGTGCCTTCCGCCCACGATCTGGTCAATGCGATAGAAAAAGACATGAGAGAAAGACTGCAAGACCTCCAGCGTCAATGTGATGAAAAGAGAGCGCAACTGAATGCCTTAACCCCTCCCTTACCTGCCTTATCGACGCCTCCCACGCCTTCCACTCCGGCTCTATCCCCCGACTCGGATAGAGGGTCTTCAAAGAAACGAAAAGTAGGCAGACCGCGAAAAGTTTCTAGTCCAGATTCAACGGAGACGATCGTTGCTAAGAAGCCGAAATCCAAAAGCAGTTTGGTCGGGTACTTGCTGGCGAAAGGCAAATTGAAAGGGGGCATCCTCTGCACGAGAGGAGAGCCTTCGAGAGATGAGGCCAGGACGAGCAAAGTGCGTCCTAAGCTGAAAGCGGAGCCGATTCTCAAGGTGCACTCGGAGGAGGAAGAATCAGAATGGGGCCTTAATAGATCTGCGAGTTCTTCCATGGAGAGTCTGAACGAGGTGCGGCAGAAGAATCGGGAGAAAGTAGATCGGTTGGTGCGGAAACATTCGCGCGACGATTTGCCCGAGTTGGAGTTCGCTATACGTAGGGCGAGTGCTTCCAGTGATAGTGATAAGGAGAGGCGTAAAGCCAAAAAGCGGCGGAAGAGTGTTAAATCCAAGGAAAGACACGAGGGAGAAGTTAGTGAACAGAATTCGGAGCCAGTGGCGTCGAAAGTTTCGAGGTGTACGCTGACCGAAGACAAGCTTGATTCGTCTCCAAGAGTCCTGACTGCCATGGGAGGGCTGTTCTACGCCGGCAAGCTGAGTGCTGTCCAGGCTCCTGACGTATACGCCATAACGTTAGACGGCGAAAGAGGCAATAAGCCTCACATACTGTCCAGAGAGGAAACACTGCGAGATGCTGTAAGTAAAACCTTTCTAATTCGATTCCCTTTCAGAACCATGTAAGTGCCCCTTACTTGTTACGTAGATTTCGCTTACGAATTGGCTGTTTTAATACTGAATAATCAATTCTTACGTGATCTTTATTATGACAAAAATTAAAAATGTTTGTTTGTAAGGGGTAATCACTGGAACTACTGATCCTATCCTGAAAATGATTTTGTCAATAGAATACTGTAATATTCCGTAACAAAGAAACATTTTTATTTCTTTCTTTCCTTCTTTAATGTTACTAAAAGCTCGCCTCAGTTTTACTCTGTCATTGATAGGTAATAAAATATGGCATTGCCACAACCTCCAGTGTCATACCTTGCAGTTCTTAATATACCACATTTCAGTATCTTGTACGAATACATAATGTTCTTTTAATTAATTAAAAAAATATAATCTACTCGTATACTAAATAGCTGTTTTACTATAAACGCCTGACACGAGTCTGCGCCGAGTATAGCAATGTCAATAGTCACAATCACAACGCCATCAATATTTGTTCTAATTTGTACGCCACCAGTAAAGCTGTGGCGGGCCTTTCCTTTAGTAAACGTAGAGAAATAGCATCTAAATTCATTACTAAAACCTTTAGTAAAAGTAGAAAATTCGTCACACCTTTCAACATCGACTAATCGTTTTTCCTGATACCTTTCTCAGATCGTCGAGGTGACTCCATCATCAGTATCCGAACTGCCCCCTGGTACCAGAGTCTGTGCGTATTGGTCGCAGCAGTACCGTTGTCTTTACCCGGGAACCACCGCGCCCGCGTCCCCTTCACCGCCTGAAGACAAGTTTGTGGCGGTGGAGTTCGATGACGGAGACTCTGGCCGGATAGCGATTGAGGATATACGGTTCTTGGAGCCGGATTACCCGGTTGTTGGTAAGTTTTCAGCATTTTTAGGCCCCATTGATTTCCAGCTATAGTCTGGTCCGTGAGCACGTAGAATTTTGTCCAATGACCCCAAGCTACCCATCCTTATCGCTCGTAATTATGTTGCTATCGCGCTCGCACACTCACTGCGGGCGCCCGTCGCACAGTCGCGACAGCAATATAATTACGCGCGAGCGATAAGGATGGGTAGCTTGGGGTCATTGGACAACAAAATTCTACGTGCTCACGGACCGGGCTGTAGAACGAATGTCTAATGTCTCCAGTAACAAATGTGTTGAAACATGGAAGAGTTATTATAAGTTGGAATGTACATTACTAATAAAGAGGAAAGATTTGATCGTTTGTATTGAATAGGCTCCAAAATTACTGAACCGATTGTAAAAAACTTTCACTATTAGAATCCCTACATTATTCCCGATGAACATAGGCTATAGAATATTATCAAAACTGGCGGCATAAAGTTCGCCGAGATAGCTAGTTACAAAATAATCACAAGAAAGCCACCAAAATACAATCAATCTGTTTGTTTTCCAGAATACGAAAACCCGTTATTCACCCTTGGCAAGCGGAGAAGGAACACCAGCGTTACAGAAGATAAGAAGGCAGCAATTGCTGTCACCAGCGACCCCAAACCGTCTACATCAG
Source organism: Ostrinia furnacalis (assembly GCF_004193835.3). Taxonomy (NCBI): domain Eukaryota; kingdom Metazoa; phylum Arthropoda; class Insecta; order Lepidoptera; family Crambidae; genus Ostrinia; species Ostrinia furnacalis. Next base: position 564,750 of record NW_021131305.1, on the reverse strand, counting down.
ATACTGTCCCCAAGACCGACGACGAAGACCGCCACAAGGACCGCAAGAAACTCAAAAAGCACAGAAAAGACAAAACCAAACGCCACTCCAGCGAAGACGACCCAACAGCCTTGGACTACGTCAAGAAGAAGAAAAAGAAACACAAATGCTGCGAAGAACATTGCAAGCACAGGAGACACCACAAGAAACACCACAGAAAGCACAGGAAGAGACACCATTCGAGTTCCAAAGAACAGTCCAGTTCTTCTGGAGACGATCACCATAGACAAAAGTCTTCTGATTATGTAGATTCGAACAAGTCTAACGAAGATTCCGGCGATTCTAATGATAGGTTATCCACTCTGATAGCGGTGGAGAAGTCTCCAGAAGAGAAAATGAAGACCGTGATCAAGAAAGCAGTTTTGTCCAAGAAGGCGTTGGTGAAGAACGCAGTGTTGGACTTCAGTAATCTGGCCAAAGTGGTGTTGACCAAGGAAGATCAGGTCAAAGACAATCTCAAGGACAGCGGGATAGGACTAGAGGATGAATCTCCTTCGACCAGTGATGGGATTAAAAAGGTAAAAACTTTTTTATTTTGTAAATAGCATTGATTATTTTAGAGATGTTCTTTACCAAATCTCCTATTGGGGTCATAAAGAAAACGGCTCTCTTATACAGGGTTCGCTCGTTCATTCGTTTCAGCCGAAAGACGTCCACTGCTGTGTGCCTACCATGAGTTTACGTTAGGTGAGCTCGCTAGCGAATACGTCAAAAAATTCTATGAAGATTTTATTTCTTGAAAGTAGCCGCTAGAGGCGCTGCACAATATGTCATACATTTAAATGTCATTTTTTTACGCAGTCGCTAGCGAGCACACCTAACGTAAACTCATGGTAGGCACACTGGACAAAAGCCTCCCCCAAGAATTTCCACTAAGACCGGTCCTGCGCCGCTTGCTTACTTATTTACTAACACTATGATCTGTATGTGGTCGAAATAAATAAATTTATTATTATTATTATTATTATACAGGATGTCGTGTAAATATGGATCAAACAAAGAATATTGATTCTGATTAAACTATATATATATATTTTTGAGAATATGAGGAGTAGTGTCGGGCAGAACAGAGCTGTGCGGAGCGGAGAGGAGAAGTGAAAATAATGAAATTGGTCCGCTCTGCTCTGCCTTGGTGGAAACAGGGCACAATATCTACATAAAGATGGCATGACAGTTTTAGGGGATTTTTTGAAGCTATTAAAGCCTGGTCCGTGAGCACGTAGAATCCCGTCCAATGACCCCAAGCTACCTATCCTTATCGCTCACGCGTTTCTCGTCGAATTATATTGCTGTCGCGACTGTGGACGGGATTCTACGTGCTCACGGACCAGGCTTTAGCTTCAAAATTTCTCGGTCTCTTTCACGACGTCTTCTAACTTTCCAGAAAACCAAACGCCGGACGGTGTCATCGACGTCATCCGACGGGGGCGCGGCGGGCGGCGGCGTCAGCAAGATGGCCGCCTTCCTGCCCGGAGGCGCTCTCTGGCGGTGGCACGGGCCGGCTTACCGCCGCACCGCCAGGCCAAGGCATAGGAAGCTGTTCTATAGAGCCATACAGAGGGGCGAGGAGATCTTGAATGTGAGTACTGTTGATACTTATGGTCGCCTGGTACTGGCGTGATGGTGGCACTCGCCAGGCTTGGCAAAGGAAGTTCTTCTACAGAGGAGCTAGGAGATCTTGAACGTGAGTATTCTTGCTACTTGATACATATGGTTGCCTGGTACTTGTACACGGGCCGGCTTACCGCCGCACCGCCAGGCCAAGGCATAGGAAGCTGTTCTATAGAGCCCATACAGAGGGACGAGGAGATCTTAAATGTGAGTATTCTTGCTATAGTCGTCTGTGAGCACGTAGAATTTAGCAACATAATTACGCGCGAGCGATAAGGATGGGTAGCTTGGGGTCATTGGACAAAATTCTACGTGCTCACAGACCGGGGTTTACCTACTTGTTACTTATGGTCGCCTGGTACTGGTGGTGGCACGGGCCGGCTTACCGCCGCACCGCCAGGCCAAGGCATAGGAAGCTGTTCTATAGAGCCATACAGAGGGGCGAGGAGATCTTGAACGTGAGTATTCTTGCTATAGTCTGGTCTGTGAGCACGTAGAATTTTGTTCAATGACCCCAAGCTACCCATCCTTATCGCTCGCGCGTAATTATATTGCTGTCGCGACTGTGCGACGGGCGCCCGCAGTGAGTGTGCGACGGCCGGCTTACCGCCGCACCGCCAGGCCGCGGCATAGGAAGCTGTTCTATAGAGCCATACAGAGGGGCGAGGAGATCTTGAACGTGAGTTCTCTTGATATTTATGGTTGCCTGGTACTGGTGGTGGCACGGGCCGGCTTACCGCCGCACCGCCAGGCCGAGGCATAGCATAGGAAGCTGTTCTATAGAGCCATACAGAGGGGCGAGGAGATTTTGAATGTGAGTACTTTAGTTCATCATCATCATTGTCATCATCATTTCAGCCATAGGACGTCCACTGCTGAACATAGGCCTCCCCCAATGGTTTCCATGTTGATCGATTGGTAGCGGCCTGCGTCCAGCGCTTCCCTGTTAGAGTACTCTAGTTACCTTCTTGTTACTTATGGTCGCCTGGTACTGGTACATGGACCGGCTTACTGCTGTACCGCCAGGCCAAGGCATAGGAAGCTGTTCTATAGAGCCATACAGAGGGGCGAGGAGATCTTGAACGTGAGTACTCTTTATGCTTATGGTCGCCTGGTACTGGTGGTGTCATGGACAGTCTACTGCTGTACCGCCAGGCCGAGGCATAGGAAGCTGTTCTATAGAGCCATACAGAGGGGGCGAGGAGATTTTGAACGTGAGTACTCTTGATGCTTATGGTTGCCTGGTACTGGTGGTGTCATGGACAGTCTACTGCTGCACCGCCAGGTCGCGGCATAGAAAGCTGTTCTATAGAGCCATACAGAGGGGCGAGGAGATCTTGAACGTGAGTATTCTTGATGCTTATGATCGCCTGGTACTGGCGTGATGGTGGCACTCGCCAGGCGTGGCAAAGGAAGCTCTGGAGATTTTGAACGTGAGTACTCTTGTTACCTACTTGATACTTATGGCGGCCTTGTACTTGTACACGGGCCGGCTTACCGCCGCACCGCCAGGCCGCGACATAGGAAGCTGTTCTATAGAGCCATACAGAGGGGCGAAGAGATTTTGAACGTGAGTATTCTTGCTACTTTATATTGCCGTGACGGTGGTACCACGGTGTGGTACTCGCCAGGCTTGGCAAAGGAAGCTCTTCTATAGAGCCATACAGAGAGGCGAGGATATTTTGAACATGAGTATTCTAGTTACTTGATACTTATGGTCGCCTGGTACTGGCAGGATGGTGGCACTCGCCAGGCGTGGCCAGGCCACGGTATAGGAAGCTCTTCTACAGGGCCATACTAGTCATACAGAGGTGAGGAGATTTGAAACGTGAGTACTCTTTGGAAGTTATTGGCGCCTGGTACTTTTGCTAGATATTGTGAAGACCATGGTCACTTCTCACTTCAAGATGAATACAATGGGACCATCCTGTGCAGTGGAGGGGTGAATTTGCAATAAAAATACCAGGATGGTGATGAGCTGTGTCGTTTGTACAACATGGCCCAAAGGAATGTTGTTGTTCTGTTCAATCGTCGCAAAACTCAATTCCAGTTCTCTGACTACAATCTTATCCTTGATTTTATGAGTAAAGGATTGAATCCAGAACATTTATTAGTCATTTTGTAAGCTTATAGCTCCATAATTTAAGATATTGGTTCATCGTTACTATTATTATTCATTCTATGGATGTCCTATCACAGAATAATCATAAGTACTGTCCTATGCCTCATCATTTATCATGACGTGGTCTTCATTTGAGATAGGTAGCATAACTTGTAACTTTCCTGTAGGAAAGAACATGTCACATACTATTGATATTTGACTTATTGACCCATAAAATTAACTCCTAAACTCCATTCTTTCAGGTGGGCGACGCCGCAGTATTCCTGTCAACCGGCCGTCCGGATCGTCCGTACATCGGGCGGCTGGTGGCTCTCTGGGAAGCACGTGGTGCCATGGCGGTGCGCGTCAAGTGGTTCTACCACCCTGAGGAGACCGCGCCTTGCACGCGCCCGCTGCATTATCCTGTAAGTACTCTTTGGAACTTATGCTAGCCTGGTTCGTTCGTTTCAGCCAAATGACGTTACAGCTGGACAAAGGCCTCCCTCAAGGATTTCCATAAAGACCGGCCCTGGGCTGCCCGCATCTAGGTACTTCCCGCGACCTTCACCAGATCGTCGGTCCACCTAGTCCTAGTGGGGGGCTTGCCCACACTACGTCTTCCGGTAGCTAGCCTGGTACACATAGATTTTTATGGTACTGCTGTACTACACTGTGAGTAGGTACTGCCTGAAACTCGTGTTCGCCTGGTACTATTTTTATTGTACTGTAATAGAAGCAGGGCCTTAAATGATAATGGAACCTATGGTCGCCTGGTACTTTTCCCAAAATAGTGAGGAAAATTGTGGGAAGAATTTTTAGATACTAAGGCTGAGTTGCACCACCTTATTTTAACCGTAACAATGACAATAACCGGTGCTTTTTGTATGGAGTTTGACAGATTTTTGACATTTGTCAAAGTTAAAATAAGATGGTGCAACTCAGCCTTAAAGAACACTGTGAATTGACTGTGGAGTATAACCACGAAGTTTTTGGTTAGAAGTTAAGAAGAAATATACCGCAAAACTTTCTTTATAAGATAGCTCCATGACTTCAATGGCATAATTCCTGACTGTCCTTTTATTCTTCATTTTGCACATTGCAGAGCTCTCTCTCGTTCCTGACTGACATGAAAGGAGGATTGGAAATTATTATTTTACCAATACTTACCGGCAAAATATCTTACTTTCCAGGGCGGTCTCTTCGAGTCTCCCCACACAGACGAAAACGACGTGCAGACGATATCGCACAAATGCGAGGTTCTGCCACTAGCCCAGTACAAGGAGCGCATGGGCGACGACCCGGTCAAGTATAGCACTGTTTATGACAACAACGACGTGTATTACTTAGCGGGTCACTATGACCCGACGCCGCAGACATTGAAAATGGAGCCGGACATTCCGTTCGCTAATCCAACTTCCTAAGCGTTATGGCAGCCTGGTACTATGTGAGATACTAGCGGGATCCACTTACAATTAAATAGGGGTTTAAAGTATGAAATGACCGATTTTTTTCTTCAATATTCTATAGCGATTACCGTCGTTATTTTTTGTTTATTTTAAACTTCATTTCAAGGAATTATATTTACGTATACAATTTTATGCTAATTTTAGAAATAAATGTTCTAAAACAGCTCCGTTTCCGTTTTAGAAATATTGATATTTTTTTAAAGTATCATTTTGTTGTGCGTCCTATAAATTATCAATGTTGTCTCAATCTATCTACAAAATTTCATAACACCAAGATTTGTGGTTACTTAAAAAATAGCAAAAATGTTTGTATGGAAAAATACATTTTCGTTAACTTCTCAATATGAAACGGCAATTTAATACTTTACCACATGATGAAATATCAAATAACTGATGTAAGTGGATCCACAATGCGCTTAGATATAAGTAATTATCTTAAGCATCGTGCTAGCCTGGTACTGTACAGGCACAGTGCAGTGACAATGTTACAGTGCAATCAAACAATCTTGATCGTTTTATTTTCCATTATTTACATAAATAGAAAGTACACATTTTACCTATCTCGATGTTAGAGTGTGCAGTAGATTCTTTTACGGTCTGTAAATCCCATTCACTATACAGGTCCTAAAGTACAACGTAGATTTTTGAGGCTCAATTTATGACATTTTCACACTTGCCGTCCTCGAAGGCGTTACGACATGTTAAAGTTACCCTTGTTATGTTATTTTAGTGGTATCCCGTTTGGACTGTTGATTACTTCGAGTGTGGGCCGAGTGAGCGCGGGACATGGCTTGGTCTGGGCGACCGGTTCGGTGATGATATGTGATTTATTTTTTATACGTGTAACGCTGTAATCTCAGTGTATAGTAGTTGTATTTTTCATGTATATTATTCTATTAGATTTTTATGTATACGTAGTTTTTCTTCCTATTATAAATGTCTATTATCTTGAACGCAATACTGTTTTAACTAGTCCCTTGTTTTATTCAAAATTAACCAGTGATTTATCTAAGTCGTGTTTTTGGATAATTTTGGAGAAAATGTTTGACAAACAATAATTAATGCGCATAGAGAGGAGCTGTTTGTTATGATATATTGTTTTTTCACTGATTTTTATATTTTTGGTTGATAATTTTATGTTAAATTGAGTATACTTTATATCGAAATGGTGCTAGACGCTTGATACACTCGTTTATTTTCGCCGTAAGTAAGACTGTATATAGATAAGTTTGTATGTAGTTGGTATATAAGTATCGCCAGTGACTTGGTATTTTTTCTGCTTTATCTGAACGTTGCCATTTACTATATAACTTCTTTTTTATGTATAATTTTCACAGGGTATGTGATCGGGCCCTGCTTTTTATCCTTTTGATTCATATCGAAGTATTTAAAGGGACTGAAAGACAGGGAAGTAGGTAGGTCGACCAAGGGTAGGACTAGGTAGGTTTTGTACGGAGCGGCCGATGGAGTTTATAAGAAAAGTGGAAAGATTCAGCCTTAACGTCGTTTTTATGCTAAAATATTATTATTGAATGCTCTAGCGTTGTAATTTTTTGATAAGCTTCATTAGTTCAGTTACTAATAATAAATACGTGGCCAAATATTGTAGGATCTTGGCAAATTTATATTTTAAGGTCTCCAAATGTAATAAACTACATTGTTTTGCGTGCGTCGTACTTTTTGTTATAAATTAACATGTAATCTAGTTTTTAAGTTTTTTTAGTAAGTATTTTAAGGATTTGTTTTATTATGATTTTACATATACACAAAAAGCATACTTATATTATATTGGACTCTAAAACCTTAAGACAAATATATTTGAAAAATGAACTAAAAAGTGCGAATTTGGAAACAATATTGAAAAAAGGTATTTTTATATTATCGTAAAGTAACTTTTTATTTTAAATAAATGTATGTATCTGAAGCGGTTATTAAATAAGTACAAACTATAAAGAACGATATTGGCTCGGCCCAGCGTATGTATACTACTTTTAATTCATACAAAATTACAACAGCCGTGCAACTGATCGAGGCAAGACTTTGGAACAAAAGAACTGTTGTAATATTTATGAATCCATATTAATGTTAGCTTGTAATCGAAAGGGAAGCCATAAAATATTAGAGTAAAGATTAATAATATATCAGCATTGATAATATAAAGATTATAAATACGCTTAAATAAAATATTTTTGGCTGATTCAGGTGTTTTATTTCGATCAAACCAAAATTAAAATAATAACCTTGGATTTTGTACACTGCCTATGAGTACTAGACAATTGACATAATACATATAATATGTATAAATATTTTAAATGTAAAAACATAATATTATAATACATAGGAAACACCCGACCAATAAATATTAACCATAATATGATCTCAATTCTTTATTAAAAATACTTAACACTACAATTTTGTTAGTATAATTAAAATAATTAGTGTAAAATAAATTAAATGTCTTAAAGTAGTCTGCGTTAAGTAGTACAGGTACGGGAAATAGTATAATGCCTCTTTGCTTGGTTTCTATGGCATTTGGGTTTTCTTACCACTAGCAATATTACTATGCTTACCATGTAAAAAAATAGTCGGCAATCAGTACGTTATTATTACAGTATAGTCACTTTTAGTCTATTTACAATCCTAAATTATTATAAAAATATTCACTGACTGTCAACGGGACTATTTCCCACTCATTCCCACTACTGCAACTCCTGTGTAGCCAGGATCTACAGCTTGAGCGCCAATGAAAACCCAACCAGTGAAGGTCAAGTTTGTCCCTGGGGAAGTTAAACTGAAAGTTATCACTGACTGTAGTAAAATTAATTAGGAACTTACCCACTAGAATTACGTCTACCCACAACAACCCACTGATTTTCGACGTAACCTAAATAATTATGTTCTCATTTTAGGGTCAACAAAGAATTTCTCGTTTTCCATTACTGATGACCTCGTAAGTGTCGTCATCGATGATTTTGTAGATGTCTTGTCGGTAGTTCTTCAGGTTGTGAAGGAACCTGATGGAGCTCTCCTCTCGAATCTTGGTGAGGACAGAGGGCAGGGTCTTGGTACCAGCTTCTAAGGCTAACGATGCGTAGTATTTTTCCTGAAACAAAATAAAAAGGTAAGAAAACCATGTCTAGAAAACTTCTAACGTAACAGTGTGGTCTACAAGAACCTGGATTAATCCTAAAGCTTCTAAATTACCTATGTGGCCAACAGAAAACTCAAACAATCCTAAAAGGCTTGAAAGTCCAATAGTCAAAGGTTATGAAGGCAGTTACAAACAATCTACACAAAAGAAGAAGACAGGAATGAAACTAAAATTCAAGTATTAATGTCGAAAGGCGAACGTAATGCCTTGTGGAATTTTCCTCCAGTTAACCAATAGGTTAACAACAAGGTTTTCAACAAGACAGATGAGGTGTTCAAATATAAATGACAATAGTTCTTGCAATGTTATATTCAAACACATTTACACCACTTCCCACACTTAGTAACTGGACATCATTTGAATTTAAAACATCGGATGTTGATATTAGCAAACTACTGTTATAGCAAACATAAAACTGTTTTAAGAATTACACTCCAAACTAGCAACTACTATTCAACAGCAAATATCTAAAATTACAAAAACATTGGCGTGCTAAATGGTAAGTACAACATTTACCGTAGCGTTTCATTGAAGATATCGAGTGCCCTTTTACAAGTACTAATTTTAGATTTTATTCCAAGGCAAGCCAGTGATAACCCTAAGTGAGCGGCGATAGCAGGTTAGTGCATCGCTCTAGTGCGGTTTAGCCAGTGACAGGACCAAGACGTGTTAGTCCTTGTATAATTTATGCAAGATTTGTGTGTCGGTTATGCGCTCCTGGTAAATTAGTGGACAGTTTATAGAGTTTTTCTAATTATAGTGTCATTAAATAACGTAAAATTAGTTAAAAGTATTGATTTGTTAACGTTGTTTTGCAAATTGCTGAGTATTTTATGGAATTCATTTAATTTAAAGTATTTATATTCGAAAATTCTATTCGAAAACGAGCATTTTCTGGAATAATAGTATAGTTACTTCTTACTTTCTCTGTATAACTTATCTTGTTAGCTGCCATGAATAATGTAATAGATACGTCTAGTCAGAACGGTTATTAAATGTTTTAATTATTGTTGTTTTATTTATAAAGCTTGGTTATTTTTAAGCGGTGCATTTCTTATAGATTAATTTGATTGATGATGCGATGACAGGAACACCAATCAAGCGAGTAGGTACTTCATAATAAATAACAAATTGTTAATCAGCAATGATTAAAATTCAAGCATCATCATCCTGTCTGCTTTTTGCACTCAAAGAGAGAAATAAGTAGGTATTTTTCAAGTTAAGTTTTTTTTTAATTGTACCTACCCTAATATGAATGGATCTAAATGCATTATTTTTATAGAATACATTTTCAACGACAAACCAGTTTTAATACATTACACAAAAACACTGAGTTTTTACCCGACTGCGTTAGAAGGAGGGTTATTCACTCTGTGGCAGTGAAACGCGAAAATTCCAACAATTTTACAGTGGCAGGATTTTGGAGAGATGAGGAACCCCTTTGTATCGAACCAATAATCGCCTATAACTGCCGTATAATATACTGCATATAACCGAGTGCTAGACCAGTAGCTACAACATAATTAATTAGAAGAAAATAGGTGTTCGACGACGCTACGTGTGGAATTGAAGACGTAAAATTATCCCTCTTTACAAAGCAAAAAGGTTGCTCAGAGTGTTATGCCTACGATGGACGCCTACGGGAGGTTATAAGACCCGATGGTTATAAAAAAGTAGCTAAATTGTTTAAGTCCAAATTAAAATTTAATGATGCCTATTAAATTTGTAAATTAAGAGAAGACATAAGTCTTTGTAATGTGACGTAATGCAATAAATGTAAAATGTTTTGTTTGATATTATAAGATAACTTTATTTCTTACTACCTACAAAATTGTAAATTATCTAAACTAAGGGGGCTCTAAACATACTTCTAAGGATAAACAAACTGTGAATCGTCATAACTTTATTGTATAATGCATTATTAAATAAATGTTTATTTCTCGATATCTGGTCATATTGTTTATCTTAATTACCCACTGACTTCTGTATATTAATGAATTATGTTTTATGGATAAGGAATAGTAATGGCACGAGTGCCGCTCCCTGCGCGACCCTAGCAGGTTTTAGTGAAGCAAATGAACGTGGAGTCGTCGAGGATGCGATAAACGTCGTTTCTGTAATGCGTGAGGTCGTCAAGAAACTTCTGGCTACTGTCGTTGTGAACCTTGGTGAACACAGGCGGTAGGGGCGTGGCGCCAGACTCGGTCGAAAGCGATACGTAGTACTCTGCCTGGAGGAAATCATTATTATTACGGAAATAACTCGCTTTAGCTATTTATAAAATAATGAATTGGCTTTGAGTGGCGTAGTGAGGCGGGTCGTTACATTTCCCTCTAATATGGTCGAGTGAAGCGATGGCTGGTTCACTCGTCATGTCTGTGAACAGGCGCTGCTTTCGGGGACTGGTCAATCCAAGTTATTCAAATTTATTAATGCGAGTCATTTCTACTAGTATTTAAGTATTTTAATTTGTAAATCTAGATATTAGCACGTTACTACCTTGTTTAATATGCCACGCAATTTTGTATACCCATTCTTATAAGATACATCATACAAGAATGCGTGGTAAATTCAGTGAACTGCTCCTGAATCAAATGTACCTACTACTGCTTTTTCTATTTATTTATATTAACCGGCAGACAGTGGTGACTGAGTTTGTTGCGGCGCTTCTTCTCAGCACTTGCCAAATGTTGGTCTCGAAGCGCTGGTAGGGTAAAAAGATTATGAGACATGTAGAGGCTCCTTAAGAGCAAAATGACGATTTGTAAGAACTATTTATTAGTCTAAACAAATAAAGACATTTTGACTTTGACTTTGAGAATAGGTACTTTTTTGACAAATCACAACTGACCATTGAGTGCACGTGAATCATGAATATGATGCAGATGGAAATTGAGGTAGCTAATAATATCAATTTAAAATTCTAATTTTAATTGATTGCAGCAACGGTGACGCACAAATCAAGTGTGCAGTAAGTAATTAATATAATTTGAAACTTCCTTTAGTAAGATTGTTTTCCATAAAATATGAGTTATCTGATCATAGTATAAGTACCTAGTTATAAGAATGCTCGTGGTAGTTATTTTGCTACCTTACCCATTTTAAAAAAGACTTATCATACAGACACGAAAATATTAAAATGTTTGTTTCTCTCTCTTCGGAAATATTAATCTAAATTATTAAATTCTTTCACCAATAGAATTACTACACTACATAAAATGCCTACATAGTTCTCAAGATATATTATATATTTTTACGTAAAATCATTGTTATTTTCCATTCAAGAACGGAAATGCACTCACGCAGACGCGGCCTAAGGCTACAAAGGATGTTATTTTCTGGTTGACATTGAAAAGCCTTCTCTCCTTTTAAATGCTAAACATTCCGTTTAAGATTCATTTCCCGGTATTATTAACCAGGAGATTATAAGGTCACAAGTATCTTACAAATTAGGTACTTATATGGTTTGCGTTAACCAGAAAAGTTGCCATTCTCGGATGTTCGGTAATTTGATGTGCGTTTTAAAGTGGTTGTGCTTGTGGTTTTTTAGCAGTTTCGTTTTTCTGTTTAACTTATAGAACGATTTGCCATAGAATTTGTGTTATTTTTTGTTACGTTTTGCTTGTTATCCTACTGGGAGCCTTGGGAATTTATAACAATCAAGAGGGCTCTTTTCCTCTAAAAAAGGTCATTGCAAATTTGAAAAAATCTACGACTTCTATTACCAACATTAACATTTTTTAGAGCAGAAGGGTAATCCCTCTTGATCACGGGGTGAAGTGCTCATGGGGGCACTTGCCTAGAGTGCCACTAAAAGAGGAGCCTGAATACAGCAGCAATAACCTTCCTTCTGGCGTAGTAGGGTAAAATAAAGGGGTCTCTAAACACTTGCTTAGTGCCTGAAATACAGCAGCAAAAAGAATACAGATGTGAGTAGTATACCTGGTCAGGCCCCATCATATGCGCTTGCCGCTTGGTGTAACCCCTGGACGCCCGGTCCTGTTTCTCCTGCTCCCAATGTTCAGTCATTTGGGCGGGCGTCGGCAGGCTGAAGGTGCCGTTCATTGATCGCACGTAGAACCGGACCTGGAGGAAGAAGTAGGTTTTAATCTGCCATCATAGGCTGGTTTTGTTTCTACCAAGGGATGTCTACTGCTGGGCAAAGGTTTTCCCCAAGGATTACCACAACAGGTACAGGGTCATAAACAGCGCTTTGTAGCTGACGAGGTGAAGGAAATTGGCTAGACTTAGAGCGAAATCAAACGCGAAGCTCAAGACATTGCAATGAAGGACTGCTGTGGATGCCCTCTGCTCCATCTAGGGGACATAGGACTTTAATGCCCGTTTTCACTATCAATCCCTAATTTTAAGTGGCCCCTATGGAAACGAAATTCCTGTTATGTGTTACCATAGGGGTCACATAAAATTAAGGATTGATGGTGAAAACGGTATGCCCGTTTCAATCAGTCAAGTTATGCCCTAACGGCCATCAGTTCTACTTGCTATGTGCCCCTGCCCACTGTCACTTAAGTTTGTAATAAGGCACGCCGATGAAGAACTATCCCTCCTCGCGAGTGGATGTTGAAATCTTGGTAAATTTAAAGGGTACCTATCTCTGAATTCCTTACCTGTAAGTCAAACATAGAGAAGGCGTACACATAATAAGGGATTCTAATAAAGCACATTTAGGGATGGTGGGTGTTTTTTAAATGTAGTATTGCTCTTGATCAATCTCATCCAAGAGATGCGATCTTTTAATGGACTGAGATTGCCTAGAAGACGACTATTCACTCGTGCATAGTAGGCCTTAGGGTTGATCTATATTATGTTTTTTTTTTATGCTAAAGCCTGGTCTGTGATCACGTAGAATCCCGTCCAATGACCCCAAGCTACCTATATACAGTGTGTCCGGGCTTGTAGTGATCAAACTTTAAAGGCGTAATCTATGGACAATTTTATCGATGAAAATACTTCAAATTTGGGGCCTGACCCATTTCTCGAAAAATTACATCGATTTAAGTTTTTGATTTTTAGTTTACACCTCTTCTTTAAAAAACAAGTGAAAGCGTGGGTAGCTTAACATTAATACTCAAATATTTTTTATCATGCGATAGCCAATAAAATTATCTATTAGAAGAAGAAGAAAACAGACACAAGTTTCATACATTTTATGGGAGTAAGAATGAATTTAATTAGAAAAATACATTACTTTTTTCACTTCTTTTTCATTTATTTTCCAACACAAGAAAAACCAGGTCATTAAGGTATGTTTTATTTGCATTGTATTATTAGTATTTGAGCTATTCTACAAAACGAATGTAAATTTATTAGTCTACGTCTATCAGTTTCGACGTAATTGTTGAACAAAGATACCTCTTCCCAGCGGTTTCCATAGCGCACGCGACATTCGAAAATGCACTGCCTGAAAGAATCACACAACCTATTCCGATTCCTATGGAAACCGCTGGGAAGGGGTATCTTTGTTCAACAATTACGTCGAAACTAATAGACGTAGACTAATAAATTTACATTCGTTTTGTAGAATAGCTCAAATATTAGAAATACAATGCAAATAAAACATACCTTAACGACCTGGTTTTTCTTGTGTTGGAAAATAACTGAAAAAGAAGTTAAAAAAATAATGTATTTTTCTAATTAAATCCAATCTTACTCCCTAAAAATGTATGAAACTTGTGTCTGCTTTCTTCTTCTACTAATAGATAATTTTATTAGCTATCGCATGATATAAAATATTTGCCTATTAATGTTAAGCTACCCACGCTTTAACCTGTTTTTTAAAGAAGAGGTGTAAACTAAAAATTAAAAACTTAAATCGATGTAATTTTTCGAGAAATGGGTCAGGCCCCAAATTTGAAGTATTTTCATCGATAAAATTGTCCATAGATTACGCCCTTAAAGTTTGATCACTACATGCCCGGACACACTGTATATCCCTATCGCTCACGCGTAATTATGTTGCTGTCGCGCTCGCACACTCACTGCGGGCGCGCGTCGCACAGTCGCGACAGCAACATAATTACGCGCGAGCGATAGGGATGGGTAGCTTGGGGTCATTGGACGGGATTCTACGTGCTCACGGACTGGGCTTTAGACAAGACAGGTATTTGACCGCAATCGCACCTGGTGTTAAGTGAGATGAGATGAGAGGTTTATTTAGAGAAGCTCTCCTTGCTTACCTGTAAGTCGAACATAGAGAAGGCGCAGACATAGTAAGGCACCCCGATGAAGCACATGGAGGGGTGGTGGATGTTGACGAGGTGCTTGTAGAGCGGCTCCACGCAGTTTTCCTCCACCACGATCCCACACGACGGGTGAAGGAACGGGAAGTTGTACTGGTAGCCTGGGAAGAGACAAAACTCATTTATTTCTGCAAATGGGCTTTAAAAAAGCACTTTTACACGTCCCAGTATTAACCCTACCACTGCTTCAGGACAATAAATGGGCCAGTGCTGAGAAGAAGCAGCGCAAGAAACTCAGTCACTATTGTCAGCCTCTTTGTCGGCATTCACAATACAATGGTCACTAACGTTCTTGATGTTTAATCTCACTTTTCTAATATTGAAAAGATTAAAAAAGACAAAGACATGATTGTCATCTGACCTCTATAAACTGAAATATGTTCAAATTAAGAAAAAGTCCCGAAGTAGTAGGTAGTCCAGTAAAGTTAGTGGGACACTATAAATGTAATCGATCATCACTCCGAAGTTCCGGAGTGGTAAAGTACTCAAGTAACAAACTCTAACTGAGTCTGTAGACAGTATGGATGGATTGATCAGTAAGAAAATTTACACAAAAAATATGAAAAGAAATCACTGCTTCAAAAGAATAGCACAAAATTTAATGGAACAGTTCCACTTTACAATAAACTAGCTTTCCGCCCGCGGCTTCGCACGCGTGAAATTTCGTTTGTCACAGATCGTCATAAATTATAGCCTATACAGGGTGGAAACGATAAGTGATCTCACTCGATTATTTCTAAACTACACAAGATATCCAAAAACTGATTACTGATCCTAAAAGTGCTTCACGAGCTCTATCCAACGGTACCAATAATAAGTTACAAAATAAACTGCATCTATCTGAAAATTTAACGTTTCCAGCCTCCATACATTTAGTAAAACCACATAATATTAAAAACTATACAAGATATCGAAAAACTGGTAACTGATCCTGAAAGTGCTTCACGAGCTCTATCCAACGGTACCAATAATAAGTTACAAAATAAACTGCATCTATCTGAAAATTTAATGTTTCCAGCCTCCATACATTTAGTAAAACCACATAATATTAAAAACTATACAAGATATCGAAAAACTGGTAACTGCTCCTGAATGTGCTTCACGAGCTCTATCCAACGGTACCAATAATAAGTTATAAAATAAACTAGATCTATCCGAAAATTCAATGTTTCCAGCTTCCATACATTTAGTACGGCTACAGTCATGGCACGCATGTCTTGATAATATTATATAGCAAGTAAAGCCTAAAACCAATGTTTTCCATGAATAATTTTAAATTTGAATGCAATTTACGAGTTAATTTTAAGTGTTTATTATTTAATAAAAAAAATTAACAATTCCAATATTGTGTGGCTGGCATACATTTAGTATGGAGGCTGAAAACATAGAATTTTCGGATAAATCCAGTTAATTCTGTATCCTATACTGATATCGTTTGAAAGAACTCGTGAAGCACTTTCAGGATCAGTAATCAGTTTATCGATATCTTGTATAGTTTAGAATTAATCGCGTGAGATCACTTATCGTTTCCACCCTGTATGTTATTCTGGATTATGAACAATAATACTGTAAAGTTTCATCAAAATCCGTTCAGTGGTTTTTGAGCCTATTCATTACAAACATACAAAAATAGGTACAAATCTTTCCTCTTTATAATATTAGTATAGATATAAAAATCTTACCTGTACATAAGAAGACGACATCCACGTCATATTCACTGCCATCCTGGAACACTGCTTTCCTTCCTTCCAGCTTCACCACATCCGGTTTCTGGACCAGGTTCTCTGGGAAGACGGTCTGCGGTTTCTCCTTGAGGTGATGCGACAGGATGACCAGGTCTGTGACGGAGGTGATCTCCAGAGCGATGTCCATTCCTGAGGGACCTGCTCCGACGACCAGGACACGCTTCCCGGCGAAGATTTCCGGGACTCGGTAGTCGTGGCTGTGCATTACATCGCCTGAGGATGGAAGGTTTGGTAAGTAGTTATCTTGGTCAATATTATGAGCTATTGGTTAAGGTTTTGGTCGTAACTACTTGTAAGTATGTAGGCATGTAGGGTTAATTTTGGAACCATTGATACAACTTGAATGATTGAATATTTGTATAGCATCGCATTTTAAAGAGCTTCAAGATAATCTATAGTCTATACTTAAGTATAATAAATCTATAGAGAGGTCAATTCTGTACATGAAATATATTTTTAAAATAAATATCAGGGGGTGATTAGTGATCGATACTGATGCCAAAAATGCAATCAGTAAAATTTTTGTCTGTCTGTCTGTATGTTCCTTATAGAAATAGAAACTACTCGACTAATTTTAACGAAACTTGGTACAGTTATTCTTCATACTCCTGGGCAGGTTATAGTATACTTAGGAATTCCCACGGGAACGGGAATTAGCGGGAAAATCCATTTGTATGAAAAACCTAAACCGCTTAAGTTGACGCTTGAAATTTGGCATGCAGGTACCTTAGTAAACTTAAAGCTTAGTTACAACAGGATATTGCAAAATTCCCACGGGAACGGGAGTTAGCGGGAAAAAACATTTGTATGAAAAAATTTAAACCGCGTAAGATAGATGAAGGGGGTAAAACGGGATCATAAATCTTGAAATTGGAAAGCTATCGCGCATTTTCTGCGAGAGATGAGGTTAGATAAGATACAATTAGAAATTTTTAGTCTCAATTGCGAAAATATTTGTATGTACTCGTATTAGATATCATTAGAGGTTTAATAAATTGAAAGAAAGAAAGAAATATTTATTGCAAGAAACATTTAATGCATTGCTTAAACGTTTAGGTAGATTAGGTGCCTATAAATCCAGGCTATACCCAGTTTTTAAGACTCACCTTCATACTGCTTCAGCCCCGGTATGCTAGGTATGAACGGGGTGTTGTAGTGTCCGTTGCAGACGAACACGTAATCATATTCCCTGGTCTCCGACTCCCCGGTCTTCAGGTCCTTGAAAGTGATGTCCCAGAGCTCTCCCGTAGGACCTGCCTTCGGGATCACCATCTGGACGTGGTGGCTGAACTGTGGAAGACGTTTGGGGATATGGTAGCCGGGTATTTAAGAATTTGGGGGCTTCTTGTATGAGTCTGGATCTATCTTAGCTCGTGTGTTTAGAAAATTCTATCAGGATGCTCTAAGTCTTAGTTGCCATCATCATCATTTTAGTCATAGGACGTATCCACGCAATGAATATAAGCTACGAGTACCTACCTATATGAAATCAAACAAACCAAATGTTAGCTATAATGATTATAAAGTAATTATTCTATTATCTACTTAGTTTGCAAGTAGTTTTATCGTCTGGGCAGCGAGAGGAGTGTATGTCACATCCTTCATTTGCCTCTGGTAAAAGGGTCGTACTTCTGAGGCGGAGACTAATGATTGTAGACTTGTAGTTAGTTATAATTCTGGTGCAAGCTCATATTTGCTTGAAGAAGTTCCCTATCTTTTTCTCTACTAGACCAAAGATATAAAATAACTTAGTGGAAATTGTTACCTTTATGTGAGGAGTAACGCCATGTTTGTCCGAGTATAACTGAAGGAATGCCAGCATATCCTTGGCGGGTAGATATGACTTCTCACTTTCAGGAACCGGGAAATCTGGGAAGCCCATGATCTCTTTTGGGAGGTTTGTCCTGCAAAGAAATAAACACTAATGTATTTTCAGTTGGGTTGACTAATAAAGTTTGATAACAGGATCCGCTACCTTACATTGATTTAAGGTAGCGGATCCTGTTATCAAAAAACTCAGTAAAACTCATTTATTTCTGTAAGTAGGCTTTAAAAAAGCACTTTTACACGTCCCAGTATTAACCCTACCACTGCTTCAGGACTAGAGATGGGTTTGTAGCCAGCTAGTTTGGATAATAACTGATTATTATCTATTAATAGCCATTATTAGCCATCCATTGGCTATTAACCCTGCTATTAATAGTTTCTTACGTTTTTTCTTCCACCTTTAAAATCAAATCAATATTAAAATCAAATATTACTCAAAGAAACAAAAAAGAACTAAAAAACATCAATGTAATTTATATAAATGACATTGTAGTTAAAAAAGAATCTAAATATTATACAATAAAAGGAGAAACTGACTGACTTAGTGACAGATCAACACACAGCCTAAACGGCTAAACGTAGGCACTTGAAATTTGGAAGGGACGTAGCTTAAATACCGTAGAGGTGCACTAAGAAAGGAATTACCAAAATTCCCAAGGGAACGGGAATTAGCGGGAAAATCCCTTTGTATGAAAAATCTAAACCGCTTAAGTTAGACGCTTGAAATTTGGCATGTAGGTACATTAGTAAACTTAAAGCTTAGTTACAACAAGGAATTCCCGATATTCCCAAGGGAACGGGAATTAGCGGGAAAATCCTTTTGTATGAAAAATCTAAACCGCTTAAGTCAGACGCTTGAAATTTGGCATGTAGGTACATTAGTAAACTCAAAGCTTAGTTGCAACAAGGAATTCCCGAAATTCCCACGGTATTGGGAATTAGCTGGAAAATCCTTTTGTATGAAAAATACTAAGGTACCTGCATGCCAAATTTCAAGCGTCTATCTTACGTAGTGTAGATTTTTTTATACAAGTGTTTTTTCCCGCTAACTCCCGTTCCCATGGGAATTTTGCAATATCCTCTTGTAACTTAGCTTTGACTTTACTAAGGTACCTGCATGCCAAATTTCAAGCGTCTATCTTACGTGGTTTAGATTTTTTCATACAAATGTTTTTTTCCCGCTAACTCCCGTTTCCGTGGGAATTTTGCAATATCCTCTTGTAACTAAGCTTTAAGTTTACTAAGGTACCTGCATGCCAAATTTCAAGCGTCTAACTTAAGCGGTTTAGATTTTTCATACAAAAGGATTTTCCCGCTAATTCCCGTGCCCGTTGGAATTTCGGGTATTCCTTTCTTAATGCACCTCTACGGTACCTAAGCTACGTCCCTTCCAAATTTCAAGTGCTAAATTTGAAAACTATGAAGGGATATGTTTAATCATTAGTATAACATTAATAGCAGGGTTACCATCTGAAATCGGCTATTATTGGCTATTTATGGCTAATAACTGCTTTTAATCCGTTACTAGCCAATTGCTATTAATCGGATTAACTATTAGCACTTACCCATCTCTATTCAGGACAATAAATGGGCCAGTGCTGAGAAGGAGCAGCGCAAGAAACTCAGACACTATTGTCAGCCTCTTTTTCAAAAACTTTGAAGAAGATCTTGACCTTCACTGGTCGTGTTTTTATTGGCGTTCAAGTTGTAGATCCTAGCTACACAAGAGTTGCAGCGGTGGGAAAGAGAGTTGGGAACTTTAGCGGAAGAACGAATCAAAAAATTGCGGTAGAATCTGACTAACATAGATCAGAACTTGCCACGAAGAAAGTTGACGTACTTAGTTTAGGGGAGTAGACCAGACCAATATCCTTAACGATATTCCCTTATTCAGAGAAGAGGCGACGAAAGAAGAAAGAAAGAAAGAGAGAAAGATACATTTATTACTAGATTGAAGCAGCATAATATAGGCTCAAGTAGGTACCTATGTATAGGACAAATCTTTTGTCTTATAACGGAATCGCCTCGCAGCTGACCTTTGCATATTGTGCTCGTATTATCTCATCATAAATACTACCTACTGCAATAAACGTCTCGTCGCAAACACGGTAACAGTCCAATAATATCGATAAGGCACCTTGAACTACGCTCAGTAGTAAATCGTCGATAACAAAACTCTCCGAGACAAGGGATAGCGTCACTATTGCATATTATAGATTTTATAGGAATTGATGACACGGATCCATTATGCTGAAATTACAAACAATCTTATGTAAAACTAGATGACCCGGTGAACTTTCGTAACCACCATCATGTGGGAAAATTGAATTATTTTTTACTATTTTCCTTACAATTTTCCCTATTTTCTCATCGTTTAAATCTTCCCTGGACTACGACAAACATTTCAAAACCAAAATCAGCTAAATCAGCCAGGAATATTCTCGAGTTTTTGCTAGACTAACTACGAGTAGATAGAAAGAAGATTATCATTAAACTTTTGGGAGTTTTATCTCAGTAGCATTAATTACCTACCTATTCACTGTTTAAACTTTTGTAACTTAAAGTGGCCTAACTGATTTCCCTGCCCCTTACTCATCAGATGTTATTGCAATTTCTAGAAAACTTAGACGTTCTTTACAACGATTAATTTGTTTGATAACCTCCGATCTCTTGTGATCCATTTTACATAGTACATTATGTTTACTTGCTATTGTATGGATTGCACGTCATCGGTTTGCAGTATCCGTCTGATAGTGACACATAATTTTATTACCTACTATTGAATTACGCTAACGGGTAACATTAAAGAGTTTATTAGGACCAATATAACAATAAGCGTAATAGTTAATTTTCAAATTGCAAGCATCCTTACTATACTGTGTTGCTAAATTTTACCTTCTATTTGATTTAGGCTAAGTAATCGTCATGATCTTTCGTTCGTTTTAGTCAATTGTCGTCCACTGCTGGACAAAGGCATCCCCAAGGATTTCCATAAACCGGTCTTGCGCTGCCCGCATCCAGGCTCTTTTCGAGAACTTCACCAGATCGTCCGTATCAGGTTTTATTTAGTCAAAAATCTCAAGAATTCTATTAGAAGATTTATAATTTTATCACACAACATAGAAAACGTTTTGAGAAGAAGACTGGCAGTAAATAAGGTCAGTGGTTGGGTTTACCAGTCAGATTCAGATTATCTTTCTTTTGGGTCATAAGTCCATTTATTAAACTTTGGACGATGATTAAAATCGTTCGTCTGCGAAAAGTATCACTCAAAGGCACGTGTCCAATAATAGTGAGCCATCTGCAACATTGTAATTATCGTTTGTCTCATTTTGCCTCTGGTCAGAAAAAAGGTTACTCTCGGAGCTATCTCGATGACCTACTACTACTCCCCACTATTTTACTATCGGCTTATCAACGTGACTGAGTGAGATAGTTACAAAGTTGGTAAAGGAAAACCTACTTAATTCGTTATTTTTAATTACTGGCAATGTCATTACATCATGAAAAATACTTAGGTACTTATTAAGTCCTGAACAAAATTTTTTTATCTTTGCCCCCCTCGCTATTTTAAGAACTTTAAGTGTAAACTTTAAGATCCGTCTTTAGTATCTCTACTTGGTCCTAAATTAAAGAAACATCATTCTCCAAGTTAAGTTAGACAATTTGATAGCATAACTAAATCTATTTAGTTGTTCGATATGAAAGGGATAGTAAGTAACTCATTTTGTGCTTCGTAAACTGAGTAAAGCCGCAGTCTGATGACACTTTATTGAGCTTCCGAGACAGCTGTATATGTTCAGACGGCCATATTGCAACGAAGAAAGCCTGACACTGGTTACTTATATGAACTTTTATGTCCGTTATCATTTCGTTTCAGCCGAATGACGTCCACTGCTGGACAAAAGCCTCCAACGACTGGTCCTGTGCTGTGCTGCCCGCATCCAGACACTTCCCGCGACCTTCACCAGATCGTCGGTCCTAGTAAGATAAAATAATTTTCCCTTTGCACCTAGCTGCAGTAAGAAAGCTTTCAAGAAATCCTCGCTTACCTCAAGCTTTTATACATGCTGGTATGTATAGGTAGCCCAAAATCATCGTAGCCCACATCCTCAGTATACACCCAGGTGCCGCCCAGCTGGGCCGCCTGCTCTAGTATGTCCACGCGCCCAACGCTGGGCTCGAACAGTAGATGTCGCGCCGCGCACAGTCCAGCTGCGCCTGCGCCGATTACGCACACTCGGGCCATCTGGAAGAATTGTTTGGGGTTATGAGCGCCTGGTACATTCATGGCATATTTAAATAGATTTCGTCGAAAATATGTAGTATGTACAACTTATTTCTTCACATAAAACTTGGATGAATGGTGTCCATCAACAAATAATCCTGACGCAACTTTTCATTCTAAAACCTCATCATTCATTTTAGTCCTGAACCTTGAGAGTTGCATTTTTTACATATCTACCTACATTAGCTAGTAGACGCAATTTAAAACGGTTATTTAATTTGTCAACTAACCAAAATTGTTGGAATGAAATGATTGGCATTGAATTTCCCTAAACAATCGCACGACTCATCATAACACCCGCATAAGTAAGTATTAGCACTACGTTTATTTTACTATCAATTAAACTTTCTTTACAATGTAGTAGGTAGATTAGATTATGTTCATATCATTTCATTCAGAATTAGCTCATGACATTAAAATTGAGAGGACTTCGATCACTGAATGTAGGCATTACTTACATGAAGAGCATATGGAAAGGTAAGTAAGCTCTACATGGGAAGGGAACCCAAGATTCGGGCTCCAATTAATCTTCTTAACAGACTAGAGATGTCGATCTTATTTTGGTAATATAATTAATTTAGTTGCTAACTTAATTTCGCGAGTTTGATAAGGAGCAGACAAAATTATAGAGGTCATTAACATAATGAGTGACTAATTAAATAAAAAACAAAACACGATGTTCCAGTGAACTCCAGACCCGTCGTCTAATCAAATTATATTTTTGTAATTGCCGTTATGTTTCAAAACATGTTGATAAGTCCCAAATATTCCATAGAGTCGCTTGGAAACAAAGGTCAAGTGGATTTATCTGTATGAGTAAGAAGTAAACTTATCTCTAAATGAGTAAGTTAGGTTGTAAATTATAGTAAAAGTTTCATTCAACTTTCAAAGTTTTATGTAAGTATGCTAATGAGGCTTTACATTTTACATACTAGGTACGCACGTACACCGATATTTTATTATTTTCAGAGAATTAAAATTAAGCTAATCAAAAATAATCGTTGGAATCAAGCGCTTTTCTATCCCGTCTAGTTTGACACCACCGTGTGTTTGACTTCCAAAGAAGGAATGAAGACATCAAATAATACTGCTGGCACTTCACTTGGTCGGAACTAGTCCCTCTACCGCTGGCTTTGTACCTAAGCGCTAAGTCACGGCGTACTTAGTACGAGCTTATTTATACGAGTGCAAGCTCTAATTTCGTAAAATAACTTTTCCCACAATAAGCTATTAATCGCTTTATCAAGCCTAATAATTTGTACCTTTTATTATCACTACAAGTTTGATTTAATTTCGATGTGCTTATTACAAAATGGAGCTGTTTCTTAACCACGTTCACGTTGTTAAAAACAATTTATATTGAGAGTAACAGTTAAATAGTAAATAAATAATTGTATTAAATGCAAAACTGCATCGTTAAACTAATAAAGTTCGCGCGCTAACTGAACCTTGTTGGAGATAATTAATGACAGATAATTAACATACTCGTAAATCGTAATTCATATTTCTTATCTTTAATATAACTAATAATTATTATAAACTAGCTTTCCGCCCGCGGCTTCGCCCGCGTGGAATTTTGTCTGTCACAGAAAAACTTTATCGCGCGCGTCCCTGTTTCAAAAACCGGGATAAAAACTATCCTATGTCCGTTCCCGGAATTCAAACTATCTCTATGCCAAATTTCATCAAAATTAGTTCAGTGATTTAGGCGTGAAAGCGTAACAGACTGACAGACAGACAGACAGACAGACAGAGTTACTTTCGCATTTATAATATTATATATATATATAGTAGGGAGTAGGGATAGTAGGGATAGTAGGGATGCGAAAGTAACTGTGTTTGTTACTTACCATTTTATGAATAAACTTAAACTCCTGTACTTTGATTAATGTTAGAGAGTTACGCCCGTATTCACAAACGATGCTTGCTTAAGTGAAGCAGCAAATCGAACGCACAGCGTTGAATAGAGCTATGTGATTGGCTCGTGTGTCACCCTGTGCGTCTACGCGCGCTGTGAGACCTCATAGTAATATTTGTGAAGGGCGTTAGCTACTTTTTGTCAAAAATAATTTAAAGGGCGCATTATAGACTTTCATGTAAGTTTACTAAAATGCATGCGGGTGAAGCCTCTTTAGGCTTGGTGGTTAGCGAGTCGGACTACAAGGCCACCTGCGGTTGTGGGTTCGATTCTGGCCGGTAGCAAGTTAGTATAGTAGTTAGCCGTTGTTAGTATGAACGAGTACGAGCACCCTACTCTGGATTACAGAATACATAACAGCAGACAGCAGTAATATACTATGTAGTAGGTAGGTAGGTACATACTAGTAATAGTAGTAGTATAGTAGTAGTACCTACGACGCATACTACAGTAATGTTTCAACTTATCAGTTTAACCTTTTAATAGATTAATGATTATCATAATTTCAAACCTGGTATTTCTTTGTTATTTGATTTTTATCGAAATCAATTAAATTAATTCGGTTGAACGGATTAGGAGGTTAGCAAAACGCGTCTATTAATTGCCATTTTAAATATTGTTAATTAGATTTTTCGTGTTTTTTTGCTAAGCCCTGAACTAACTTTCTTTCACCATAAAAACTATAAATAAAAGCGATAAAAACAATCAATTACCTGTCAACAAAATCGATCTCTATGACAAAATTTATCTCATCTTTTCTTTTTTTAATTATTATTCCATAAAACGTACCTTTTTAGTTGCAATTTCCGAAAATAATCACGAAAACAAAAACAATCACTTCACTTTATCACGGTCGGGAAATATTAAAAAACAGGGGTAGTTTCAAACTTGTCTTGCCGAGGTTTGGTTGACAAATGCGCCGGCGCACCGCGCTGAGCCCATTTTATGGCACGATCCGCGCGCGGTGAAAACTGTTAAGAATGCGTTTAGAATCAAATGCAATCGTATAATGGTGTTACAGTATGCTGTAATATTATGATTTTGGTAGTCATAAAGTTGGTTTAGTTGTTTGTTTCTTCTTACATTTTAATTCATAGGCGGTAAAGTAGTTTATTGTAGATACTTTATTTATCTTGCATCCCGTCCTTCTGGAAAGAACGGCTTTGCTTGTTTGTTATTGTAGTTTTAATTCATTGAGAATGTTGTTGTGTAGTTATGTTATCTTATTTTAATACGAATTAAACCATTTGTATGCGGAAAATAACCAATAAAATTTTATTATGAAGTATCATTGAAAACTTAACTAAGAATTAATTATAGCTCATTTTAGCTACCTACACTGCTGTACTATTATTAGGGACGCATAAATGCAAAGCAAGTCTATGATCCGGTGTTTCGCAAACCCAAACCAGTCCTACATCGACCTCCTAAAGATGCAGGTAGCCTGGTACCAAAATTATTGAGAACCGTAATTTTGGTTTTAACCAGCAAATTTATTTCAGGAAGTGAGGTGAGAGGGGTCTTGCTAAAGTGGTCGGGCAATGCAATGAATGACGAAATAGGCAACCGGCTTGCATTAGACCTTTGCGAAGTAAGATGGCGATATAAACAATGTTGTTGTCTCGCTCTAGATTTGTATAGGTGCTTTTGGCACAGGCCCTTCGACCTTTAGATAGGTTATGTAAGTAATCTAGTCAATTATTATGTTAATAAGCAGATGGGAACTTGACTGGGATATTTAATCTTACCAAGAAGATTTATCCTCTTATTAGTACCTAACTATCTATTTAAATACGAGTTGTGACTATGTACATTACACATGGTGTCCATTTTCAAGAAAGTGGTCTACATTTAAAATAACTTTATTTCAATACCAAAGTTTCTTATAACTAAAAACGAAGGTTGACTCATTCTTTTAGTGCATTTGCACCTGTGTCAGAAGAAGCCACTAATTAGTAGTATTCAATTATCTGTGTTAGTGGTATAAAAAGAAAAGCTCGATATCGGTTTAAGATATAAGTAGTAGGTATGTAGTTAGTTATGAATACATTTCGATCTTTACAATTTAATGACTTGATTGATGATTGATACATTGTCTAAAGACACAGTCCCTGAAACATCCAGATGCTGATAAAAGTACAGCGACCTTTCAATGGTAAAACAATGAGATAGATATTATTAATTTACAAGATAGGATCTTGAAAGCTAATCTGTGGAAATGAAAAATGAAAAATGAAAATTTTTTTTATTGCTACACCAAAAAATAAATTACGTACATGTGAATGGGTACACAGAAATAAAGAAAAAAGAAAAAGTTATAAATAAAATTTGAATCTTAAGATGTTACTATTGAATCTTATTATGTTACACTTTTGTAGGTAGGTAAGCAAAAGGTACCAGTCTCAGCATAATGCTGAGCTACAAGCTCAGCGCTGATTTTCAGTCTGGCCCTGAAAAATGGTCGGTTGGGTTGGGAGGATAGTGTGTTTTTTTTGAGGCACATGTTAATTTTCTGTGGCGGTGTAGGTGTTTGAGTGTTTTCTAAGTGTTTTGTGTTGTTGTTTTGTGTTATTAGGTGTTTTTTGTTTTTTTAATATCGAAATGCAAGTTAGGGTGTGTGTTTCGTGTGTTTCGTGCGTTGGCGCTGTGGGGGTTTTGCATAGACCAGTGACTTCTTCCGTTGCTCAACAAGTAAGTGGGAGCGGACAAGTTGTTTGAACTTATAAAGTGGAAAGAGAGGAATAGACTGCTCCATGGAGCAGAGCAGTTAGGAAGAACTATTTCTTATTTATTTTATTTATTATTATTTATATTTCATTCACTAGATCTTTCATTCATCATAGGGGCTGGATGAAGAGGAATTTAAGTTTAACGCTCTTTATAGTAGGGAATTTAGTGCAAGAACCCCTCCACTTTGGTATAGAAGGCTCATTTTTGCACCAGTTGTTCTTTGGGTGCTCCTGAGTGGATTTCCGTCGGTAGACATCGGGAGCCCCCCCTAGGGTAGCCTGGGGAGGGGGGGGAAGTTTCCTTCTGCCGCGCTTCACTTTAAGGCTCATATCTTCAAAACTATAGGTATTAGGGCAAGTGTGGTATCATTTTCAGATAATTCAAGGATGGCGAATTCATTTCTAGAACAAACTTTTTGCCTTTCCATACAAAAAAATTGAAATATTGAGCAAAATTCACAAAAAGTGAAAAGTATTTTTTTAAATAAACGTCGATTACTTTTAAACTAGCAGATATAATCTTAAATAAAAAATATGTACTGAAAGCTACATTTATCAGAATTATAAATATATAACATTGTATAGTACTTTTCTGACAAAAAGTAGGTGAAAAAAATTTTTTCTTGAGGACATAGCGGGCGAATTTTACTACGCATCGGAAGAAAATATTTATTTTAGGAATGAATTCATACCAATTAGTCCTTAAGCAAGTAAGTATTATGATTTTAGTATCTAGTTAGAGCCGTTAGGACATCAAGCTACCAATTTTTTTTTTTTTCAATATATATTGAACTCTATGTGTTAAGACTTTAGGTTGAAAATGGCTTAAATACATTTTGAGACTTGAATATCCTAATGTACTTTTGCCCATATATTCATTTTTTTTCCTTAATAGAAATTGAATTGAATTCCTTTAAACGTCTTAATTATTATTTTAACTAATACTTTTACCTGAACCTTCATACCAATGTACCAGTGATTTATTGGAAAGGTAGTATGAGGATTGACTATCATTCTTCGGGAGATAATGTCAGTAATAAACTCAAGATAAAAAGTAAATTATTTATTTATAGCATAAACCAGCACACAGGCACAACTGCGAACATTTTAATTGTTTCTGCATACAGCTGCATCGGCTGCTGGCTTTGCACTGTTTTTTGCATTTGCATCTCACCATTTCCAGGCAAGCCTGGGCAGCTGCAGGTAAATCGGTCCACGTAGGCTCCCAGTTGCCATCGACTCTGGTCCACCCCCAACCAGTCGGACAGGGCAGACTTTGAGTCGGTTGCAACTGACCCCATACGTGGACCCCTTGATACACTGCCCGCAGCAAATGTTGGTACAAGGCTGCCCGGGTTGGTGGGATGTTATCGAGTTGCCGGTCTTTTTTTGTAAAAAGATATTTCCGGCACTCGTTCACATTTGTGCACGT
Source organism: Ostrinia furnacalis (assembly GCF_004193835.3). Taxonomy (NCBI): domain Eukaryota; kingdom Metazoa; phylum Arthropoda; class Insecta; order Lepidoptera; family Crambidae; genus Ostrinia; species Ostrinia furnacalis. The sequence continues at coordinate 536,183 of NW_021131305.1, read as the reverse complement.
ACTTGATCTGAAACAAAACCAGCAGTTTCAAAGAATAGTATTCCAAACATAGAAGTATCCAGTTCAAAAAATAAGTATTCATCTTTACCTGTCATATAAAATAACGACGTATTTTTCTATAATCGTCATTGCCTCTTCAATTCGCCCTTCCTTCGCTGACACTAGACTCTCAGTTAAAGCGGGAAAGGCCTCCCACGCTTCAAAAGCACTTTTCTTGCCTTTCCCGCTGAAGGAAGAGACAGTGTCACATCCTGTAAAGGCATGAAACAGAGGCAAGACTCTCGCTCGTTGTGGTCCTGTAATTTTTTTGCATTTTATAACATATAAATAAATAAACATCTATCATCTGCTAGGTAGAGAAAGATTAGATTTTACCTAAAGTAGTAGCAATATCATGGCAAGAGAGGTACTGATGGTGTTTGCCAGTGCCTATGTGTACCCACAGCTCTTCAAGCTGGGGTAATTCTTGTACCTGAGCAACTGCTAGCACCACGACGTCGGTATCTACAGTACGTATCATGATTTTTTTTAAGCCTTGAGCAACAGCATCAGATAGGTGCACCATCATGCGAGTATCCGCCTCTTCATGGTTACATGGGGCTATTCGTTGAATGTCACGAGTGATGTTGGTCAAAATATTTTGCCCATCCGTAATACAAAGTTCTTTCCCAGTGTCAATGTCGTTTGCGAAAGATTGACAAGCGATAGAAAGCATGTGAAATAATCCTTCCTTGTTTGAATTATCCCTCAGGAAATTACCCCAGCCTTTAGGTATTTTAGATGTAGTGGATACCCGTGTTTTCTGTCCAGTGCCACGTTTTTCTCGGGTAATATTTTTAAGACTGTCGCTCTTATACATATCCCAAACAATGTCCAATCTAGAAACTTTGCTAAGTTCTTTCCGAAGAAATGGTATAAATATTTGATCAGCGTATTCACCAAAGTTCTTGCTCTGGCCAGGACTCAGCATGTGAACTAATGCAGATCCATCAAGAATTTTTGCTGTTACATGTGGGGCGTTTGGAACGGTTGCAGTATCACATATAGCGGTAATTGACTTTAGTAAATCTGACTTTATGCCAGTTCGTAATTTACCCATCGACGAAAGCGCTGGTGGGCTTGCTTGGTTTTCGTGGGCAAAAAATTCATCCAGATTACCTGCTCTATGCTCACAAGTCGCAATATAAAGTTTACTAAACAGACTGCAATCGTTTTTTAGACCTCCTATCTTAGCTTTCGTTTTGTTCATACTTTTGTTTTTAGATGTATTTAGAAGTGGATATTTATTGAGTTTGATAGGATCTGCCAAATTTTTTTCAGAATTAGTATGTAATCTTTCATTACAAAATGTAAGATATTGGTCTTCACCACATTTTTCGATATTGAAAACTGTATCAACGACTTCCGGAGGGGCAATCATTTTTGTGTCAATATTATATAAGTCAGCGGATCGTTCGAGGAAAGGATTTCCTAGATTATTTATGGTAGATTCCAATGATTTAACATCTTGAATAAATTTTATTTTATTTGCTTCTGTATCAGAATGATGACTAACGTCTTCATCTATTCCACTTTTGTCGGTATACAAAACGTCATGCTCGAAACTGTAAACCATATCTGCTAATTCAGGTCCAGCGAGAACCCATTTAAGCAGAGCATCTGAATTTTCCGTTAATCCTATCATCCCTGTGGTGTGTTAAAAATTAAGTTTAGTATAATTATTTGAATAAGTTCAAATTAAAGCACAATAAGTTAAAATAAGTGTACCTCCATCTCCTTTTAATATCGCATTCATTTGCTCGTGTGCCTGATCTAAAGCCATTCCAGAAAACTTTCGATTGCTTTTTCGAGCAACGAATTTGCCATCATTAAAGTGTTGCAATAATTTCGGGTGATTATTTGTCAAGTTTACCAAGTCCTGAAGATGAACCGAAAGCCATCTTGCATAGTTCACGTGGTCTAGAGCGAAAAACCAGGGTAATATTTTCCTTATAGAGTCGAGGTACATCGGGAAATTGCCACTTCTAATGGATCGGACAAATCTTAATACGATTATCATGAGATTTAGCGCTGTATCCCAAAACTTAAATTGAGGGAAAAGTGCAATATTTTCCAAATGCCACTGGTCAAAAGGTTTTTGTGGTTCATTTTCCTGTTCTTCACATTCACTTTGATATGCTTTCTTCATTAAAGCATACAAAGCTGCTGCAGTTACCTGAAAAGAAATTTTATGTGTAACTTTATAAAAAAGTTTATGTATTATGGAATAATATCTAGAATAAAAACCACCATCAGAGGCAAATATTTATTACCTCATAAGCATATCTTGCACGCGATACGTTAGATGCCTGTAGCATTGATTCTGATCTACCTTGTGTCGTCACTTTTGCCTCCACCAAGGCCTCAGTCCAGCCACTTTCTTTTAACCACTGTCCAATTACTTTCAAAGCTGCCATTTCTATGTGAAGACCACCCATCATTATAAATATTTTGTCTTCTCCATACTTTTCGCATGAAGTATACTGTAATTGTTTTAACAACGCATACAGTGGTTGGTCCGCCACTAATACTGGCACTTGGTCCGGATTAAGAAATTTAATAGCTTTTATTATAACATCCATTGAGTGCATCATCATTGCAGGGCTGTGGGCTTGCTCTGTAAACACTGGCAGAAGAGATATTTCTGTTCTGTGTCTTTTCTTGTCATCATTACAATCAGTTGCAGCATGATGTGCTGCCCATGGTCGAAATTCTTCGGTCACTGTACTGTTTAGCCATTCCATTTCTTCCACCATAGGTGCTGCTGGGTTAGATGCTTCATCATAGGTATAAATATCTGATCGTGTGCATGTATATTTTCTCAGGTCAATAAAACAAGGTGATACTAGTGAGTAATGAGATGGCAACTGCATTACTTTGTTTTGTGAAGCGTCTGTTGAAATTGGTGGTGAATCACGGGGTAAACCTGTTAATAAACAATGAGCATAGATATGTCGGAATAAGGTCATACATCAGAAGTAAAACACAGTAGGTATCAAGTAGTACCAACAATTACGCAGCCTATAGATAAGTGTCTAAGTGACAGTTAGGGCAGAGGGTGGTGCTAGTTCACTGTCCAATCCAAGTAAATGCGTGCAGACACTAACACTTTACAACCTGTACGAGACGAGCCCTGCACGGGAATATACCGCCGTTCCTAGTTATTAAAAGTGGTAGTTGCTTACCTACTTCATCAGGCATCTTGTGCTGCATCAATGTGATAGCTGTGCCATGGAAAGAGCTTTTTGCTGTTGTCGAAGAGGGGTTGTGATCAATATTGTCTACCGCAGCGGTAGTGAAGCACCCTTTACTCATTTTGGGTGGGCAGACCACTCCATCTCTATGATACATCTCACAAACTGAGTTAGCTTTTGCGGTTATTATGCTGTGCAATCTTTGATAAGAAATAGACATACCGAGATTATATGTGCAATTAACGAGAGATTTTTTTCTAGTTTCTGCATATAACTTAGCCGCAAGATAAATGGGAGCAGAAGTTTCCATGTCCTTGTTATGCCTCCTTACATCTCCTCTTTTTTGGCCTTGAATGGCATGGTATGCTAGGAGCTCAGCCATAAACAGACAAACATGATCATCATCATCGGCAGCTTGAGAATCTGGCCCAAAAATAATCATAGTCACAAGAGATAGTAATGATTCTGCCACACCACTATTGTTTTTAGATTTGGCAAATAAGTCGGACCTTACTATTGCCGAGGCTTCCGTTAAAATATTTTTTTCATCTTTAGGCGCCGTAACGCAGACATCGTCCTTAAAAGTAATCTGACTTGGCATTCCTGGTCTGTCATATGAAATTAGGTAGGGACACTCATCTAACAATTTGTGTTTAAGCCTCGTTTTGTGCACATTATAGTCAAATCCGAGATCTTTCATATGTTTTTCTTGAAGTTCAGCGAGCTCTGAAATGCTAAAAATTGGGGTTTCATCACTGTTATTTCGAGTTTTATTTATATGCGCAATTATTTCTGTAAATGTATTACTCAGAGCTTGTTTTTTTGTGATACTGTTGCTTTGTATTATTTTAGCGTCCACAGATTTTTTTTTATTTTTATATTCAACTAGCTGACCCGGCGAACTTCGTACCGCCTTAGCGTAGAGATTTTCTTAATATTTTTTTCCGTAAGAACCATCCTTGGACTTCCACAAACATTTAAAAAAAAGAATTATCGAAATCGGTTCAGCCGTTCACACGTGATGCCGTGACAATGCGAAACGGGTTTCATTTTTATATATATAGATAGATATAACATTTCAAATGATATTTCGCTTCCAATGCTATTAAATCGTGTCGTTCTGATACTTTTGCTAAAATCTTGAAATCTTGTAATACAGTGGCGCAATGTATAATATTATCATTACAATTTTTTTTCATTACTGTATTAAGAGGCTGTGTCTTTGTACCAGGTAATTCGCAAAATAAACATGTTTTGTCGTTATATGCCGTTTGCTGTAATCCACGGGTCATTGGTGGTGATACACGAGTATACTCAGCATTTTTGCTGACACGCAATTTTGCGCGTTGGAGTTGGGTATTATTGTATTTTAAATAGCATGATTTATGCCATACAGCTTGGTTTTGACATAAAAGGTTTTTTAAATCACATATATTGTCTAGCAAAGACTCATTTAGTGGATGTGGTAGCTGACCAAGCTTGTGGAATTCCGACAAATTTTTGGCAAGCACTTCATATCCGACACATTGAGGCCTGACAAGCTTTTCATTAGTTAGTGTTTGACAAAGCACACAATTCTTCCAGTTAGTAATAAAAGTATCTTGCTTACACGAAGTCATGCTTAAAACCATGCAACCTATGTATTTGTTAGTCACAAAAAGTCCTTCACCAACTTGCAACTAAAATTACGTTTGTTAGTTCACGAGCACTACACATTCGATGCACTTCACTCTCATAATTACCTCACAATGGTATGTACTTACAAATTATTTGTTTTAACACCCATTAGTAAAATCCAAACTGCAAAACACATAATTTCAACCGCCCGGTCAACGATCTCTTTCCGACTGGCGCGTTCGGGAGGCGAAGAAACATGCATCGCGCTGCTATCCCTCCCCCCACCCGCCCGCTCAGCTCATCAAAATAGGCAAGCAAACAGGCCTGCCTTAGACCTTATGAATAATCCACAAATTTAAAAGACGTCATAGAATCATATTATTTTATTGAATAGAACTTTACGACGAAGGTAATAAATATTATCGTTTATACTATTATGATGCATGTGTATGGTACAGTAAGTAAGGGGGTATTATAAAATACATGCGTGAATTATAAAATGTATAGGTAATAATATCATCTATTTTTAATATTTATCGTGATGACAAGAATTCACAAAATTTCGCATCCTAGCACGAGGTTGGCGCCATTTTGCAAAAGTACCGCGCCCTTTCGGGAATTTTTTTCACCCACTTTTTGTCAAAAAAGTACTATACAATGTTATATATTTATAATCCTGATAAATGTAGCTTTCAGTACATATTTTTTATTTAAGATTATATCTGCTAGTTTAAAAGTAATCGACGATTATTTAAAAAAATACTTTTCACTTTTTGTGAATATTGCTCAATATTTCAATTTTTTTGTATGGAAAGGCAAAAAGTTTGTTCTAGAAATGAATTCGCCATCCTTGAATTATCTGAAAATGATACCACACTTGCCCTAATACCTATAGTTTTGAAGATATGAGCCTTAAAGTGAAGCGCGGCAGAAGGAAACTTCCCCCCCCTCCCCAGGCTACCCTAGGGGGGGCTCCCGATGTCTACCGACGGAAATCCACTCAGGAGCACCCAAAGAACAACTGGTGCAAAAATGAGCCTTCTATACCAAAGTGGAGGGGTCTCCATACAAATCATTGCACTAAATTCCCTACTATTATTTCCATCTGGCCCACGTTGCTATAGGCCCAAGGTCCGTGAAGGACCTTTCAATCACTACTTTTTTAATTCTACACTGAGATGTCCAACAATGGGCTGACATTCTACTTCTCTACGTTACTCTTTCACGCAAAAACTACTGAACCGATTTTGATGAAACTTCACAGTATTATTGTTTATAACCCAGAGTAACATATAGGCTATAATTTATGACGATCTGTGATAAACGGATTTCGCGCGGGTGAAGCCGCGGGCAAAAGCTAGTTAGTACATAAATAGCTACCTAACCCTGTATATTCAGACTAATATAATTAGAATTAGGTCATGTCACGGGAGTCCACCATAATGCGGATATTTCCGGACATACTAAGTATCTGTTTGCAAACAGACTGACGCAACACAGACGTTCGTCTTGCATTAGATTCGCAGGTGAAATTGGGACAGTATGGAATGCTAAAGTTTTTGGTCGGCCGTTTGGTGTAGTGGTTCAGAACGGACTACTATGCCGAGAGGTCCCGGGTTCGATACCCGGGCAGAAATTGAAATGATGAATTTTAATTTCTGTGACGGGTCTGGGTGTTACTATGTTTAATAGTATTAAAAAAAAGTATGTTTAAGTAAGTAGTTTAATTATCCGTTAAGCTAGCCACAACACAAGCTTAATAATTATTTACTTTGGGGCTAGATGGCGCTGTGTGAAATTTTCCGAAGATATTTATTTATTTATGTAGATATTTCCGGACATACGGCTATCTGTTTATGTTTAAACAGACTGATGCAACATAGACGCTCGTCTTGCGTTAGATTCGCAGGTGAAATTGGGACAGTATAGAATTGCTAAAGTTTTTTGTCGATAAAAGCAGAAAAGATAAGGTAGTTCCGTAAGTGCACACCTTAAAATGTGGATAAATAAAAATAAACCGCCATAATTGTAAATCCTCTATGTATTGCATCATTTCAAAAATCTGGGGGCACGGCAGTGCCCCCACCAAGTCGAGCAAAAAAGCGGCACGGCCGTACCATCCTTTTCTCGAAGCAATTCAGGCCATTTTCGACCGCCTGTAACTTCGTTGTGGATAAAACTAGAAGGCTGAATTTTCATTAGCTATGCAGGAATTGTAAAGACACGGTATATTTAAAATTTCATTCAATTTGAACCAGTAGTTTAAGAATTATAACGGGTCAAAGTTACTTAATTTTGTCACTCACTGACTGACTCACTCACTCACTGACTCACTCACTGACTCACCGATCATCAAAACTCTAAGGCACTTCTAGCAGACCTAGAAGCTTCAAATTTGGAATATAAGTAGTGTTTGGTGTATGAATCAAGGAAAAACTAAAATATTTGGGGGCACGGTAGTGCAACCGCCAAGTCGAGTAAAATTTTTCAATTTCGGTCCAGTTTTCTAGATACATAACTGCTGTCTACAAAATACAAAAAGAAATGAGATCCCATCAAAAACAATACTTGTCAAAAAAACCAAGTCTCGCAACTCAGTTGTTCTACGGTAAAAAGTTGTGAGATCCATGTAATACCAAGTCCAGGCCAGGAAATCTTTAACGTTTTACATAAAAATATTGACTTGGCCATCGCATGAAAACACGTGTAAATTAAATTATTTAGTGCGATGGCCAAGTCAATAATTTATGTAAAACGTTAAAGATTTCCTGGCCTGGACTTGGTATTACATGGATCTCACAACTTTTTACCGTAGAACAACTGAGTTGCGAGACTTGGTTTTTTTGACAAGTATTGTTTTTGATGGGATAAATATTACCATAAGTTAAGAGTTCACAATTTATCAAATCTCTCAGCTGTAAGTCCGCCGGACATTAATACGGGTACCTATCCATTAATGAGACTACCTTCTCTAATGAATCTTACCCTGCCACTCCTACGTAGGTACACAGAATCTAATAAAAACTAATCTAGCAAAGTAATGAGTTTGTATTGTAGCTATTAAACGTTTTTTTTATCACAACCGGATTTTCACGGCATTTTATTTTTTCTGTTATTATAAGGGTCATTCCATGACAAATGTTACCGAGGGTGAAAAACTAAATATGTTCTTTTCGCATAAAATCTAATGAATTTTGAAAGTAAACATTCCAAATTATAATGTGCAACAAAAAAAAACTGAAAGAAACAAGTAATTTTTAAGTTATTAGTCTTCAAAGTTTATACTTAAGTAAACTGTCTGAATGATCATTTTCTCTCTAATTATTGGTAATACGATTTAAAAAAAACTATCAATCTGTGAAACGTTTTGCCACTATATAATTCGAGGGTATTTATCATAGTATTGGTAGATAGCGTCATAGTCCCAAAAAAATTGATAATCATCAAGTTTTAAGTGTGTTTTCTTGTTACTTCGGCGATGTAACACCCGAAACAGAAAAACAGGTATTTGTTTTATTATTGTACCTTACACATGGATTAGGGTAAAAATATTTGGTAAAAGTAAGGTCATGTTAGTAATGATTTCAAATACTAACTAATATCTGAGCATGAAACTAATTTAGTATGTTTCTTTCTTGATTAAAAACTGTAACACCCGAAACGTTTCGAGTATTACATTTTTTTTATATGTCGATAATGTGTGTATATTGCTTGGAGAAGTGAAAAAGTATTACTGTGAGGGTCCTTTGACCTCCCACTAGCGCTGGCATCGGAAAAGGAGTCATATTTCTCAATTTAAGACTTTTTTGAAATGTTGACTTAACACTAAAATTAAGGTATTGCCAAAAAGTGTCGATGTTTGACATTTCCAATAAATATCGTAATTAGAAATTAAAGTAATGCTATTTCAAGCTAAAAACAATAGAAAACGCTATATTCTGAGGAAAAATTAAACTTGAACTTTGTATATTTAAAAAAAAAAGCTGCTTCGTAATTTTAAACCAGAATTCGCTCTATTTGTGTTTATTTGTTGTACTCCTTATTTTGTAGTACCTAGAGACTAATAAAACAACGATTTTATCGATAAAACGCGTTGAATTTTCGTACTCGTAACACCCGAAACAAAACCATTGTAACACCCGAAACAAAGAAAAAATTTATAAAAAAATAGTAAAACGTTTTATTTGACAGTGATTGTATGTTACATGGTTTGTAAATTTCATACTTTAGAAGTCCTGTAAGTTTTAGGTATGATTCCTTAAGAAAATTCGCTAAATTTCGAGTAAATGCAGCAACAGTCAGAACATAGAGGCAAAATCTCGTAACGCCCGAAACGCACATTTTTCGACTCATATTTTCGTTATCCTACATTCTAAGCTGTACAAACTTTATTATTTAGATGAAACAACTAAAAACGGACAGATTATGGCACTAACATTATTAAAATACTATTTTAAAATACATGAAATTGTTGAATATGTGTGTACGAACGTAACACCCGAAACGATGGAATGACCCATTAAGGTACACGTGATAATAAACATTTTAGGCGGAGGTCACCAAACTACCAATAACCGAAGAAAGCATGATGAAACTTTGTTTTAACCAAAAATAAATTCAAAGGCGTGAACGCATCACGTGTGTAACAGCGCCTCACAGCGCCTACTTATTTAATTCCCTAGCAAATTGCCGCAAGTACGTGTCAGGCGCGTGCTAAGAAATCTACAAAGATTAGTTATCTTGTAGAAAGTCAAAAGGCCATTACAATGGTCAGTTGCTGCCTAAAGCCGGCTGTTACCAGTGAACAGAAGTTAAGGATGTCATTTGGGATGGAACTTTAATGAAAATTTAAATTAGATTAAAAAAAACCAGATGAAGAGCTGTTATGAGTGCCAACATCTAAAACGTGAGAGATCATGATTGTGCTTATGTCTGACTGTGTAGGTAAGTACGGTCGTATCACCTCATCCTAGATTCGGCCAGAGATAAAAATATAATACTACTATAGTACTACTACAGTATTTTCGGCTATTTGTAATATTGATAAAACAGAAAAGAAGAAACAAACAAAGTGTTCTAAAAATGATGTTTTTTGCTACCCTGTGAACTATGTCTTCATACATTAGGTAGCTGTTAACTTAGAATGCATTTTCTAACACCAATGATAGACAACCCTGCGCCTAAGGGTTATCATAGCGACTTTCGCCCTAGTTTCGGTCCGAAGCCCCCATTTGTGTAACAAAAATGCTGTCGTCGTGACGCTCACTTCATGAAACAACATACATTATAATATTATATAATAGGGTAGGTTCACTTTTTTTTCAAATACGTTATGGCTACCAACGCGACGTACGTATTCTACGTAAAGCCAGTTTCAAACTTTCAACTCAAACACACCTATTTCAAATGATTTGTAAATTCGAGTAATGTAAATAAATTGTTTAACATTTTGCAAACTGACTTACCTCCCTAGATTTTCACGAGAAGTCACACAACTTGAGATCATAGAAGATAAGCCGTTATTTTTCATTTGTCTACACTCATTGTACATTCATTAACACTTATTAGCAAATAATCCACCATAAATAATTCGGTTAGACATAAATTTTAGAAAATATGACTAAAACAAAAGTGCAGCATGCATGACGCTAACTTTCCCGCCTGGCAGGACCCACCAATAACTCCAAAAAAAAAATTTTGTCTATGCCTATGCTAAAAAAATAAAATAAAGGTTTTTGTAGATGGATTAAAGGACTTATTGTTCTACATTATAAAAACATTATTTATTTAATACTATTCGTAGTCGTACATTTTAATTTGCGGTAATTATTTCATTTTATCATGACAATCTGTTTATAAGCATTTTCTAGAAAATCAGACGTAGCTCAACCAAACGATTGGTTTGACTAACATGAGAACTTACAAGTACCATAACACGATTTCTTGATAGGATTTTCTTTATCTACCTAACTTTTCCTTTTTTTTATGTGTAATAAGCAATTTCTAATATTTTTCCTTAAGTTTATAACTTCTGATTCCCTTGCCTACCGTTAAAATTATTGACAGAAATTCGAATGTCACTGTCACTGTGTCTTGTTGTCAATTGTCATACTTGTCATTGACGATAGTCAAAATATTGCAGATTTTGTTTTGGATGTAAATAAACTTTACAAAGTTATCATAAAATGGTTTGAATAGATAAAGATTGATTCAAATGGCAAACAATTGGTGTTTTGGTTCACGCGACACAACCAGATAGCTTAAAATGGAAGAAAATGATCCAAGACGACCGCTTTTGGGTATGTTTGAATTAATTAAACTTTTCTACGTGCGTATTATATTAATTTGATTACATATTTGTAATTAACAAAATGGGTTTAGAATGTAACGCGTCAACAGTTAAGTACTGTATTGCTATTGTATGTAATTCGTTTCATACGACTAGAATACCAGCTTACCTAATCTGCATTTACTTAAGCATTAACATAATTTTTATTGCTGTTTTAAACTTTAAGATAAAAGATTTCTACGCTAAAGTTTTCTGTATTCAATTTTGCCATTGGTTACAGGTTTGCTAAAATAAACCCATCAACTGTTTTTTTTGGCCTTTTAGTAAAAATGTAAAATAGTTATTCATAAAGTGATTTGTTATTTACATATTTCTGCATTCAATCTGTACTATTTGTTTGTTATGAATTTCAATTAACATAAAGCATTTATTAGTAATTTTTTATTATTTCATCACATAGGTATTAAAATGTGTAATAAGTAAACAAAACATCTATTTAACTTAATTCTTTACCTATCCAAAAAGTAAGACCAATTATGTGTTAAATTGATAACTTACATGAGATTTCAGAAGATTTTATTTTAATAAATTCACAAAAACACCCCTTTATTGAACCAACTAATGTCAGCCAGTTTTTCTTCTGTATTATTTTATCTGAATTTAATTTATTTAATTCACAACTTAAGAAACAACATTTCACATGTTTGGTATTAATCACAATCATAGAAATCACTATCACTATCACTGACAGATTCCCAATTTATAAACATTTGCCAAAAAAAGTTGGCACATAAAAGTTTTATAAATAACTATAATTACTTTTTCATTAGCAATAAATTATTGGTCTTGATACTGGATCAAATATTTTAACTAAACAATTACAATGTTATGTATATTATTATAGCAACATGACTTAGCAGTCGCTAGATGAAATTTTTAACTAATTTTTAACACATGTCGATGGCTCCTACGTATACTGGCGTAAGTAAAAAAAATAGATTTTACAGGAGAGCCATTTAAGTAGCCAGAACCATACTGGCTGATGTCATGGGTGGTTTACTTTTTTAAATTAATTAGGATGTTTCTAGTTACATATGTAAATGAGAACAAAAGGGAAAATACAGTTTTGATGTAGTTTATTTATAAACTGACCGAGCTTCTTGTGCTGTTTCTTCTCAGCACTGGCCCATATTACTGTCCCGAAGCATTGGTAGGGTTGTAATGTGTAAAAGGGTTTTTTGGGAGCCTACTTGCGAATAAACGATTTTTATTTGATTTCATAAAAATGTATATTTGTTTAAAATTGTAGTTTTAAACAGCTGATCATTAATTTGTCGTGATGCAGTAACAGTTTTATTTTAATTAAATTAGTAGTTATTTATTTTAACATTATGCATTGATAAGCGTCATGTGATCAAGTTATTGCCCAGTCACATGGTTGGAATGTTCTGCCATTAATATTACTTGGTGTGATTATTATTTAGTAACAGTAATCTGTTACTATTACTCAATTTTATAGATATCATATGTTCATGGGGTCATAACTCATTCTAATTAAATAATATGGCTGTAAAACAACTAAATATAATCTAAAATCTTATAATTTTATTAGAAAAATACTTGGACGAATAAACCACTGGACACGAAAAAAGGTCCATGACGAAACCTACAAGATTTCTAAGGAAACAAGATCAACCACTTTTTGCGGGGGGAGAGGTTTGACAATTGTCAAATAATGACGTTTAGTGCTGGGAAAAGATCGTAAATTTTTATCGATAGTTATGTAAATGAATGAATGAATGAACCTAACGAGATAAATGAATTATGGATTTTTTTTTTTTTTTTTTTTTAAAGAAAAGATTATTACCAATTTGTATTGCCCAAATTACTAATAGTCCCATTAGCCCCTCATGGTAAGCTAAATAAGCTTGTGTTACGAGTGGGCTCACCACAATAGTCGAGCGGCGGTGGGATTCGAACCCGCGTTCCTCGTATCTCGAGTCGGCCACACCGACCCCTTCACCGTTCGGCTATCGTGATTGATTTAATATTGAAAGTTTCTTTAATTGAAAGACTATAATTAATTATTGTATCGTGTTTATTATAGTGCCATTGGTAAATCATAGGTACAAATAATATTACAAATTATTCATATAGGTAGGTAACTAGGTGAAATATTTTTTTGCTGTGTTATCATTATCAAATTCGTAAAGCAATAAACAAGTAATATTCTGTTACGATCGACTGCTAACTAGCTTTTGGTCTCAACAAATGTTATAATCTGTCTCACGTCACGGACAAAAGTTTCATCAATAGCCTATTTCTATACATTTCATGAAACACAATTTGATAACATTATGACAATGTATTGCTTTGTAGCGCTTGCAGTACGGATGCACTATCTGAGAATATTTAATTCTTATCTAATGTTGTTGATATTCTTATGTTTAGGTCATTCCTCTATCCACTTTCTCCTTCTATTTGGATCCACTGGAAATCTAAAATTAATTTGAATAATTTCAGTTTCAGTTTGTTTGGTATATCGATAAACTTATCGACATTTTTCAAGCCCTTTACGTCATAAAAAATGAGATGTGAATGAAGAATGAAACCTATAATCCAACCAGATTAAATATGCTACATGTTTTAAGCATTTACATGTACAATGAGTACTTTTTAAAATGACGTAATCATATTTTGTTTACATATCAAATTTTATTTATTTTACGAAAAAATAGCTACTATAAGAGATTTAAAATGTACTTACGCGTGATAAGAAACATTTCTTGTGTGACCGGAATAATTTTTGCAATAAAGTACGGCGCATTTACCCATTTTTCGTGATATTTTTACTCTTCGAGAGCTCGCGTCATACTGACAAAGTGACAACCTGACAACATTTACCATGGCTAATTTAGCCTTGGTAAGTGCTAGCGGGGTAAAGACGAAAACGTCACTCGTTACGCGTCCAGTGGTTTATTCGTCCAAGGAAAAATATGATTATTTGCCAATGCTTTGCCCAAAGCCAGGGTGTATTTTTGAAATGAGGCAGTAAGAGGAAGAATTTTGACTTATTCAGATGCAAGATTGTTGTGTTCACATGAGATTATTCCCTCACTTTACAGTCTAGAAGTCAATTTAAACAGTACTTATTCTGCTAAATCAATTTACAACCATCGAGTTAAATGCGCACCTGGCATCCGTGACGTAACATTGACGCTCTGCCCCCCTAGACAAGTTTCATTTTTTGATCGAATCGAAAATCGAAGCAGTCATAACTCCATACAAAAAAGGCCTTTCGACTATTTTTCGACTGGTTTGCGATTATAATGTGCACTTTGTCTAGACCAGTGGTTCTTAACCTTTAAGTCACGAGGGACCATTTTACCAAATTTCGGTCTTGTCAGGGACCACTTTTTTTTTTCCGCGGACCACCGGTTAAGAACCACTGGTCTAGACCCACTGATATGGACTGAGCCCCGATTACGGTAACTTTTAACGTCTACAATCCAGACACGCTTCTCGATTCTGCGATACGATTGGTCAAAACAGCTGACGTACGCTGTTGAACGACCAATCGTATCGCAGAATCGAGAAGCGTGTCTGGATTGTTGACGTTAAAAGTTACCGTAGTCGGGGCTCTGATTAACTCAGTTGTAAATAGTTAAACTACGTCTATTTTAAAATAATTTTGTTACTTGGATTTAATGGTTTGCTAAGGATTTGTTATCTTTTTTAATCGGGCATCCTAGTCATGATGTCGTCTGAGTAAACAATAATATCCAGACGAAGGTTAATTAAAATGTGCGTGTAATGCCCCCTTAGACAAATAAAATAAAAAGATAAGGTGAGATGAACTTAATAATGTAGGCAAGGATTAAGTTTAATGCGAGTTTAGAAAAATTGCTTTAAAAGATTTATATTTTTTATATTAGGTACTCGTTTGCATAAGGAACTGTCTCCAATACTAAAGATGTTGTTAAATTGAACAGGCCTGGTTGACTTAGCTATAACCTATCCCTAATGCAAAGGTATTCAGAGAAAGGTTAGCAAAAACCTTTCAAGTTAAACGGTTGCACCTTAGTTAAACGACTATCCCATATTATCGATGTATTTTTCTCGAATGGGGATCACATCTATGCAAACCGACGACCTTAAGAGGATAGCTAGCGGGTGGTTGGATGAAATAAGGGTTCCATGGCAGGAATACGGAACCCAAAAAAGTGATTTACGTCCAGCAGTGGATTCCATTTTCTGAATTTATTATGATGAATCTAAAATTCCGGATATACAGGGTGTTTGGCGCATCGTGTGCCAAAATGATTTGGCGGATAGAATGGGTCATTTCCTATATTTTCAGCCCCCATAACACGTTCCATGTCAGGCGGCTACTTTTATATTAAGGTTTTTAGTAATTTCACCAAAATACCCAAATAGCATCATTTAATTTCGATTTAAAAAAAAACTACTAAGCGTAGCCTCAAAGTAAATATTTTGTTTTGACGTGCATTGATATAGGGTTGCATCAAATCTAAATTTACTGGCAAATATCATCTAGTTTTTTTTTTATTCAGCTTTGAACTTTTCCGAAAAGTTAAAAATGGACTGAACATTTAAGTTTACATGGCTATAAATTTTTTTTTAAAAGAGATAGCGATCTTCGGACTTTATCAAAACTTCTCTAGTCTATCCCCATTCAAACGGTATACTAATCTTGTTTAAATAATAACAACAACTTCAGAAATTCCCTAAATTAGTGCATTGACTCTATTCGGACTGATTTGCGAAATTTGTGATTATAGCCCCTTTTTGTGTGAATAACACGTTAAATACCTACAGGTAAAAAATATTTATCTTATGCAATGTAAAAAACCTTTTCTCTATCGTTTTTCAACGTGGATGTCTTGAAATTAAAGACGAAAATAATTATTTTGATCGTTTATTAATTATTACAAATTTTGTTCAAAATGTCCGCCTCGGCAACGTATACACTCACGACATCTTCGACTGTTGTCGTATGCAGCCTCATTTCTCTTTTTATTACTATAAAGGCGTTTTCTATTCGTTGTTGTAGTTCTTCTAATGTTTGAACTTCCGTTACGTACACCAGTTCATTACCTCGTCCCCAGACGTAAAAATCTAACGGAGTTAGGTCTGGGGAACGTGCAGGCCACTGTATAGGGCCAGTCTAAATTAGAAGAAGATGTCGTTACTTAGTGTATACGTTGCCGAGGCGGACATTTTGAACAAAATTTGTAATAATTAATAAACGATCAAAATAATTATTTTCGTCTTTAATTTCAAGAAATCCACATTGAAAAACGATAGGGAAAAGGTTTTTTACATTGCAAAAGATAAATATTTTTTACCTGTAGGTATTTAACGTGTTATTCACACAAAAAGGGGCTATAAACACAAATTTCGCAAATCAGTCCGAATAGAGTCAATGCACTAATTTAGGGAATTTGTGAAGTTGTTGTTATTATTTAAACAAGATTAGTATACCGTTTGAATGGGGATAGACTAGAGAAGTTTTGATAAAATCCGAAGATCGCTATCTCTTTTAAAAAAAAATTTATAGCCATGTAAACTTAAATGTTCTGTCCATTTTTAACTTTTCGGAAAAGTTCAAAGCTGAATTAAAAAAAAACTAGATGATATTTGCCAGTAAATTTAGATTTGATGCAACCCTATATCAATGCACGTCAAAACAAAATATTTACTTTGAGGCTACCCTTAGTAGTTTTTTTTTAAATCGAAATTAAATGATGCGATTTGGGTATTTTGGTGAAATTACTAAAAAACTTAATATAAAAGTAGCCGCCTGACATGGAACGTGTTATGGGGGCTGAAAATATAGGAAATGACCCATTCTATCCGCCAAATCATTTTGGCACACGATGCGCCAAACACCCTGTATAAACCCTTGATCGTTTTAATACGGAAATAAAAAAAACAGATTCAGCTACTTAAAACAAGCCACCACCAGGTTAACACTAGGTTGTTTGAGCACATTAAAGATACAGTTAAGCGTTATCACACCTTCGCTGCGCCTGCGACTAATCGCTGGTTAAATTGTAGATAGCTCATCCAGTTGTAATGCCAGTTGTAATTAACATAAAGGGGCAGTGGCACACTGTATGCTATGCGATACTTGGCGATACGCGGCTAAACCATTAAGTTTGCCTTTTGTACCGCAATTTTTTGTGCAATAAAGATTTTAAATAAAAATAAATAATTTTTGGTTATGAACTTTTGACACACTATGGTTAAAGAGTAAGTACTCTTTAAGAACTTGTTACTAGTATTTGCTTTATGTATAGTCAATCACTACGTTTAGCTTGAGATTAGATGAAGGAGTGTAAAATATCCAAGGGATATAAACTTATTGTAGAAGTGTTTTCAAATGTTTGTATTGTTATTATAATGAGATTAAACCCGTGATCTCTAGCATACTAGTCTACTACACAAACCACTAGGCGTCAGTGGATCCCAACAACCAACATTTAAGCGTCAGAATATCATCATCATCATCATCATCATCATCATCATCATCATCATTTCAGCCATAGGACGCGTCCACTGCTGAACATGGGCATGGGCCTCCCCCAATGATTTTCATAATGACCGGTTGGTAGCGGCCTGCATCCAGCGCCGCCTTCCTGCTACCTTTATGAGATCGTCTGTAATGGATAACAACAAATAATTTTTGTATAGCCTGANGTTACCTTAAATAATATTTTTCGTTAATTTATGAAAATATCAAATTAGCCCGTAATCCTGAATCCTGATACATAAATTTAGCCTATTAATTTAACACATGTACGACTGTACTCAGTGTTGCACTATCAAATGCAATTGAAGCGCCTCTATGCCAGGGTTTTTATGTTCCTGGTCAGGCCTTAGTCAGCTATATTTTATATCTGTGACTGTGTGCAAGCCTTAATTGTAACGTCAGCATAAGAATTAACTTAGCCCATCAGTGTTACTCCGTCCTTACCGCTATACGTACGCGTTTCCTTGTAATTCTAGTTTAGGCACCATATTTTAAATAGACCTAATTAAGTTTTTACTGCGTACTGTGTTAGTGTTTGCGATGTAGTGACAATTTTGTAGTGAACTAACAGTTTTGGTGATTCAAAATGAGCGGGACTATTTACAACGACCACGAGAACGTTTTGGGTATTTTATTATGTTTATATTTAATACTGGTTTTTCGAAAATATTTGCTATACAGGATGGACGATAAACGATCTCACTCGATTATTTCTAAACTATACAAGATATCGAAAAACTGATTACTGATACAGATGGTTTCTAGGAATAATGGGTTACACTTACAGAATAATCTGGATCTATCTAAAAATTAAATGTGTCCTGCTTCCATACATTTAGTACAGCCACAGTTTTTCGATATATCTTGCATAGTTTAGAAATAATCTAGTGAAGTCACTTATCGTTTCCACCCTGTATATTTCTGAATATTGGCGAATTTAAATCAAAATCTTCTATCAACTTATATGGCCATTAATAAGTGCGTATTAGATTTTTTCAGTTTGTACATTCAGATAATATTATAAGGAAACATGTCTGTCTTTGTGCAAAAACAATAGGTAATTTGATATGTTATGGTGTCTTAAACTAATGTTCTAATATTATCTCTTTGATATTTGTTTGGAACGGTTCTTTCGATTGTTTGGAACGGTTTCATGCGTAAACCGTGGTTAAAACTGTGAGATCTTTTGTATTAATAAGAATAGATTGACACGTGTATAAATGTAGACTACATGTAAGTAGGCTATTTATACTTTTTGTCGCAAATATAGTGAGATAGGAAAGAAGAAAACTACAGAAGATGGATGAAAGTACGTAGACAATAATTTCTACAAATGAAATAAAAATAAATGTTTGATTTTGTAAAAAAATTGTGTTACAAAATAGTTAACATGTTCACATAGTGTAAACACAAAAAAGAAATGGAAGTGTAAACCTAAAAGCGAACTTTATTCGCGTAAAGTCGCTGGCAGAAGTTAGTTTAGCAAAGATTCACATTTGTGTTGTACTTAAGGCTTACTATACGTTGGCAAACAATGCACATTCTTGAATAAATACGCCACACTATGCATTATTTTCTGTTGACATGCTAAAGTATCGTTTTCATAGTTAAAGGATTGAATAACAAAATGAAATATGAAGACAGTATCCGGTAGCCCAAAATAACTGCCAAAAGAAAAAAAAACTTAAGTAAATATTATTTATTAAACCAGTAAGGTTCATTAACGATTCGTGAGTTTTTCCAAACTTTTCCTTGATTCTTTAAATTTTCTTATGTTTTGATCTGATATTACCTACCTACTAACAGGAAACTTCTGAATGTGATTGAGGTAAAAAAATAAATTATGTTAAGAGTGCCTTTGAGATGAATTTTCCACTTTTTTTCTTGTTGGGTATTTTATTTAAGTCGGGTTTCCTTAAACACAGGTACTCTTAATACATTTAAATAACTACGAATATCAAACGTTTTCTGTATTTTTCATTATAAATATATTTTTTCTCGTTTCGCGAACGCTAAGTTTACTGACGATACGATGAGAATCCGCGTTGGTAAACTCCTGGTACTGGTATAAGAAACCTGTTTATTAGTTGTTTTTTTTGTTTTTTATTTCCATTTGACAAAAATATGTACCTATGTTCAACAGACACCACTGCAACATACAAATTCCCTAGAGGAAATTGCTTTTGTAGTATGTTGATGTGCTTTCGACTGTACTGACATGGCACCATAGCTGGGCACCGTTAATCAAATAGTTAACTTCGTTAATCGTTAAACCGTTAATAAAAAAAATTAACTTCGTTAAACGTTAAAACGTTACATTTAGCAAGATTTAACGCAAGTTAACGTTAATCGTTAATCCGTTAACACATGATAATAAAACGAAAAACGTAATGGGGTTTTCGCGATTAAAAAATCCACCAGATGGCAATACGTAGACGCGAGGTCCAAATGCTGCATGATTGGTTATTTTTGACATGACATTGACAGATATGTCAAAATCCACCAATCACGCAGCAGTATATATATTATATTTGGACAATGATTAGAAGTTGTTTCGACATCAGCCACACAGTTTTGACAGTTCCAACTCCTTGCCAGACAGTTTTTTTAGGATAGCTGCCAAAACAACGATGACCCAAACTTCATAATCCACCAACATTTTAACCTATATTGGGAGCATACGCTGACAAACTTTCAGTTTTTAAAAAATGACGTAGGTCTGGCGTTCACCAGCTCTTAGTCTATAGTATCTCAATCTCAGAGCCTTGGTTCATTTACAATACAATTTAGCACCAAAGTGCTCGAAAAGACAAATCCAACAAATACCTATATAACCCAAACTCGATAAGTTTCTACCGTTTTGTTTAGGAAGTTCTATGGCCACCTCCTGACTCCATCATCAGGACCCTGGACATCATCTAGTACAAAGTGCTCGAAAATACAAATCCAACGAACCTAAATTCGATACGATGCCGCCGTTTCATTTAGGAGTTCCTATGGCCACCTCCTGACTCCATCACCAGACCAGCTTAATGGTACCATAACATTGCATTTTCATCGTACTTACATAAGTATGCCAAACAGCTCAATCGGTGGAGAACTGGTCTTAAAAGTTGCAAGATTTGTCCCACACATACTAACAAGTGAATAGTGAAGTCAATATAAAGCTTGTAAATAAATAAAAAAATAGCATTTTTTAAATCGTTTCGTTCTGGTTACTTACAAAAACTGTTGTTTTGGGTTCTGGAAGTTCTTTAAGCCCGATCGTACTTGTCAGAACGCGTTTTTGTAGTGTTTTTCAGCGTGTCTGCTGTATCTTTTTAGTAAATAGTAGGTACTGGATTAACGATTAACGGACTTAGGATAATTTAACGGAAGTTAACGAGTCCGTTAACAGTTTTTAAAGTTAACTTAAAAGTTAATCCGTTAATAGAAATGTTAACTTCGTTAATTAACGATTAACGGATTAACGAGTTAATGCCCAGCTATGCATGGCACCACCATGTTCCACCATGTCCAAATTATTTATTGAATAGGAAACCTGATAAGCTATTCAACACCTGCATTTTTCCTAAACTTTATCTTTATTTTAACTCTTTAATTCCGGGTTACTTAGTAACAAAATGCGTTAAACTTAGTTAACAATCGTTTTTTCTATACGGGTGTTTTGTTTAACTTATTTCCTATTTCTTGAATTAGTATAGTTTAGATTCGGGCCTGTATTGCCGTATTGTGGACATCATGTCAGCCTCTGAGGAGAATAAAGGTGCTTTTGTTTCGTCAGCATAATTTAATTTAACATAAAATATACATACTAATGTAAATATGTATTAGAATTTAGGTCTAGAGCAGTAAAGATTTTCAATGATTTTATTCGGAAAAGGCAATAGCTGTGTCAGTTAGCGCATTTACGAATTTTTCGGTCGTTGTAGAAATCTTTGGGGGAGACCTTTGTATTCGGCAGAAACAAACAAATTGCGATTTTCTAGATTCTATTATGCGTAGCAAGCATAATGTTAAAAAATCTTCTTCTTTGCCTTTACACTTTCCCGTTCTCGGTTTGGCTTTCTTTATCATGCGGCGTCATTTATTTCGCTGGTAAACATCGTCAGTTAATATTAGCAATAATTGATATAATTTTGCAGGAACGCAGCGCGAGAACAGATACCGTCGTGTGGCCTCCAAGCTATGCAGCCTGGACTCTTGGAGGAGGAGGCTGCCCATCACGATATGGCTGCCCAACTACTGCGTGGAGTATCTGATACGAGATGTCATCGCCGGTGAGTTCTGGTACTAAAGTTCTTGTAGGCAGTTTGAGAACAGATACCTGTAACTTGTAAGCTCACCCTGTATGGTAGAGGCTCCTGCACATCACGACCATATGGCTTCAGTCTCAAATACGCAAGTGGAGTATCTGATACTGGTGAGTTCTAGTATTCAAGGTACCAGGAACGCAGTGTGAGAATGGATGTCGTGTGGCCTCCAAACTATGCAGCCTGGACTCTTGGAGGAGGAGGCTGCCCATCACGATATAGCTGCCCAATTATTGTGCGGAGTATCTGATACGAGATGTCATCGCTGGTGAGTTCTGGCACTAAAGTTCTTGTACACAGTTTGAGAACAGATACCTGTAACTTGTAAGCTCACCTTGTATGGTAGAGGCTCTTGCACATCACGACCATATGGCTTCAGTCTCAAATACGCAAGTGGAGTATCTGATACACTGGTGAGTTCTAGTATTCAAGGTACCAGGAACGCGGTGTGAGAATGGTTATCGTGTGGCCTCCAAGCTATGCAGCCTGGACTCTTGGAGGAGGAGGCTGCCCATTACGATATGGCTGCCCAATTATTGTGCGGAGTATCTTATTCGAGACATCATTGCTGGTGAGTAATTTAAGGTAATCAACAATTCAAGGAAGCAGCGAGATTACTTTTTTTTCCTACACGTCTGCCAGTGTGGGGAGAGTACCTAGACCAAATCCTCCATTTGCTTTCGATAAATAAATTGAGAGTCTCCTGCAGTGGAGACATGACCTGAATAATGTGAGCTCATTTAAATGATTAACTTTCATTCGACGAAAGTATGAAAATGAAATAAACCTTTTTAAAGGAAAAGATGTAATACTGTTCTTATACTGCCTTTATTTATTTGCAGGTGTTACAGTTGGTCTAACGTCGATACCTCAAGGCATAGCCTACGCCATAGTCGCTGGAGTGCCGCCACAAGTAAGTGTTTTTGTAAATAAGAATTTTAAATTACAACCCGGCCGAGGTAACTGCGCAACTGGTGGCCGTGACATCACATCGACGCTCTGGTACGATCGGGGCGAACACGGCAAAATGTGCGGGTGAGTGCGAGGGAGAATCGCATTCCAGCGAGGTACGCAGTTAACTCGCCCGGGTTGCAATCATACTTTGAAAAGATGTATTGTTATCCCACTATAGTACTAGCTCTTCAAACTTTAGGTACAGTCTTTAAGGCTAGATAGCGCTGTGTAAAAATGTCCCATAATATTTATTTACTCATTTATAAAGGTCAAAAACAGTTTCTAAATGTATACCTCAATTTTACAGGTAGGTCTATACTCCAGCATATTCCCAGGCATCGTCTACGCCATGTTCGGCAGCTGTAAAGTGGTGACGGTGGGCCCGACGGCCATCTTGTCGGCGCTGCTGGCCAAGTACGTGGCGCGCTCCGAGGACTTCGCTTACCTTGCTGCGTTCCTATCGGGCTGCTGCGTGCTGTTACTTGGAGTTTTACAGCTGGGTGAGTGGGTTCGACTCCTGGAGATGATTTTTCAAGTGCGAAGCAGTTTTCTACTATGTGGGAATCCCGGAACTGTAATAACGATAATTTCTACCACAGCTGACCTCAGCAGTCTGTCACTAGCATTGAAACCTTTGACTGCTGAGGTCAACAAGCCAAGAAGACAAGTCGACTTAGGAGCTGTCATAGTGAGTTTAGATTCTACTCCTATCAAAGCTGCTGATGTTTCTTCTCTCTGCTAAAGCTTCTACTGTAAGGTAGACAGCTGACGTTAAGACCCTAACCTAGTGACAGACTTATGAGCCGTTATAGTTAGAGATTCTCCCAGAGCTCCTGATGTTAGTTCTTCAGTTCCGCGAACAAATCTTGTAGCTGATGCCACAAATCGACTTGCGACAATAAGCATTTGACATGGCTTAATCACACCAACGGTTTTAGATGCCGAAGTAGCGAATCATACCGGTTCAAAACTGCCTATCCTAAGCAAAATTACTCCTACGTCATTCTGCACGTCACGCCAGTTCTTAGCTGTAAAGAAGTCAAAGATCGTGATGCCATTACACTAGTGACACACTTATGAGATTTGAAGGAAGGAAGATTCGTGTATGGTTCTTTCCCAGTAGGTACATAAAGATTGACGCGTATTTTACTTAGAAACAAATGAGTTACCTTTAGTTAGAGCCAAAGCACACGATGCGTTGCGGCGCCGCACCGCTCGTGTGCCCGCCTCAGATATTTCTATGTAAGACGACGCAGCGACACCGCGCGTCGCAACGCATCGTGTGCTGTGGCTCTAAGGTTATTAATAATTGAAGGGTTGAGTGGACAAAGGTCTTAACTAACAAAAAGTTCAAAATGAGTGTTTGAAAATGTTAATCTGCTCATACCACATTGAAATCCTGAAATGTATGAATGCTTGTCAGATAACACCATTGTTAAGGTCTGTATTTTTGACACGAAACACACAAAATTTGCGTGTTTTGAGCTCATTAGTCGATTTTATCATCACTTAAAACCTATGTTCATGCAAAAAAGTCGATCCGTCAGTTTTGTCAGATAACACCTTTGTCCACTTACCCCTTTAATTGTCTTCAGTGTTCAACTTAATGGCTATATGGACGTGCCGTCAAGTTTTGTTGCTGTAACTGTTACAACTGGTTGGTTGGTTTGAATAAACCAAATTACAATGCTCCACTAAGTCAATGAAGTAAATCACACCGACATTATACTAATTTCATTCTTATTTCGTCATTACTAAGTATTGTTTTTGCGCAGGTTTCCTGCTCGACTTCATATCGAAGCCGGTCATAAGCGGGTTCACGACGGCGGCCGCGCTTCAGATCGCCGCTTCACAACTCAAATCCTTGTTTAGGATATCAGGTACAGATAGCATGTTAAGGTAGTTGCCATCATAAAAATGAATCAGCTGCTGTCACAAAAATCCTACTCCTATAAGTATATATTTTATAAGGCAAAAAACTGGAAAAAAAAAACTTCAACAGAAAAAGACGAACTCCTCCCTCCCCCAAGGATTTCCAGAACGACCGTTCCTGTGTGATCTTCACCAGATCGTCGGTCCACCAAGTAGGAGACCTGCCTACACTACGTCTTCCGATCCGTGATCACTACTCGAGTACTGTTCTGTGTGTTTACCATGAGTTTACATTACGTGTGCTCGCTAGCGAGTGCGTCAAAAATCTATGAAGATTTTAGTTCTTGAAAGTAACCGCTAGGGGCGCTGCGCTGTACAATCTGTCATACATTTTAATTTAATTTTTTAACGCAGTCGCACACCTAATGTTAACAGCTCATGGTAAGCACATAGACCTAAACATTATATTATCTTTTAAAATTACACATTTTGTTATTCTCCAGGCAAATCTGGCGATACGTTTGTGAGCGCGCTGGTGAATTTCTTCAAGAACATAACAACGGTCCACCTCTGGGACCCAATTTTGGGAATAGCTTCCATCATTGCGCTGATTATACTTAAAGTAAGTTAACCCTACTCTTTGAGTTATTCACCAAAATACTTACTAGATATTGTGGTGAAATATGTTATTATTTAAGACTCGGTTCTTGAAAATCTATAACGTCCGAATTCGGGAGTCGAGACGAGAAAATTATCAAAAGCGTATCGAAATTGGTAGTTAAAAAAGAATAATGGCCAAAAATTTCGGCTCTAAAAAGTAAAAGAATAAAAACGTACAAGGAAGCACTTTGGCATTAACGCCCGTATTCATCACATTACTAAGTATTAGGTCTCACAGTCACACGAACCAATCACAGAGCTCCATCTAATTCTATTCAACGCTGTGCGTTCGATTCGCTGCTTCACTTAAGCAAGCATCGTTTGTGAATACGGATGTATCTGACACGACTGTCACTTTGTTTTGAGGTGCTGTTTTTGTTTTGGATTAAGCAAACATATTAGCAGTTGTCTTCAGCGCTTAAATGACACATTTTTTTACTTTTAACAGAAGTCAGCGGTCCCAGTGTCAGACACTGACTCTCCCTTCCGACGCAAAGCACTGAAGACCTGGCAATACCTGGTGCAAGCCAGGAACGCCATAGTGGTGCTGGTAGCGGCTATCATAGCGTTTGTCCTGCATTTGTATGGACGCACACCCTTCGCACTTATCGGTAAGTTTTTTCCTATAATATAGGTCCTCAAACATAGTTACATGGATCACTTTTTCTACATCAGAGGTCTCTAAAATGGTCTCAAGAACCATTTGCTACACTTTCCATCATTTGCTATGATCTACGATTTGCCACCTAAAGATGAGGATGTCATATGACGCTGATTCTCAGACGGCGGCATTGTCTGAGTTGCATCAGGTTCTGAACGTGAATGTCAAGTCATATGTCAAAGTTAGGACAATAACTCGCGTCTTCGTTTCATTTGGTTTCGGAGGACACCGCCCGGCTTAAGTGGATAGTTCCCTCCCATATGGCAAAGAAAGTCCCACATAACCCACTGGCTATTTCCATCAGCTAGTGGGGTTATGCGTAAAGCATTTCCTGACGAAAAAAAGGCTCAATCAAGGACATAAATGTAAAGATACTTCGCAAGTCCGTAATGTACCAAAAACGGCACATTAAAATCAAAAGCTTTAGCATCTTATGTGGCAGCAATAGGATCTATTTTGCAATAAAAACGTCGCTAATTCTCAGGCACAATCCACGGAGGTCTACCTCACTTCGGGCCGCCTCCCTTTACCACTACGGTTCACAACCAGACCGTGGACTTTGAAGGCATGCTGGGCGTGTTCGGGCCTGAAGGGCTGGTCATGCCGCTGGTCGCTATACTGGAGAGCATCGCTATCGCTAAGGCCTTTGGTAAGTTTATAATTCTATTCATTGATTCATGTTGTAGTTTATGCTGTACTCAACATAAACTTGATGATGATGATTCATCAAAACTACAGGGTGTTAGGTAAATGGGTATATGAGCCGACACTAGCCCATGTTGGGCATATAAATGGTATGGTGAAGTCAGAAAATTGATATCTTAATTTTAATTATTTTAATTTTCATACAAATCGGATTTTATAAAAAATATTTTGTATGAAAATTAAAAATAATTTAATGATAATATCAAATTTCTGACTTCACCATACCATTTATATGCCCATGTTAACATGGGCTAGTGTCGGCTCATATACCCATTTACCAAACACCCTGTATAAGTGGTCGCCATGACCACTTGGTGCGTAGATGACTGACGTAGCTGATCTGCCTTTAATTAAACATAAACTCATCTAATATGATTCTGTAAGGGCACTGCCGCATATAAATACCGAACTGAGATGACAAATGTATTTTTGCAACTACATAAAACGTGTATTAGATAAATGACAATAAACACCAGTAACTGGCAGATTTGAATTGTTTTACTTGGAAATACGGGCATACTAGGACGAAAATGTATACAAGTGTATTTACATTGCGCCAGTTACTTGCACAAATGCACATGCTGTTAATAAGCATGCAAGCTACTTTTCCGTTTTAACTTCATCACCTTTATAATTTGTTCAAAAAGATTTAAATTGAAAGATATAATTTTAATTTTCCAGCCGGCAGTACAACGGTAGACGCCACCCAAGAGATGATAGCCATAGGCATGTGTAATCTCCTGGCTTCGTTCGCTCAGAGCATGCCGGCTACTGGTTCCTTCACAAGGACTGCTATCAACCACGCTAGTGGAGTCATGACTCCGGCTGGCTCTTTGGTGAAAGGTGGGTAATTTGTGGTAATCTCAAATCAACTATCAAATCATCTAAAGCCCGGTCCGTGAGCACGTAGAATTTTGTCCAATGACCCCAAGCTACCCATCCTTATCGCTCGCGCGTAATTATATTGCTGTCGCAACTGTGGGACGAGCGCCTGCAGTGAGTGTGCGAGCGCGATAGCTACATAATTACGCGCGAGCGATAAGGATGGGTAGCTTGGGGTCATTGGACAAAATTCTACGTGCTTTAGGACCAGACTATAGTGTCTCCACGAGTTGATTTGATAGTTGTGGCGACACCTATCGTCTCGCTACTACAAACTAGTGGCAGGCATCCCTCAACAGATGGCGCTATATAGGTTTTCCGTAATATACGCCACTGTGACCACAAACCTGCATCGCGGTAGTAAAGATTTCCAGTACACATTGGTATGTAAAATTACCTAGCTTCGTTCGCTCAGAGTATGCCGGCTACCGGCTCCTTCACAAGGACAGCTATCAACCACGCTAGTGGAGTCATGACCGGCTAGCTCTTTGGTCAAAGGTGGGTAATTTGTTTCAAAGTCAAAGTCAAGGCTTTTATTAAATACTAGGCCCTTTCCAGTGGCAATGAGCAGGGCACATAGTACGCAGAACTGACGGTCGATGGGGCAGAAAGGTTCTGGAATGGAGGCCGCGTACCGGAAAACGCAGCGTGAGACGTCCACCTACAAGGTGGACCGACGACATCGTAAAGGTAGCAGGGAAGCGCTGGATGCAGGCCGCTACCAATCGATCAACATGGAAAGCATTGGGGGAGGCTTATGTTCATGGGGGAGGCCTATGTTCAGCAGTGGACGTCCTATGGCTGAAGTGATGATGATGATGATGATGATGAGGCCCTTTCCAGGGCGCTTATACACATCCCAAATATAGCTTGCCCTATCACCACTTCGGACAACATATGGGCTGGTGCTGAGAAGAAGTGTTGTTAATTGAAGTGGAGAGACAAAATGATTTGATAGTTGTAGCGACATCTATCGATTCGCCACTACAAACTGGTGGCAGGCATCACTCAATAGATGGCGCTGATATAACCTTACTAATGCACACGCCTCCACGCCTACAAACCTCTATCGCGGTAGTAAAGATTTCCAGTACACATCGGTATGTAAAATTACCTAGCTTCGTTCGCTCAGAGCATGCCGGCTACTGGTTCCTTCACTAGGACGGCTATCAACCACGCTAGTGGAGTCATGACTCCGGCTGGATCTTTGGTGAAAGGTGGGTGATTGAAGTTTAAGTTCAAGTAGAAACGAGATTTATTTATTTATTTTATTTATTTATTATTCATTATTGAGCAATTACATATTTGATCCAAATAGCGTCCTAAATCCTCTTTAGGATTTAGGCATGTGATGTTGAGGCATGTGCAATGCCCTTGAGCCTTATGGTCGATTCACACAATATATCAGTTAAGCCACAGCTCCGTTAACGTGTTCGCTCACATCAGTATCAGTGCTTCAGTGTTTAGCCAGTAATTGCCGGTGTCGGTGCTGACAGTGATTGACAAGTTCCAATGCGATCCTAGAGTAATAGAAGTATATTCTTTTACTTACACTATGCCGGTACTGTGCCGGAACAGTGACTTCCCGATTATGAGTGTGAATCAGATCAAGAGTCTTTGTGTTTCAGCCAAATGACGTCCACTGCTGGATAAAGGCCTCCCCCAATTATTATTTCCACAATGAGCGGTCCTGCGCTCTGCCCTGCCTTCTTATTTTAACCATAACAAATTTCAAGTCTGTCAAATTCCATACAAAAAACACCCGTTATGATTATAGTTACAGTTAAAGTGGTGCAAGTCAGCCTTAGTCTTCCGGCCCATGGTCGCAACTTGAGAAATTTCTGCCCCAACTTTGTGTACAAACCTGTTTATTTTACCTTAAACTTGTTTCCAGCTGGCTTGGTGCTGCTATCAGTGACGCTCCTCACGGAGGCGTTCTACTTCATCCCGCGAGCTACATTGGCTGGAATCATCATCATGGCCATGGTCTCGCTCATAGAACTGGATGTGGTCAGGAAGCTTTGGAGGAACAGCAGTGAGTGTGCCAATATTTATAACTATACTAGCTGTGTCCGCGACATCATACGCGTGAAAATACACTCTACGTCAAATAAATCGCACCTCCCGCGACAAGCATTTTCAAACGTATGCATCCCCACTTCCCACCAATATTGGTACCATTTAAAAGCCTAGTTCTAACTTTTATTTCATTAAAGGGAAGGTTTTTACCCCAAAAATGTGTCTTTAGAAGGATCCAGAGTCACTTCTTCAAAAAATAGGTAGTTACGCTAGAGCCAACTTTTATGGCTATAAAACTGTTTAGTTGGGTTTCATTGCTATCCATCTGTTAAAGAGGACACATGAAATCTTTATTTGGTTTTATAACCATAAAAATTGGTCTAATTGATCCCATAGGTGGGCCCAAAGTGAGGTATTTTTTCAAGTTACATTTATGGTATATGTTATTCATTTATTAAGAAATTAAATGTGTTTTTCTTTAAGGATATTTATTGGGCTTTCAAATACCACCAATATTGTTGGGGCACCATGATTGTGTCAGAAGAAAATCGTTAAAGTTTACGTCGCGGAAGGTGCGGTTTATGTTGAGTTTAGTTTGAATAATATTTTCCGTTTTTGCAACATTTTTCTTTACTGCTCCGCACCTATTTGCTGTAGATTGATGTTATATAGCCTAAAAAGCCTTCCTGATAAATGGGACATCCGACACAAAAATAATTTATCAAATCGGACCAATAGTTCCTGAAATTGGCGCGTTCAAGCAAACAAACATTTCTGCTTTATAATATGAAGTATAGATTATAGAAACTTTCTAAACCCTTGAACAAAAGGCTGATAAGTGACTGAGTTTCTTGCGCTGCTTCTTCTCAGCACTGGCCCACTTATTGTCTCGAAGCAGTGGTGGGTTTAAAGTAATACTGGCACATGTAAAAGCGGCTTTTAAATATCTACTTGTAAAAATAAATAAGTTTTATGAGTAATACGATTTGCAAATATTTATTACTGCGGCCGCCCGCGACTTCGTACGCGTGGATCCCGTTTTACCCCCTTAGGGGTGGAGTTTCGTAAAATCCTTTCTTAGCGGATGCCTACGTCATCATAACATCTACCTGAATGCCAAATTTCAGCCCGATCCGTCCAGTGGTTTGGGCTGTGCGTTGATGGATCACCATGTCAGTCAGTCAGACAGTCAGTCACCTTTGAGTTATATATAGATTACAAGGGTTTTTATTAGTTGATAAAAATGACTTATTTTCCTGTTTTCAGAGCTGCAACTAGTGGTGTACGCAGTGACAGTGACCACCGGCGCGTGCGCAGGACTAGAATACGGTATTCTAGCGGGCGCGTGCGTCGATGTGTTGCGGGCTTTAGCCGCCGCCGCCCGTCCGCCCATCAGCACGCATACCTTTAAGGTAACATAGATTGATGACTTCTGATCTAGAGGTCCCGGTTTCTGCTGTTGCAATAAAGTTCGGTCGTCGAACAGATAGAATTTCGTCCAATGACCCCAAGCTACCCATTCTTCTCACTCGCGCGTAATTATATTGCTGTCGCGACTGTGAGACGACGGGCGGCCGCAGTGAGTGTGCGAGCGCGACAGCAACATAATTACGCGCGAGCGATAAGGATGGGTAGCTTGGGGTCATTGGACGGGATTCTACTTGCTCACGGACCAGGCTTTAGAATACGGTATTCTAGCGGGCGCGTGCGTCGACGTGTTGCGGGCTTTAGCCGCCTCCACTCGTCCACCCATCAGCACGCACACCTTCAAGGTAACCTACATCATCATCATCAAGTCATTAAGCCCTGGTACAGATACAGCTAATCGCGCGGTTGCTGGTCTCAGGCCCGTTTTCACCATCAATTCCTAATTTTATGTACCCCTAGGAAAACAAAATTCCTGTTATGTATTACCATACGAGTCACTTAAAAATCAGGGATTGATGGTGAAAACGAGCATAAGGTAATTATATACTTAGGGCGTTTTAGTATCAGGCAGATATTCTCACGCAAGCAGCTTGAATTTAGGTTACCAGGGTGTCCACTGCAAATGTTCGAAAAAATTCCCTGACTTTTCCCTGACTTTCCCTGACAATTTTCTCAAAATTCCCTGACCAACTATGTATACAACATGTCCCAAAATTCAAGGATAAGCCGACGCCACAGGATGGACATAGTCATGATTACTTTAGGAAAAATAATGAAAAAAATCTATCTCAATTATTTTTTAACTAACACAATAAATTATGAAATTCAACGAAAATTGACACCCCTTATGATATTTTACATTACCACGACCACAATTTTTCAATTATTCCTGATTTTCTGTTTATATCGGCAACTTAAGTAGTGCTGCTGTTCACCCCAACTCTTAAAACCTCCAGAATACTTGCAGTTTTTACACAAAAGTTAATCAAAATATTTTATTTCCTTAAAATTTTGAACGATTTTTACTTTCTCACCACTTTGACTCATCGTTTTGTAAAAAAAAGGATGAACACTACTGCGGCAAGTTTTTTTAAAGTTGACGCAACTATCTAAAGTACACATCCTAGGACACTGCCTTGGGGTATGGAACAGGTCATATGTTTTTTACTGGACTTAGTGGTTATTATTTTATGTTGTTTATTGTCATAACTATCTATTTGTACTATTTGTTGTCTGTTTTGAAGGTAAGATTTAAACCATTGATGACTTGGTCCCCGTACTCCAGATCCATAGAGTTTTTCTAACAATATATTATAATCGACAGTTTCGTATGCTTTTGTCATGTCCAGTAATAGTCCTAGTCCGTATTGTTTATCGTTTATATGTTCGAGGGCTGTTTGGATATATTTATATACAGCTAATGTTGTCGATTTGGTTTTTCTGAATCCGTTTTGGTTTTCGTCTAATATATTCATTTTTTCTAAGAACGTATACAATCGGTTACACATAGCTTTTTCGAATATTTTGGAAAAACTTGGTAGGAGAGCTATAGGTCTATAGTTGTTGGCTATGGTAGTATCGTCTTTTTTATGTATCGGTTTAATTAATGAAATCTTTAATAAATCTGGGAAGATGCCTTCTTGGAAACTTTGATTTATGAGGTGTGTTAAAGGCTCAGACAGCTCCTCGCTACATTGTTTTATTAATGTTGGTGGGACCTCATCTATACCACTACTTTGTTTATTTTTTAGAGACGCTATGATTTTTTTAATTTCTTTTTGATCTACGGGTTGCAGATACATGGAACATGCTGGTGAGTTTATGACTTGGCAGACATTGGATTTTAATTTTGTATTTTTTTTACTTATTTCAGAGAAAGTTTTATTAAATATTTCACACACAGTTTTTGGACAATCGGTAAGTTTATCTTCAAATCTTAATTTAATATTTTTATAAATTTTGAAATTAGCTTTTCCTGTTTTTGTATTTATAATTTTCCACATTGTTTTGTATTTATTGTCAGATTGTTTTATCTGTTTAGAGTATTCAAGTTTTTTAGANAAAAAAAAACTATATGAAAGTAATCTAATTATGAACAAAATTGTGTCATAATTTAGATCAATCCACTTCATTAGATAAAAAACTAAAAAGGAGTAATATAATTATGACTAAAAACAAAGTCATAATGTAGATCACTCCAAACCTGAAAAAAAATTGCTTCGATAGTCAAGATCAAAGGTCTTTCTAGAGCATAAATTAATTAAATCCCTTATTTTACAATCACTGGGAAATTTCGGGAGACAAACAGTGTTTTGGTAGACAAAATCTCAATGTTTCCCTGACTTTCCAGGTGACCCCTCTATTTCACTGACTTTCCCTGACTGCTATGAGCTTCCCTGACTTTTCCCTGACTTTCCCTGACTTTCCAGAATGTGGACACCCTGGTTACTAAAGCCTGGCCCGTGAGCACGTAGAATCCCGTCCAATGACCCCAAGCTACCCATCCTTATCGCTCGCGCGTAATTATGTTGCTGTCGCGCTCGCACACTCACTGCGGGCGCGCGTCGCACAGTCGCGACAGCAATATAATTACGCGCGAGCGATAAGGATGGGTAGCTTGGGGTCATTGGACAAAATTCTAGGTGCTCACGGACCAGGCTTTAGAATACGGTATTCTAGCGGGCGCGTGCGTCGACGTGTTGCGGGCTTTAGCCGCCGCCGCTCGTCCGCCCATCAGCACACATACCTTCAAGGTAACATACATCATCATCATCAAGTCATTTAGCCCTGGTACAGACACAGCTAATCGCGCGGTTGCTGGTCTCGGGCCCGTTTTCACCATCAATCCCTAATTTTTAAGTTACCCCTAGCAAAACAAAATTCCTGTTATGTATTGCCATACGAGAGTTAGGGATTGATGGTGAAAACGGGCATAAGGTAAGTATATACTTAGGGCGTTCTAGTATCAGGCAGATATTCTCACGCAAGCAGCTTGAATTTAGGTTACTAAAGCCTGGCCCGTGAGCACGTAGAATTTTGTCCAATGACCCCAAGCTACCCATCCTTATCGCTCGCGAGTAATTATGTTGCTGTCGCGCTCGCACACTCACTGCGGGCGCGCGTCGCACAGTCGCGACAGCAATATAATTACGCGCGAGCGATAAGGATCAATAAGGATAAAAAAGTGCTGAGAAGAAGCGCCGCAACAAACTCAGTCACCACTGTCTGCCGGTTTAAAAAATAAAAAAGTAGGAAGTTACAATACATTCAGAAGCAAGTTACTTACCACGCGCTCCCGTTGATAGAAGGTGGCCTTTAAGACGCCCAGCACGAGACCGCGTGGCAGTTTTGAGTATATTTCTTTAATGCCGTGCTAATTTCTAGGTTAAATGTTGCGTTTTGATACATACATATTTTATGTCAGGTATATCTTTCCTTGACCAGTCCCCGAAGGCAGCGCCTGTTCACAGACATGACGTGTGAACCAGCCATCGCTTCACTCGACCATATTATAGGGAATGTAACGACCCGCCTCACACGCCACTACCCCAGAGACATTTTAGTGAGCATGACAAGTCTAAGATATCCTTCTGGCTAAGTGACAGATATAAAACTAACCGTATCCCACTTCTGGGCAAGTCTTACAGATCCTTTTTTCCAGGACCAAGTCCTTACGTTTACGCATTATTATGTTTACCTCTTTGTATTTTTTCAGGTGGGCAACCAAGACTGCATCTGTCTGATTCCAGTGGGCGACTTGTCGTATGCGAGCGCAGAGTACATTCCAAACGTGTTGCGGAAACACGCGCAAACCCGCGCCACGCTCATAGTGTTCGATGCTAAGCATTTGAACAGTTTGGACATTGGCGTGGCTGAGGTAAGTTTTACAAACATTTATCATTGTTATTATTTTTAATGCCCCAATGATGCTGTTGCAGAATAAGTCAGGAGACGCTTGTTGGTAAAAGGGTTTGTATTTCACACGCAGTAGTTTTACAGACAGTGCCAACAGTGGTTCGAAGGGGAATGTGAAAATGGTCGGGCAAGCAGCAAGGACGTAATGTGTAGCGCCATCTATGGTTCTTTATATGAATTAGTTCGTTACTCTAGTTAGTTCGGTAAGAAAGTAAGAAGAACCATAGATGGCGCTTTACGAACCCTGAGAAATGGCGCTAAACATGTGTTGGTTTGGAACAGATGCGTATAGTGCAATGATTCTGAGACGTTGAGTGGAAAAAATCGGAATTAATAACCTAGTATTAAGATAGTAGCGCCCTCCTGAAAATGTCCACTTTAGTCACCTTTAGTGTTGTTCAACGATATTTGACGCACGCTGATTTCTTCAATGTCAAATGTTTAAAGATAAGGGGGAGTTGTTGGCCAGTGATAAAAACCTATTCTTTAAAGTCGCAGTATTTATTTGCGAAGAATAGGTATAATAGTTTAGTTTAGTTGAGTTTTTGTTACGTTAAATGTCGTAAAAATTCAGAATCGCATACCATGATAGTTCTATAACGTCACCCCTACCTACTACTGTTCGCCACCTAGCCGAACATTGCTCGCATTCGGGCACGTTCGCCGAACACACACGCATTCTCTCATGTACATTTTTTTGTTTCCAGAACCTCATATCTGTGATACTAGATTTGGAAGTGACGTGCCACCGGTTCCTAATTTGGAACCTATCGAAGCCCCTCACGAAGTTGTTGGAAGACATACACCCTGGTTTCGGGAGCCGATGCGTGACTGGGCCCAGCATAGACCAGCATATTCTTGGTAGGTACTTATTCACTATGTGGGTTAGGTAAAGCCTGGTCCGTGAGCACGTAGAATTTTGTCCAATGACCCCAAGCTACCCATCCTTATTGCTCGCGCGTAATTATATTGCTGTCGCGACTGTGCGACGGGCGCTCGCAGTGAGTGTGCGAGCGCGACAGCAACATAATTACGCGCGAGCGATAAGGATGGGTAGCTTGAGGTCATTGGACAAAATTCTACGTGTTCGCAGACCAGACTATATCTGTGTGTATCGTATCTTTGAGTCTTTGAGAGTTCCTAAACAGAATACAAACGATTTACACTTTCAAACCATCTTATAATAATAAAAAATCTAAGTAATATTCTTTATTAACATAAAAACCATATTTTCTAGAAATCCTACTTTTTAACCGACTTCAACAAAAAGAGGAGGTTCTCAAATCGGTTGTTTTTTTTTCTATTAAATTTTTATCAAAAAACAAAAACATTACGTGTCATACATTAATTTGACATTCTCGTAAACTCAGGTAGGTCCATCATAGGATACAGCAATGTTGCAAAAAAATATTTTTAACTCGTAGCGTATGATTTCGATTATATCATTCGAATATTTTTGATTAATTTTACTGATTCATAATTTTTTACTGTTATATTTTGTATGTACTTATTTTTATTGTTTGTTTCAGGGTTGGACGTCATTGGAAGAGAACCTGTATATTAAAATGTCCTAGAAAATGATTTATTTAATGTAATAATTTATGTGCATTCCATGTATTGACGCTTATGTTGTTGTCTTTCAAATTGTTGTTACTTAAAATAGTTATATTTTACACCTACTTATTCTAATATTATGTTGTAAATATCCATATGTCTGTGAATTATGAACCAAAGGTTTAAAATGAGCCAAGATAAATGTATTTTTAAATATGTTTTAAAGGACATTGTCAGAAACCGCCTAAAAAACCGCCCAAAAACATTAACCCATCATAATTATTTTCTATTTTTTTTAATACATTAAGCACCCTTTCATTCTAATGGACACTTAACCTCCTGAGACCCCCGGTGTCACTCGTGACACCTTGTGTATATATTTTTTTTACAGCGCCATTTATTAGTATTTATGAAAATTAATAAAAGTGTGTGAAACGTTGGAATATGTCACATATCCAAAAAATTGCTATGCCTCGCACGAAAGGGTTTTTGATTTTGTAAACATTAATTGAAATTTTGAATTCGCGCGACCTCCGACATGACACATTCCAAAAAAAGAAAATATTATTTAAAACAAATTTTTTGGTATTGTTTTGTGTTTTCTGTGTGCTACGGTAATATACCTCTCAGATTGTGCGATAAAACTATTTAAATGTTTCTATTGTAATAAGTATTTTCGTCAATTAATTCGAGTGTCACTGGTGACATTTTNTTTGCCATAAATTATTTTTTTATTGAGTAGTTTTAAGTATAATATTGCTATTACATGTCTTTCAGTAGTTGTAAGCATAATGCAATGAAGTTTATTTTGTTATGAATTCATAAAATAAAAATATTTTGCCTGTGTTTTGTATGTTTTATTGAATTCTAACTAAAAGTCACTTTCTTATGTATGTCACCGTTAAATTGTGAATTCCGTCAGATTATAATCTGACGTAGTTAAATTACAATCTAACCTAACCTAACCAACTGTTAGTTTACAATCTAACGCGTTATATTGTAAACTGACAGAGTTCACAATTTCACGCTGACATGTATAAATCTAATTAGTCAGTCAAAAGAGAGGTATAAAAAAACACTCTTTTAGACGCCACTTCACCACTTTAGGTTAACACACTCCAGTTTTAGAAATGATGTACCGTTTTGCGATAAATCTACCAAGACTAATACAAAGGCCCGTATTCACAAATGATCCTTGCTTAAGTGGAGCAGCAAATCGCACGCACAGCGTTGAATAGAGCTCTGTGATTGGTTCGTGTGTCACCCTGAGTCCTCATAGTAATGTTTGTGAATACGGGCGAAAGTTTTGTAACCAAATGCTGAAATCGGAACTGCAAGTGGAGTCGCGTGCGAAAGCTAGTATTGTTTATCCAACAAACCGCGTTTTGAGCGCGTCTCTAACCATCTAAAGGGACATAAATAAGGCTGTAGGCCTAAATCGTCCATCCGCTGTCAAGTTGTTTTGAATTCTTTAGGGGCTGGCCTAAGTTACAGGAAGAAATGGGTTTTCTACTAAAAAGACAAGTACCCATGCAAATCAAGTCAACCCTGAATCAGTCAATGTAATGTTCCAGTCAAAACTCATAATCAGTCAAAACCAAACAAAAGTGGTTTTGACCAAGAAGTGCGTTAGGCGTACTAGACGCTTTTGACTGCAAAAAATCAGTCAAAAGTGCTTTCGCCTGATTTAAAATTATACCAAACAGTCAAACTATACAAAACATTTTCGTCATTAGGAGTGAGGAGCTTTGTATTTCCCTTTAAAATAAAATTGTTCATTGTTCATCCATTAAATACAAAAATAGTAAAGGTTAATTTAATCATTAAGAAAACAGTTCCATTTTATTATAATCTTTAAAAGTATTTTTTTGACTTCATTTTACAATAACTTTGGCTATAATGGTAAAAAGACTGGAACCCAAAGCGGAAAACCATCAAAAGAAAATTAGTACAAATGGCGGCTGTCGCGCGCGCAGCTGCCAATGTTTATTGTCGATTCAAAAAACTTTATTTAAAGTGTTTTTAGTGGTTTTGTAAGTGCTACAATATTCTGTGTGGTGTAAAAATCTATAATTTATCAGTGTGCTGTGAACGAAGACTTCGAGATTAAGTTAAAGGTAAGTTAACTTTCGTGCATCTTTAACTTGTAAATTGTAAAGACCTTTTTTCACTAGTCACACTAAAGTAATTAGATTTCGGGCCACGGGCAAAAAATGCCCACGTTTCAACGTATCTAACATCTGAAGGTTTTTATTTTCAAAGTCAACTAAGTAACCGAATGAAGTAATTAATGTAGTAGGTAGGTATGCCAATGCCGCGGCTCGTAACACAATGAAAATATACTAGAACTAGTTACCTAGTTTTTAGTGTGCTTGTGATACTTAGATGTTTGTTATCCCTATTATCCCTAAGACTCAAAGCACACGATGCGTTGCGGCGCAACTCAAAGATTTCGCCGTATCACGCGACGCGACGGCACGCCTTGGCGGCGCCGCACCGCACCGCTCGTGTGCCCGTCACTGATTTCTAAGGGCTTGTTCCCACATAGGCATCCCGTTTTTTGCAGGATCCCGTTTTGTAGCATACGTGCTTTAATATTAACGTTCACACAAACATCCCGTTTGCAGTGGGCAAAAACCGATATTTGTACCTAATTCGAATTTTAAATACATTATAATATGTGAGTTCCCACGACCGTCCAGTTTTGTCCTGATCCTCCATTACTGGATCCCGTAAAACTGAATTACCGTGAAACCGAGCCCTTAAACTTAAGTGCTCTTTTCGAAATTGTATTTCAATTGAATCGTCCGTCGATCGTAAATGTTTGTGTCGCTCTAAAAACCGTAAAGTTTGCAACATGGCCCCGCGGCGTCGCTGCAGACAAAGCCTACTCGCGGCAATCCAGGCGTTTACTTTAAATCGTAAATACAGACGGAGGATTCCTTCTTCGTGCCTCGTTTGGACTACATTTCAACCCAGTTAAAAATACTTATCTCGTTTTGTCTTTTCAAATTTTGGTAATTAGGCAAGAATGAACCCTGCAGACTAAAATGAACTCTGTCGAAAACGCCCGCAAACGCACATGATATAATGTGCGTTTGCGGGCGTTTTCTTACTGTAAGTGTAAGTAAGTGATAATACTTACTGCTTATGTTATGTAATAACTTTTCTATTTACATTAAAGCAGTGCTTCTGCCCTTGTTTTTTGCCGCGCGGATTTCGTAAGGTTTTTATGAAAATCTTTCCAGTAGGTAATAAGATACCTCATAAGCATAGATTTACAGTCTAGCTCCGTGTCTGTTTGTAATTGAATGATGTAACTTTTTCATTCGTAGAAAGAAATTAACTACGTAACTACCGTATACACCCATTCTATTTACTTATTCTCTTCTCAGTCGTTAATACTGACAGAGGAGTCCGTCATCATGGCTCGTGATTTGTTACAGGCTCAATCGATATCTCGCCATCTTAACTTATTAGTGGTCAACTCAGTCATTCTATCCTTAAGGTTCGGACAAACCAACGCGTGCAGCGATGGCGATGGCGATGGCGACCACTGCGCGTGCAAAAGTTGTTTCACACTGCCGCGACCGCGATGGCGATCACTGCGCGTGCAGGTTGTCACTGTCACCACAACTGTCACGCATATTGTCAATCACGCCTATTCGGCAAAATTGAAACTGAATTAAATGATTTGTTTGGAGCTTTTGATGCAATTGAGACAGTGGAAACACTTTTTCACTCTAGTTTATTCAGGCGGCCATATATTTTATAATGAGACAGGATTACATGCGGTATAGGTAGTAGGTATTGTTTACTCATAACCAAGCTATAGTCCCTAGAGCCCTAACAATACCTTTTGATTAGATTTAAAGAAAGGTTTGATAGGAAGGAGGACTGCACTAAGGCTTTCTTGGCCTCAGTGGGAGAAATGAAACACAAAGCGGACGGTTGATATCTGGTTTATTACTGTTATGCTATTGCTATATACAAGATTTACATAATGTACACAATTCAATGTGTCCAGTCCAATGTGCCGTCGGTGTAGAGTGCCTACGGTGCACGTTCGTTCAGGGTTCATGGGCCAGTCGGCTAGCATGTTGTAGGTCGCGGTCGATGCTGATGTGCTCGTACAGTATCCTTATGGGCAAGTAAGATTATAACCAATTCATCTTTTTCCTTGAGGGAAAAAAATTGNTATCTGGGATTTCTACCATTTCTGGACCTGCCATTCACTGCACGTAATCCAATTTTTCATTCGTTTACCTTACTCATGGTAAACAGTGTGCTAAGAACAGTGACGTCAAAACTAGGAAAAAGTGGCATTATGAGGCTTATTAGCGACCTAATTTTGTTTTCCTCGTAGCTAACGTGAGACATCTATGAAATAAATGTGTTTATTTGACTTTTTTAGAAAATTTTATTACGAATTGAAGATTTGACTATGTCTAGCTCCAACAGCGCATCAACGCAAATACATATTAAGATTATTATGACGTCAAGAACACGTTTTCTCACCATCAAATCGCTTCTGCCTATACCCGGTCGGCATCGAGCGCAGGTGTGTCCCGACCCACTAATTGTGTCTTGTTTATGCAAACAAATTG
Source organism: Ostrinia furnacalis (assembly GCF_004193835.3). Lineage (NCBI taxonomy): Eukaryota > Metazoa > Arthropoda > Insecta > Lepidoptera > Crambidae > Ostrinia > Ostrinia furnacalis. The sequence continues at coordinate 494,918 of NW_021131305.1, read as the reverse complement.
TTGTTACACGCAAGTTCCCACTGCCGAGGGTCGCGTCATGGATCTTTGACTACCATTTTATGGGACGCGTAACTGAATTTTGGATGTTATGGCACTGTTAGTTATCTCTGATATAACAGGGATAATGCTGGCAGGTAAAAGGTTCGGTGCATAACATATTTTCGACTTAAAAAGTTAAGTGAAAAAAGAAATGGAACTTCTTAAAGAAAGTTCACGTGCCAAAGCTCACAACTTGATTCAGATGCTAACAGACTCAAGTCTTTTATAGTCTGAATTTTGATTAAGTGTAACATCTAAAAGAATTAAATAAATTCTAGAATATAAAATATAATCACACGTCTCAGTCTATAATTCGCTTCGCCACAAAGTAGGTTCAACTTACTTTAAATACATACAGGTTAGTGAAGTTAAACTAGAATGCTATTGACATTAATAAGTGCATAATGTTAAGACTTATCTGAATATAAGCAATTTGGATTTTAAGTTACTAGTACTTATCTACATTTTACAAAAATATACTTAGATAAAATATTAATTGCTAATTAAAGTAATTTATTTAATCTCTGATATTTGAGAAGGATTTGCTGGACTATTTATAATCAAACGTAATTATATGTTTCTAGATAGTAATGGAAGCAAACAAACATTATCTTGATGGATTATTATTTTTAAATAATACTATTATCAAGCTAGAAGAAATCTCGCATGAATAGATAAAAAAATAATTATCCATTATTAATAAATCTATTAGACCTACCTAGATAGTGATTTGCTTGTGTGGCTAAATACATTGATAACATGAAAATGATTTGATAGTGATAAGATTGCATTAATAAATGATATGGATGAATTCCTATTGACAATAGCATTACATTTACAATCAGTAGGTACTTGTTACAGTTCTGGGGGGTTCGACAAAAGTGACGATAATATCTGTGTGGTTTCAGATACCTGGTACGGGACTAATGCCCATTTTCACCATCAATCCCTAATTTTTAAGTCACCTCTATCGTAACACATAACAGGAATTTTGTTTTCATAGGGGTCACTTAAAAATTAGGAATTGATGGTGAAAACTGGCATAATACTAATACTATCACTCGTTCCCACCACTGCAACTCCTGTATGGCCAGGATTTACAGTTTGGCTACCAATTAAACCCAACCAGAAGGTTGAGGAGTCTTAGAGGATCTGTAATGACTTAACCAGAGGAATAAGAGTTCAAGTGACATTTATAGCATTCAGATTAAAAGTAGGAGACAGATACTGAAAGGGTAAGAGGTATATCTTTCTAAAATTAAGATATAAAATATCTATTTGCCAACAATGGGAGTGGTAAAGACGAAGTTTGCGGGTACGTAATACTTATTTGGAAACGAATAGCTGGCGATCTAAACTCGCAATGAGCGTTGAAATTTAATTTAAGCAAAATTAATTTATGTAACTTCAGCTTTCAGCCCACGGCTATTTCAATCATTGATTAATTTTCCTAACAAAGCAATTACGTCATTGGTGTTAACATACTATTAAATTTTGTGATATTGACATGTCCTTTTCACTTCACATCATTTCATTCACTTGAAATCTCAGAAATAAATTGTCATTTCATCAATTAACGGCGACTTAATTGATTATTGGTTTCCAATAAAGAGGAATATTAATGCTCATAATACAGTTAAATGGTAATGAACACATGACTTTCATACGATTTTTGGTATGAATGGTAATCTGAAATGAATTAAGAATGATTTTTACAAGCTTTTTATTTTACTTATAACTCGGCTGTCCCAGCGAACTTTGTTTGTACCGCTAATATCGGCGAATTTTGGTAAATAATACATAATAACATAATAATTAATGTGCACCGTGAAGTGTCAGTTGCGGAAAATGGCGGAATAAAATACCTAATTTATTTTAATAGTGGATTTTCGAAGGGATAGTGCTTTTTAGAAAAATATAGTCTATGTTCAGGGTTTTTTTTATTCTAATGGTGAAAGAATTGTTCAATTCGGTCCACTAGTTTTAGAGCATATTCCTTTCAAACAAACAATCAATAATATTTCCTTTTTAGAATTTATGTACCTAAGTACGAGTAATAGATATTAAAGTACCATAGGACGAGTATTATATCTGCCAGATAAGTAGTTTGTAATAGTTATATCGATACAAAGAACACTTACGTGCAGTGAGTGGCCCGGGATTGGACGCGAGCAGTTTAGATTAGAAAAGTTTGGACCAACCCGCGACAAATTGCTTTACTAATAACGACGCTGGACTGACCGGTCTGCCGACTAGTGGCAATACGGCCAATAGAATATTTACTTATCTATTAAGGCTAGAATGCACTGTAGAGAGTTTAATTAACATATTGATGGACAGTAACGTCCACGGGCGTTCAGGTAGTAAAGAATGATACGACAGAACGCCTATAGACGTCATAGTTTTTACTCGTTTTACATTGACACTACTCCCATAGGCAATGTATCTGAATAAGTAGAGTCATTTGACAAGTAATAATTCTTAACTTGTACTGTCCACCAAAATGTTAAATTGTGGTGAAAGGATTTTCATCATCATCATTTTAGTCAGAGGACGTCAACTGCTGAACATAGGCCTCCCCTAATGATATTCACATTCTCCGGTTGGTAGCGGCCTGCATCCAGCGCCTTCCTGCTACCTTTATGAGGTCGTCGGTCCACCTTGCGGACGTCCCACTCTGCGTTTACTGGAAAGGATTTTACTAGGGGGCCAAACTCGCCACCCCTCGTGACCATAAAATCGCAACTACTTAAACGTCACTATGTCGAGCTTGGTGTGACGTAGTCAAAATAAGCTTTACTAACATAGTTATTTCGTCTGATAGTTGTTATAGCAATGTATGTATTTATTAACCCTGACTATGAGTAACAGAGGAACATACAAAAACAAGATTCTGTTTCATTACTTCAAGAAGCTTTGACGGTAGATGTTTGTTTATTCAAAAGAGAACAACACGATCAACTACAGCTTATTTATTTTATGGGTAAAAGGTATTTTAACTAGTTCAGCGAGTTACCGCAAGTATCTTTAGCGAGCAAGAAGGGATCTTTAGGCTACGTCCATACACAACAGAATTGTCGAAATTGAAGAAAGGCGTTGCTTCTATGCTCATTTTTGACCTTGTAATGATAAAGTAGTATTCGTGATCGTGATAGATACAATTTCGTAATCTCTTCACTTAGAAATAAGCACTTACATCAAATAAAATGGAGCATAATTATGATTTCAAAATCAAAAGCGGACCAAACACTGTCATTACTTACGGTCACTACCTGACAGAGTGGTGTTTGAAAAGAAGGAATGACAGTTATTAGAGTACGAATTTATAATACAGGTAGATGTCATAATAAATTAAAGTGTCTGGACTGGTTTTTATACGGGCTTTTTGGTATGTTAGAGCTTTTGAGTCTTTCAAAGACTATCTTGTTTTAACCCTTAGACTAAGTAAATAATGACTTATCTTTAAACTATTGCGCCATTTTTACACATTTATTTATTTATTTATTTATTTATTTGAACACCAACAAGGTTACATTGAGTAAATAAAACTCCTCTAAGTGCATGAACTAGCCCTTACACAAAACGCGTCCAGTTTAGATTAGAAAAGTTTGCGCGCGCTAAGTAGGGACAAATTTCTTTACTAACACAATGTACGCTAGCCCACTAAACTAACGTCAGGTCAGAAAACAATTAACTGGAAAGTAGATTAGTTGAGAAAGATAGATAGATATGTTTACTTAAGTACATAGGAAATTATATTAGGATAAAATGTATAGGTTTTCTAAGCAATTTTGATTAACATTTTCATAATGCTCCAAATAGCTTGGAAACGCAGTGAATTGCAGTTCAAAATGCATTTTTTTTAAGTTCAATACGTTATGTTAGATAACTTATGTTTCTGAGTTGAAATGAGTGGTAAAATTAAATACGTGTCAAGCACTGGCATGAAACGAGTACTTATTACATACTGAGAGCGAATTGCATAAATTAAATACCTATTAGTACACAACATTAGGGTGGAGCGTCATTGTATGGTTAAAAAAAAAGTTACGTAAACGAACTTGAATACCTGCTAAAAGTTGCATGAGAGCAAGATAATAACAAGGATATTTTTATTTTATTTTTAAAATGTATTTTTTAGCCCTCTACTGGCTTTTGAATATTTCATAAAAATGAAAAAATAGGACTTTATTGCAAAAATCATAAATTACCTTAGAATAGTTTTTATTTGATAAATAATATATTTTTGTAACTTTAAATATAATACACATCGTAAAAAATAATTGTATATCATTATAAGCTTGTCATAAACTTAAAACAATACATTATTAAAAGTGCCGATTTTAGGCAAATCTCACAGTCAGCGCGTAACTTTGCAACTTGAACTGTTGACATCAGAATTAGTCCAGTTACCTATTTTCGTCTTTCTACCTTTGTCTTATGTCTTTATCTTTAGTTGACTGATATTAATCAAGTACATACATAGATAGTTCGTAATTGTCGTTGCAACAAGATGCAACTTTTAAGAGGTATTCACAAACGCAAATGTAAAAAAAAAATGTTCGCTCCACCCTAGTACACAGACTTGTCATCCACCTCTGTTATACTTTACCGCAGCATTTCACTCAGTTTACTCGTACCTATATCCCATCATTAATTTTACCACCATCAAGCGATAATATTCCCTATAAATAAATCAATGGCACCACCCAAACTAATTTCCACAAGTCGATAAGTTCCAGCAAGTTTACACCGTCGTTAACATCTGCTAACGGCCGCCCCATAAAAATCAAGTTGTTATCTATATCCCACAAGTTGGGCACGTGATCTCTTGGGGCAACTGCTGGGGACGTGACTGCATCCCTCGGGGTGCTTGATTACATTTGCTCAGTTCTTGATTCCAGCTACTCGTTTACATGAAACAAACCATGTCTGATCGGAAAGTTTGCTCAAATACAACTTTGTTACAGAATAATATCGTGATGTAAAAAAATTAGTATTTCCTCATGAACACCAGAAATAGTAAAAATCGGTCAATTAAGTTCGGAAGTATGATTTGACTTTTTCAAGAGATCTTTAGAAAGAATGAAGAGAAAGAGCTGGCTTTTACATACTAAGGCTGAGTTGCACCGCCTAACTTTGACCGTAACTTTGACGATAACCGGTGTTTTTTGTATGGAGTTTGACAGAATTTTGACGTTTGTCAAAGTTAAAGTAACGCCTAGTCCATACATACACGGACTGTGGTCCATACATACATGGACTAGGCGTTCCGGATACGCGTAAACTGAGTACGCGTACCAGGGTACGCGCAATCCGTACGCACCTTTAGATGGTACAACCCAGCATTACTGTGTAGAGATAAACATTTGAAAGCTATTGACGTTTTTATAACAATCCATAAAAATGAAGTTGTTATCTATATCCCACAAGTTGGGCACGTGATCTCTTGGGGCAACTGCTGGGGACGTGACTGCATCCCTCGGGGTGCTTGATTACATTTGCACAGTTCTTGATTCCAGCTACTCGTTTACATGAAACAAACCATGTCTGATCGGAAAGTTTGCTCAAATACAACTTTGTTTCAGAATAATATCGTGATGTAAAAAAATGAGTAGGTACCTATTTCCTCATGAACACCAGAAATAGTAAAAATCGGTCAATTAAGTTCGGAGGTATGATTTGACTTTTTCAAGAGATCTTTAGAAAGAATGAAGAGAAAGAGCTGGCTTTTACATACTAAGTCTGAGTTGCACCGCCTAACTTTGATCGTAACTTTGACGATAACCGGTATTTTTTGTATAAGTTTGACAGAATTTTGACGTTTGTCAAAGTTAAAGTAACGCCTAGTCCATACATACACGGACTGTGGTCCATACATACATGTACTAGGCGTTCCGGATACGCGTAAACTGAGTACGCGTACCAGGGTACGCGCAATCCGTACGCACCTTTAGATGGTACAACCCAGCATTACTGTGTAGAGAGAAACATTTGAAAGCTATTGACTTTTTTATAACAATCCATAAAAATCAAGTTGTTATCTATATCCCACAAGTTGGGCACGTGATCTCTTGGGGCAACTGCTGGGGACGTGACTGCATCCCTCGGGTGCTTGATTACATTTGCTCAGTTCTTGATTCAGCTATACATGAAACAAACTGGCCTGTTTCGAAATATGCTAAAATACAAGTTTGTACGACATGAAACAGTTTATCGGTCAATTAATTAATTTGGAAAAATGGTTTTGAATTTTTTTATTAAGATCTTTAGAAAAGATTAATTTAACCTCCAGAATCACGACCCTTTCGGAAAGGACTTGCCTATAATGCAAAGCTATTGAAGTCTTATTTTTTTACTGCACCTACCGTATCTGGGCCTGAACCATACCTGATATCAGGCCGAAGGTAGAAGCTAGTTTCACCCGGAACTTTTAACAATAATGTAGAATTGGCTATCTTACCTCCAGCTGCCGAAACTTAGTAATGATGTTAAAAACAAAAATGTTAACAATGACAACAATAAAATCAAATATTATGATCGTTTAACTTTAAACCTTATGCTGGCTTGTACGAATATTCCAAGGAATATAATACGAGTATTCGATATCGGAACGCAGGACAGGCCAACTGAAGCATCGATAATGCGCTCAATCGATGCAGGCCACGAAAGAGCACTTTGCATGCACTCGCGTTCTTATGCACTCGGCTTTAACAAAGGCCTTCGATTCTTGAATCGGATGATGGAATTTACTATGGAGATTGTATTTTAGAAATAATAGATCAAATGCAGTGACTTTTAGCCTGAAAATGGGGTCAATGGCTGCTCACAAAAACAAAGATTACTGTTTTAGAAAAGTTTTATGGGTAATTTTACTTTGAATAGTTAAAAGTTGGTTGACTTCTGCAAGAAGCAAGCAATTTCGAATGAAAATGACATAAAACAATTCAACTTCTTCAAGCGCTTGAAAAATTGCATTCTAGTTACCGAGACACTTATAATTTGAAGCGCAAGTACGAGACGTGTCTAACCGCTAGTGAAAGTTTGGCGAAAGTTTTTCAATTTTACATTTAAGGTTGCAACTCGAATGTTTACAGAATAGGGGTCCGATACGAAAACCGTTCGCCTCGCTATTCATGAATATTTACTGCGCCACTTCGATAGAATATGGTTTTCAAAGAAAAATCATAATCTTTCTATGCAGCATTGCTGAGTGCAGTAAAATACGGATCTACAAAACTCGAGTTCTCGTGCGACGTAGAATACAAGTGTGTTCTTGTAACTCATTGTTGGAGTGAATGGTGCTTAGATCTAATGAGATCGTGAACCCTTGTGAATTGTGAATTGCGAGTTAATTTGGAATTATACAAGCATTATTATTTCATAAACGAACAAAACGCTGAGATAGATAGGTACATCAAAAATGACTGTTTCAAAGCTAAGTTACTAGAATAATTAATCGCTAATAAAAAGCTTCCTGAATTTAAAATCTTTCTATGAGTTGTTATTCTTTAATTTAACANCGCCATCGTCATCGTGCACGCCGGCTGCACGCGTTGGTCTGGTCTAACCTTTAGTGCCCTCTAATTTATTTTTAACGTTTCATAGATCCTTTGGAGATTGTCATCGTACTCTGGAGGTCGATATTTATGTGAACAATGTATACTAATGCAGAAAATAGGACGTTATAAAATGTTAATCCACTGGCTCTATCTCGCTTTATCCCGTTCCAATCCAGTCTCCTCTCAATTCCAACGCGCCCGCTCCCCCAGTTAAAATTCGGGAGTTAAGCCGGCTGAATAATGGCCGCGATCGCAGCGACATCTATAATGTTTCGTAAATAACTCGATAAATATACAATCATTTGTATCCCGGTTTTGGCTTAATGCGCAACGTTGTTCGCCTAATGCCTGAAGTGCTGATAAGATCGCGTAATTAAAGAGAATTATTGAATTAATTAACCATAAAAACGTTTACAAGTTTTAAGCATAAGTATTTTGCTGACTGTAGATCGATCAGTTATCTCCAAAAGCTTCCCTTCCCTTAAGTATATCTAAATAAAATGATAAAGACTCACATAGTACCTACCGAGTAGGTAGGCTCCAATAAAGTAATGTAGCAAACACGTTACTGTCCGGTTGGATGAAAATCTACTTAGGCTTGTTTACCAGTAACTAAAAATATCCCTGACAAGCTTTTCAGAAGTTATAGGCCACTATTATAACAATAAAAAATGTTATACTCCTGTTTACTTGTCAAGGCACCTAACAAACTGTTTGCCTTAATATACTTACCAAAAGCAACAGTAAGTTTAAAATATTGTTGCGTTTGGGATATTTTTCTCTTGTCACTACAATTTTTTTTAGAATTCCAATATTCCATTTTGTAGTTATGATCTACCTCCAAGATCTTGCTAAGCACTTAAAACTAAAGCTAATCTACGTTTAATTACCCCGGAACATTACTCCTCCCTCACTAATTACCCACCAAGCTGTTTTCTAATTAACACTTATTAATTACCTTTGGGTAAACGCTGTTTAATGTGCAAAAGAAAACAAAGGAACCCTCTATCTACGTTTTATGTCAGGGGGACTGTAATTTTAATACGTAAATTCTCCCAAATCATAACAGGAAAGTCAGGTTTCTTTAACTACGAGTAAATCAACAGCCCCGTGGTTAATTAAAAACGCTATTAATTAATTAGGTACTCATAACTACTTTCCATCGAAATATCAAAATTCGTACGTCGCGTTGGTACGTTTCAGCCAAATGACGTCTACTGCAGCTGGACAAAGGTGTTCCCAAGGATTTCCACAACGAATGATTCTGGTGCTGCCCGCATCCAGGTACTTCCCGCGTCATTCACTAGATCGTCGGTTCCCTCAGTGAGTTTCAAAATGAGTAACTATAATAGGTACAAGTTGGTCTATTTTAATGAACTCTAAGAGATGGTCTGTGTTGCCGCACCACGATTCTTTTAAAAACTTATTTTTTGCTTTATGTTCCCAGGGTGAGAAACCCTGAACTTAATAAAGAATAATCTAGAAGATATTGGAAACTCCAAGCTCATTCGTCCAAAGAAAAACTATTTGCTTGTAAATATACCTCACTGTTCACCGTGCAATAAGTTATGTAGTACGTGCCGCCACTGGCAAATGCGCTCTTCCAACCTGGACTAGTGCATAATGGTTCATAATATCATGGCCAGACTATTTGTAAATCGAGTCTGAAAATTACTTATTTCAGTTATTTAGTCTAAACGGGTCTTTATTCCGGATTTAAAGTTACCTATATTATGAATACTTGATTGACACGTCTTGATTGAAAGTCCTATACAATAAATGAAGCTAGGTACAAAACTAGAAAGAAGTTTGGGTCGGCTTAGTGGTTTTCAGTGGGATGCCCATTCGCTATTGCGTATTTTTTTATTCAAAGGGGAAGAAGCAATAGTAGGGAAATGAAATAAAACCTGTATACCTATTTACAGAAGGCTACGCATGTTAATTTTAACAAATTTCAACACAAGAAGTTTCTGATTTTGCTTGTAGGTAGATAGGTAAATACCTATCTACATTGCCTAGCAGCTACATAGATTTCAAACGAACGTATTGTTAAGTTTAATAGCTATTATTTTTTTGATTATTCTCACGTTTTGACTTTTTGATTGCATTGCAAATAACTGAAAACGTTACGTATTTTATCCCATTAAACAGTACATATCAAATTTCCCCCATCAAATTCACCTTCTAGCCGACTGCACGGAATATCGTAATAATTCCAGCCCCGCCCCCGCCTGTCCGTCACTGTCATGTTCTGTGGAGCCCTATATTATGGGAAATATTAACAATTTCAACATTTCCCAACCCTCGTTATGGGTGACATGAATTTTCATAAATGCACACCATTTATTTTCATTTTTAAAGTTTAATGTAATAACCTGACGTTGAATTCGTCAGACATTTTTATTGCTATATTTCATCGCGGTATAGTGGGGTTCTATTGAAAACATTCCGAGGCTCAACTACCAGTATAGATAGATAGATAGAACACACTTTATTGTGCAAGAAAATAAAAAGAAAGAAATATACAAAAGATACGGCACAATTTAGGCGGTCTTATCGTTATAAAGCGATTTCTCCCTAACAACTTAGATTACAATTATTGTTTAGAATAGGTAACGTGGGAAGGCGGTATGGTATTACACAACATAGTAAATCTTTTGTAGGGGCTTATTTACCGGTCGGAAATAAAACTCAGGTAATCAACATGACTGTCTTCTACCAAAGAATTCTGCTTAATTTGACAAGCTATGTTGATTTCAGTATGCCATTTCAGACACCTATAGCTTCGTTAAAGTAAAGCTTGAATGTATGTATTTCACTGCAAGATTTTAGGCTCCCCAAGGAGCGCTACTGAGATATCCCCCCTTTTCACCGGCCCATTATTGTCCCGTAGTAGTGGCAGTAATATGGAAGTCATTGGGGGAGGCCTATGTTCAGCAGTGGACGTCCTACGGCTAAAATGGTGATGATGAGTAGTAGTAGGGTTAGGACTTTGTGTGCTTTTAAAAAAACCTAGTACATAGAACTTTTACTAACAATTTTTTTTTTAATTTTTATTATTTTGTTACGAATTTCATCCATTCTCTGCCAGCTAAGTACTGTCGATATTTTCTCCGTTTTGTCAAAATTTCTTAACTGATTTCTCAGTATTCCGGGTAAAATGAATAAAACTGTACACAAGACGAACAGAACATCATTCTATACGAAAAACATTACTCCAATTTAATATCAAAGGAAAACGTCGGGGAAGTTTTCATTTCAGACATTATTACACGAAACTACGAACGTTTCAGGAATATGATACATCTTTTATTCATGCCAGAAGTAGATGCTGAGATGTTAATGGAACGAGTTTTTTTGTTAAAAAAAGAAGGTGCTTAGGCCATCTAATAGGCACTAAAATTATGTAAACTTAAGTAGCTAAATGCTATTACATTATTATTTTTGGAATAAATAGGTTGGCTTATTATTTACTTTTTTTTTCCCAAGAAAATTAAAATTTTGGTAACGAAGAGAAGTCAGAATGTAGGTTATGAATAAAGACCGTAATTTAAAATTATTATAAAAATACTTACTGATATTTATGTGCCTATGACATTCATCATCGTCATCATCATCTCAGCTGCAGCCATAGGACGTCCACTGCTGAACATAGGCCTCCTCCAATGCTTTCCATGCTGCCCGGTTGGTAGCGGCCTGCATCCAGCGCCTACCTGCTACCTTTATGATGTCGTCGGTCCACTTTGTGGGTGGACGTCTCACGCTGCGTTTTCCGTTACGCGGCCTCCACCTATGACATTACTTACTTAATTATTCACTGTTGGAACTTAGTGAAAATATTTTATTAATTAAGTAAATCTAAATGTTGAACAGAAGACTGAGACGGACTGAAGATTGAATTTTAACTTTCAGGTCAATTTGTTATTGTATTGTTCTCATATAAAATGAAGTAATGAACTACTAAAGACATCACTAACAAAATTATATACATTCTACCTTACTAATCAAAATACAAAAGGTATTTGAGAATACTTTGAAAGCACCGAGATTTCTTTATAGCCAAATTATACAGTTTCTGAATCTAGGCCCATCAGAACCGAGGAATGGGTCCAGTTTGAAACTGCTCTTAATATGATTGAGGGCTGCTTGCGTCTGCAGTGACGGCATAGTCGACATTAAAAACTTGGTGGAACAGTACCATAAAATAAACATACTTGTTTATCAACACAGCTTGTGGAAACATACGGTTGAGTTTTGTGAGCGATTGCGCGGAATGTTTGTCGAAAGATGCAAATTCTTAGGATTCTTAGGCTGGGTTGCGCTTCAACAATCGTCAAAAGTCTGTCAAGCTCAATACGAAAAACACCGGTTATCGTTATAGTCACGGTTGAAATAAGATGATGCAACTCAGCCGTAGTCTACTATTAGTAACTTCTCTCTGTAAATGCATCCGAGTAGATTTTATTCTTAGGTAAGCTAGATTAATGTCGTAAAGTTTTATGAAAAGCTGTTTAGTAATTTTGGCCATCGTTTCCATAATTTCTTGCCTGTCGGTTTGGCCAGCATATTGCTAAATATGATGGATGGCTATAAATATTACGGCCTTGTCAGACGTTATTTTATTTAAAGAGAAAACATATGTAGTTAAGCATTTTGCTGTTTGAAAATATAACTTCATTTTTTTCTGTTCATTATGGACAAATCGTTTAGAATTTTAACGATGCATTCCTATCTACCTCTAGAGTTGGTAACCCAAACGCTGCGTTAACCGCCGCATTACCAGCCCGTATCCTCCCACAAATTGCGTACATTTTGGCAGGCGCCGCGTGTTTTTAGGACGGGTACATTTTAACCCGCAAGCAGTTTAGGGTTTTGACTGCCCCGGCGAACAGTTATTTGCACATTAAATAAAAATGAATATCCGATATGGAGGCGGTTCGTTCGAGCGGCGCCGAGCAGAAAGCAGAGGGAAGCAGAACTTGATTGTACTGGTGACCTGGATATGTGGTATTATAGTGTTGTTATTCTTTTAATTCAAACAGTTTACCCATTTTACGATATTAATAATTATGAAATATTCCACATTGAGCTCCCGTTCAAATAGGATCTGCACGAATAACACCTAATATTTTGGGCAGGTGCTCTAAGTGGAATTAAATTTATTTTTACGAAGTATTCCACTTAGAGCACCTACAACACAGCAGCCTATAGTGCTGGCTGCTAATTTTGTTAGACAGGACGTTATCAATTTCACCCCAAAAGTACCAGGGCAACATAGCTTTACAGATAATTTATGTCTCTTTATTGTGAAAGTTTTTTAAGATTTAATTTAACTTTGTCATTAATAAATAGTGTTTTGCATGCTACATTAGTGAATGCTCTTACGTAGGCACAAGCTTGATTTTTTCCTAAACCCAAAAAATAATTACGTAAGTAAGTAATGTAGTTAGTAATGCGTGTTTAGCATGCTCAAAATGAGCTTTTTTAGCTTCCTAATCTAGATTTTATGAAAACACAAAATCCGCAAGGATTTCTCTAATGTTTTGAGTACTTTACAGCTTTGCGCTGTTGCACTACTGGGGCTCTTAAATTAGCTACAATGGGCTGAAGAATAATTAGAACAGCCAACACATTTCTAAATAAAAACTTTTTGTAAAAAAATTCTGAACTTGAATGTGTTCTGACATTTATTTATTTACTAGCTTTCCGCCCGCGGCTTCGCCCGCGTGGAATTTTGTCTGTCACAGAAAAACTTTATCGCGCGCGTCCCTGTTTCAAAAACCGGGATAAAAACTATCCTATGTTCTTTCCCGGGACTCAACCTATCTCTATGCCAAATTTCATCAAAATCGGTTGCGAGGTTTAAGCGGGAAAGCGTAACAGACAGACAGACAGACAGACAGACAGACAGAGTTACTTTCGCATTTATAATATTAGTTGGGATTTACTAGCGGCCGCCCGCGACTTCGTACGCGTGGATCCCGTTTTACCCCCTTCATCTATCTTACGTGGTTTAGATTTTTTCATACAAAGGTTTTTTCCCGCTAACTCCCGTTCCCGTGGGAATTTTGCATTATCCTGTTGTAACTAAGCTTTAAGTTTACTAAGGTACCTGCATGCCCAATTTCAAGCGTCTATCTTACGCGATTTAGATTTTTCATACAAAAGGATTTTCCCGCTAATTCCCGTTCCTGTGGGAATAAGTACACTATAACCTGCCCAGAAGTATGAAGAATAATTATACCAAGTTTCGTTAAAATCCGTCGAGTAGTTTTTGTTTCTATAAGGAACATACAGACAGACAGACAAAAATTTTACTGATTGCATTTTTGGCATCAGTATCGATCACTAATCACCCCCTGATAGTTATTTTGAAAATATATTTCATGTACAGAATTGACCTCTCTACAGATTTATTATAAGTATATGTATAGATTTATTTATATGGCATACCAACAAATGTGCGCAAACAAATGTTAGACGATAGTTTTAAGATTAACCTCTACATGCACCTGACTAAAACAGAATTTCAGCTGTCACTTTATTTAAAAACACATACAAATTCATTAAAAACAATATTTAAATATTCCCACACGGTGGACCGACGACCTCATAAAGGTAGCAGGAAGGCGCTTTATGCAGACCTCTACTAACCGTGCGATGTGGAAATCATTGTTGGAGGCCTACCTATGTTCAGCACTGGACGTCCTGTGTATGAAATGATGATGACGATGACACAATTTACATATTTAATCGCACTTTAGGCATCTTACATTTACTTAGTAGATGTAAACGCTACGATAGGGATTTGAATATTTAAATTCATATTTTTCAAATAAGAACAACATTTTTTGAAGAACCTGGCTTTTCTATTCCGTCTGTGCATATAGTTAGCTATCCACTGTCGCAGCGCCAGCGACCACAGACTATAAATTCACATTGTCAACGGTTTTGGCGAACAGATTTGGATTTTTGGCCGGATATTTAGTGATATATGGCACCGTAAAGTATTTACTGGACTATAATAGCTATTGTCACTAAGTATGAATGCTATCCTATCAAATATTCCTGTTATTGCTTTGTGAGGGCACGTGGAATGTCGACGACGAAGGGATGGCTCGCTAGTCTTTTTTGGTTCCAGAAAAAGGTGGCATTACATGAAAATAAAAGGTTTCCGTCACTTTGAAGGGCACAAAAGACATTGTTTATACCTGTATCATTATTGTACTTACACATGCTGTTACGAAGATGCTGTTATCATCATTTTAGTCTACAGCAGTTCACAGTTGGACTCATACGATCCACTACTAAAGATGTTCATCCAGACACGGTCAGCTATTTTTTTGATGCCGTTGGTCCATCTAGTAGGAAGGTATCCAGCGCGTTTGTTTGTCAAATCCCATACGATTTGATCTCCTATAAATACCGTAGGCCATGTCACAAAGCTTATATTACAGAAATGTACTACTGTTGAGGTTAGACGTTCATGTCGGTGTATGACGTTGATAGGAACGTTTGACGATGACGTCGTACGCCGCGCCCACAGATCACAGAAACTAAAGGGAGATGTGACAAGCGGACGAGGCCGGTGTCGCAGCAATATGCCCAAAAACAGAACACATTGCTCGTGAAAGCAATGATGACAGCAGCGACCTCATAATGTAAACAGCTTACATTGCTTGCGTAGTACTATAGATTATTCGAACGTTGAGTACTGATGCCGCAGTGGATAATGAGCACATTTTGATTTCTTTGTGAGTGTGAATTTCTAATGCGACACTGAGTTTTGAATTCAGCGCATTAGTTGGCATCTCTCTATATCTCTATGGCCGCGTAAGAGTAGGCGCACACCGTTGATTTTTAGTTGGCCGATAGTTGTGCCCGATTTCAAATTGTATGAAGAATCGGCCAAATCGAATCGGCGTAGTGTGCGCACTCCCATACATGCCCCTACTGATCAACAGCCCGACTAAACTATCGGCCGACGAAAAATCAACGATGTGCGCCTACTCTAAAACGACGTAGTTATGACTTGTGTCTTCAAACATTAACGAGCCCATTATTTGTAACATAAAATAAATGTAATATTAATACTCCAGTCCAGATCAGAAATGGGCAACTTTTCAAAATGCTCGTACCGAATCCACAACGGAATTACTATCTTTAACTTCGTATATTTGGCGTATATTGGCCTTAAATCGGGCTGGAATGGTTCTTAGACGCAGTTGGGTGGTTATTTGTGCATTTTATGATGCATTCGCTTTAGGCGAGGGGATGTATTACGAATGGTGATAGATATTTAATTGTTGTGGACCAGGAAATCTACAACAAACTGCCTGGTAACAAATATAAAATAGATGTCATCTTCATCATCATTTCAGCCACAAGATGTCCACTGCTGAACATAGGCCTCCCCCAATGATGCCTTTCTCCCGGTTGGTAGAGGCCTGCATCCAGCGCCTTGACCAACATAGAATTTTTCGATAGATCCAATTAATTATGTAACCTATTATTGATACCGTTTGATAGAGCTCGTAAAACACTTTGAGGATCAGTAACCAGTTTTTCGATATCTTGTATAGTTTAGAAATAATCGAGTGAGATCACTTATCGTTTCCACCCTGTGATGTAGAGACTACAGATCACAGAAAATAAACGAAGATGTGAAAAAGGGGGCGGGGCCAGTGTCGCAGTAATATGCCCAAAAACAGAACACATTGCTGCTCGCGACAGCAATGATGACAGCAGCGACATCATATGTGTAAACAATTTACATTGCTTGCGTAGTACTAAAGATTATTCGAACGTTGACTACTGATACCGCAGTGGATAATGAGCACATTCGAACTAACAGAATACATTCAATCGCACGTCCAGTGCGAATGTAGTGGTGCTGTACGTACATTACTTGCAACCTAGTATGCGAACGAATAGTAGCACTGAATGCGATGTGTGCATGACACACACTCTTCGCGACGTATTGTTTTTATTTCGATTACTTTGTGTGTGTATTTCTAATGCGACACTGAGTTTCTAACTCAGCGCATTAGTTCGTAGCTCTCTAGATATCTATGGTAGAAACGATTACATACGAGTTGCTATGGGAGCCATAATACGTCCCCTGTTATGGGTTTAAAGTTCGAATGGGCTAAAATTTTCGCAGAGCTTATGTCGTTTGTTATCAGATTTTTATGGCTGGATTTCGTTTTGTAATAAACTCTACCTGGATGACAGTAAATATCAAACTTATACGGGAGGGTATTAAATAAGTATGACGTAAAAATGCGAAAAAATGATTGTGTTGTTGATGGTACTTGGGTCAGATATTGTGAAATAATTGTACCTATACGGGAGATTAATGTAGTGTTGATTTTCAGTTAATATTGTTACTTTGAATAGTTTGTAATTGGAAGTTTGATATTAAATTACAAAAGCAACTTTTAACTTTGTTTAACGCGATATTGGTATAATAGCTAGTTAAAATACAGGTTAATTACAATTCTAGATGTAATTTTTTTCGATATCGTGTCGAGTCTTTGGAATTGGATATTTTTTGTTGTTTCTTACTCTGAGTTGCATTATCTTACTTTAACTATAACAAACTTCAAATACAAGTTAAGGTCAGCCTTATGTTGAGTTGCACCACCTAACTTTTAACGTAACTATATTATAACAATGACCAGTGTTTTTTGTATGGAGTTTGATAGACTTTTGACGTTTAAGTGCTACGTTGGTACAACTAAGCCTTGGACTGGCTACAAAAGTAAAAAAAACTGTCAAACTCCATACAAAAACACCGGTTAAAGTATTGTTACGGTTAAAGTTAGGTGATTCAACTCAGCCTCAGTGTTTTTGTTGGGAATATTTCAGCATTTGCCCGAATAAACTACCATATTTTATGGTCCTGAACACAATATTCCAGTTAAAATGCCACAAATCCCGTGTCCTCGTTTAAAAACGCTGATGGAAATGAAACTAATTAGCGCATTAATGATCACGCTAGTTAATTTGGCACTTTGCAAAGGCCATGCACACATTTCAACTGTATCTGAAAGTTTTAATTTAGATTTACATTAATATTTTTTAAACTAAAAAAACAAATGACATTTTTCAATGGAGCTGTTATAGTGCAGTTTACAATCGACTACGTACATGTATGTATAGGTTCGTTTCGTTACAGATGTCATCCTTCGACACACTTTCAGCCACTTCAGATTGCTAATGTCAGCGACTTTATTTCGTTTACGGATCCTCATTTCTGATTAGATCTCGTAAAGCACACAAAAATTACGATTATGTTTCATGAAGCGCTCTATTATAGTACTTACCAAAAAAATTATGAAATTATAAAAGTTTATTTATGAAATTTTGATACGGCATTAAGTTCGCCTTGTTGTACTTGCTTTTTTGTGTGTGCAAGAAAGATTTTAAATAAATAAATAAAAAGTTTCCCATCACCCACGCGTACCTTCCTCGAACCGTTTTCGAGAGATCAAGCGTTGCTATTTGACCAAAAAATTGGCCCACCCTGTTTAATAGTTAATCCTGAATTCAATCCGCATATTACCAAATGTGCGTGAAGCTTTACAGGCAACCGCAGCGCTGCCATATTATAAACGCCGAGTTGCGGGACTGCCACACGTTGATGAATCCATTATAATCTCACTTTAACAAGTTAATAACGGTACATCAAAAGCATAGTTTGTGAACTGTCTTGCTAATCTACAGTTAATAGATAATCCTTACCTTTAGGGCTTGGCCATATAGGTATTTTGTTTGAAGCTGCCTGATAAATGGTGTGTGAGTAGGAAGTATGTAATCAGTTATGTTGCTTTATAAAATCAATGTTGTTAGGTAACTTTCTTTGTAATAGCCACACTGATCTAAAGTAATTATTTATTTTAAAATTATTTGCACATAAAATATACACCTACCTACATACTAAATACCTAAACTAGAGCAATTTTTCTCTAATTGTATTACTTTCAAATCGTATTTCAGGTTTTGTAGAATTTTAGATATTAACAACATTAATTAATTAAGTTCACCACTACCTATTTTTGTCGTTATTTTGTGTGCTAATAAAATTTCAGAGAAAAGACTTTTGAATTGAAAAAAAATAAAGAAAAAAAACTCGAAAGTAGAGAATTCAGGAAATGCTGAAAGCTCGATAATTTTGACCGGGCAACGTCTATGCCCATTTCTTCTCCATGTGGCGTGTTCCTTAACAACATCCCGACATTACAGTATCTCAAAGGGCTCCTGTAGGATCAGATCCTACGCTTCCGAAAGGGCCGACCACGTGCCGGGATTTCCCTCAGGAGTTACAAATAATTATGGCCTGGAAAACACTTAATTTAATACAACCTTATAATTCTGATAATAACTCTATTTCGAAGATTTAATGATGAATTTTCCCGAAAATACCTGGCTTATTTTTTATCGACAAGCTGGAAGGTGGAAGCGAGCTTCACCCGGAATCCTCAACCACGGAGGAACTGGCTATCTTACCTCTAAGGTATTTCTCTATTTCCAAAGGTCCACGACTCTTGTTCTTCTTTTCCTATCGGATGCATGACATTTTATAAACAGAGTGTAATTTTGTTATGCCACCTGGAGGAAAAGTGCTCTTAATACTGTGAATAGAAAATTTTACTCAAAGAAGACATTCCTTTATTTTTGAAAAGAAAGAGAACTGCATACAAAGATTTCCAATAATATGCACTCGGGAATCGAACCGACTAAAATATGTTAAAATTACACCGTGTATTTTTATTGCATCGATCATTAGGGTAAATTATAAGGATGTAATCTAGAGAGATTTGTTACAGAACAAAGTTGATAAATCGACTTTGACTTTGACTTTACAGTTATGTTGCCCTGGTACTTACTTTTTATTTCGTCGTAGTAAAAAACGTAGGTGCGCTTCGAAGAATACCTCTGACATTGTAGTTTGGCCACCACCACCTCAATTTGTGAATAAACAGGATCTGTTTCCATACATAATGTCAATGCAGATTCACATTGTTCAAATACATTATCATATGGGGGAAATCAATCATACACGTGACGTCCTCCTCAAGAGGGTTAGTTTTTCTCGATTTCCTCATATAAACCTTATATCACAGGGAAAATATTCCATTTAACCGAAAGAATACCCCTTGGGCTTCTTATTATGTCCCTAATGTAATGTGATCGTGTCCCTTCTATGATCTGAGGATCGTGTATGAGAACGGACAAGTCAGATCTTCTGTAGCCAAGAAATCATTGTATTTAATCTTAACGGGCATTATAACACATTTTTGAAAAGCCTTATCGCGCGCGTCTCTGTTTCAAAAACCTGGATAAAAACTATCCTATGTCCTTTCCCGGGACTCAAGCTATCTCTATGTCTTTCATCAAAATCGGTTCAGTAGTTTAGGCGTGAAAGCGTGATAGACACAGAGACAGTTACTTTCGCATTTATAATATTAGTAGGGATTGTAGATCAATTGTATAACATGAAATCAAAGACCGCCTTGTCTTTTATGAATAAGGTAACCTATCTTTAGAACAAAACTTACAATAATTGGAAACTAATAAAAACATAAGAAGTAAGGAAATGGAAATTTTTATCGGAGATACTGTTAGAAAGGGCACTCAGTCTCTCATATAGTTACCGAAATATTTTTCGTGACAAGAAGGGTCAGGGTCGAAAGAGTTGAGTTTTAAAATAAAAAGGCGATATTAAATTAACCGTGTGGTTTATTGGTAACTCATGTTTGGCTTTTATTTTATTATAATTAACCTAAATTATTAAGTATGTTTATATCCGTTGTCTAGTACCCATAGTACAAGCTTTGCTTAGTTTGGGACTAGAAGCGCAGTGTAAAATGTCTAAGGATATTTATTTATTTATTTTTTTATTTATTTAAATATAAAATTAAACTAATTACAGGTAAGGACCATTTCTCAATTCATCTCATAGCATTGTAGGAACTGGGATAGCGTTTTCCATAAGAGTTAATTTGTTTTATGATATTGAAATAATGTTTACCATCATAAAATGCATAAAACTTAATAACTAAGATACACAATTTTAAGGCTTAAAGTACAATAATATAGGAACCTAACGTTACATTAGTTTACATTTTTCAATTTTTACATTCGACTCTCAAACTTGATGAAGGTTCCTTCCGCTGCTCGAATTAGGAACCCTTTGTTGACCAGTCGGATGGGGTCCATAGTTTTCTCACATTTCAGGAACTTGAAATTCAGGACTAAGAAGTACATTAGCACCTTCAGTTCAAGGAGTGCAAATCTGGAAGCTGAAAATAATAATATTACTTTCGGGAAGCTAAATATACAATACGGCAGTAGGTACAGGAGAAATGGCAACAAATTGTGTTGTAAGGCTTACGGGGACTATTCCCATCGCACGTTCTCACCGCTGCAACTCCTGTGTAGCCAGGATCTACAGCTTGACTGCCAATAAAAACCCAACCAGTGAAGGTCAAGTTTGTCAGAGGGAAAGTTAACAGTCATTGGACTCTCAACTAAATTAATCAGGAGAACATAGGAGGAGTTCGAAGTTAAGGTTCAACTTCCCTCCAGTGTAAAGCGGATGAGAGGTGCCAAACAAAGGTATAAGTAAGCTTTAAGATAAGATATAGGACTTCGAAGTTAAAGTTCGACTTCTCTCCATTGCAAAGCGGATGATAGGTGAAAAAACAAAGGTTTATGTAACCTTTTGGAAAATATAGGTATATTAATGTTGTGAGGCTTGTCACCAAACCAGGTGACCATGGTGTTTCTATCAAGAATGTAGCGACAAAGAACAATGCACCTACCAATGCAAGCTCTGGGTCCCATGCCAAAAGGCATAAACGTGAAGGGCTCAATGTTGTGTTTGTTCTCGTCAGAGAACCGCTCCGGGATGAAGGCATCGGGCTCAGGGAAGTACTTCGGGTCCATGTGGATCGCGTTCACCATGTTGTACACCACGTCACCTGGTTTCAACTGGAAGTCCATAAAAAACGTCAGAATTGTAAATAATTTGATATGGGATTCTTTTGTCACTTCATATGTTCTACTCGTAGTTCCTTAAAGGGCTTATACTAATAAGTATAAAAATGAACTTGAAAATAATGAAGATTGAAGTTCACGGAACCCATAAAAATTAGAGATAAAAAAATTCTTAACTATGATTTTGGTCAAAAGTGTTTTGAGTTGTCCAAAACTTTAATAAAACCTTCTGTGATAGACTTACGCCCGTATTCACAAACGATGCTTGCTTAAGGCTGGGTTGCACCATCTTACTTTAACTTTGACAAACGTCAAAAATCTGTCAAACTCCATACAAAAAGCACCGGTTATCGTTATAATTACGGTCAAAGTTAGGTGGTGCAACTCAGCCTAGGTGAAGCAGCAAATCGAGCGCACAGCGTTGAATAGAGTTCTGTGATTGGTTCGTGTGTCGCCCTATGCGTCCACGCGTACTGTCAGACCTCATAGCAATGTTTGAATACGCAAACTACATTTAGGTCCCTTTTTGGTCTACTCATAGAGAAATTACTTACGAGGTATGGCTTCCCTCCTTCCCTGGGTGGTGGCAGCTCGTAATGCTTCACGCATGTTCTGTCCATAAAGATTGCAGCACTCCATTTTCTTAATGTTTCTGAAAAATACAGGAAATATTTCGTAAAATTTTCATAACTCTTACTTATTACTTTTGTTAAAATAGTTTTACTTGTCATATCATACCAATACGCTATCTACCAATGGTAGTTCATCGCAGGATATATTTATGTATACCTAAGCCATTAAGGTCATAGCACACTTATCAACCCGGAAAGGGATCAACACCGTACTTATCATCTTTCGCTGCGCTGTCAATCGCGAGGCGAGGCGTTTATGTTACGGTGCGGATAAGTGTGCGTTGCAGTACGGACGGAGTTTCATACAAAGAATTCTGACCGCCTCGAGTTGACACGGTTACGATCCGTTTCCGGGTTGATAAGTGTTCTTCATCCTTTATTCTTTCTCTCCTACTCTCTTACTCAAAACTTTGGTACATTTGTAAACACCAGCTCTTCGTACATTACGTACCGTTTAAAACGCAATCCAAATACTTCATAGCTGGTATGTTCTCGTAAGTCAGCTTCTTCGTCTGCGAAAACTGTAGCACCTCTTCGTGCAGTTTGTCCTGAGCCTTCGGGTTCAGAGCCAGTTCGTGGATGCACATGACGAGGGTCGAAGCCGAGGTCTCGAAGCCGGCGGTGAAGAATATAAACACTTGGCCAACTAAGTCGTCCAGGGACCATTCTGAAAAAAATATAAAAAAAATATACAATTAGTAATTTATATTGAACTAGTTACTAATAGTACCGTTAAGCTAAAGATACCTAATACCTATACCTCGAGCTAAAGATACGTAGTGTGGGCAGGCCCCCACTAGGTGGACCGACGATTTGGTGAAGGTCGCGAGAAGTACCTTAATGCGGGCAGCGCAGGACCGGTCCTTACGGAAATCCCTGTCGTGTTTTTTTCTTTCAAAAAACTTTCTGATATAATGTTAATTCTGAATTACTTACTTCTCACATCGCCTTCGGTTTTAAGAACTTCTTCCACTGCTGCGAACCCGACATCATTTTCTTCATGGGTTTGTGTTGGTTTTAAATTTCCTAAAAAGATTATAATTTTATCAATAACTATTTTAATAGTTTAATGTTCATGTGGTACGGTACTATTCCGACCCTCATTTGAACTACGACATCAGTTTCAATGTTATTGAGTCTGCACCAATCAGAAGACAATAGTGAAAGCCAATCACATAATTATAGCAAATAATTTATCTACGCAGAAAGAAAAACTTTATCCCTACTACGGATAGTAGGGGTTTTATTAGGAATCCCCATATAGATGGATATACGTTGATTTTAGATTTTGCTAATTTTAAAAATATATTATTTTCCAACCTTTATTAGCTTCCATTAGCAACTGTATCATGTCCGGTCTTTCAATTTTATTCTTTTCCCTGTCTTCCATGGTTTTTGTTACGATGTGTCTGAAGAAATTCACCGTTTTAGGTGGAAACAGGGTCATGTTTAGTTTCTGAGAACAAAAAATAACTTTTTAAATGATGTTGATCATCTTTGGTAACGGTAGTATGGCATAGCAAGCAGTGTGCTTACCATGAGTTTACGTTAGGTGTTCTCGCTAGCGAGTTCGTAAAAAAATTACATTAAATGTATGACAGATTGTATAGCGCCCCTAGCGGCTACTTTAAAGAACTAGGTCTTGTAACTTTTAATATAGTCATTCCTGTCTTTTCTTAAGTTTAGAGCGATCAATTTAGCTAAATTATCATCATCAGACTTTAAAAGTCTACTAGCAGATTTAAGTCGCATTTTTACTATGCTAAAGTGAGCGACTTTGTGTCGTTTAAAAGTAGCTCTTATGTATTCGACCTGTCGATTCTTTTCGTGATAGCCATTTTAGAATGATGTAGCTACACACACTACTTGCTAATCGATTCATTGCCAAAATCATTATAGTAGATCTTATCTCGCAAAGATCCAATGCTATGCAAGTAAACACCAAGAGGATTGATGAGATCTAATTTAAGTGACAAAAGTGAAATTTTATAGTTACCTCGGTCAAAGAAGGGCAATGCAGAAACAGGAACAATATCAATTTCTGTTTTAAGTCGAATTGGAAGAGGGTCTGTCCGATGTTGTAAAACTCGTTGGTTTTGTCTACGAAGGAGTTCACTTCCAGACCGTACCCAGCTGCAGCTATGACGTCATTGGCGTAGCGACGCATCAGGTCGTCAACGTCTACGATTTCGCCTTCGGTTTCTGAAAGAGATAGATATTTAATTTAATTTCTTGAATTTTTCACAAAGTCAGTAAGCTATGCCTTTGGTACTATGCCCAATTGTCACTTGTTGTTTCTTTCGCTGTGTTTCCTCTGTAGCCAGCATCTATAAAATCTGACTATTTGAAACAGTGACCTTTGTCCAGCAATGGACATCATTTGGCTGAAAAACCCGAAAAATAACAACAGGTGAAGGTTTTAGACCTGTTTGAATCCTTTATTCAGTACTTAGGTCCTTTCCAGGGCGCTTAAACACGTCTCAAAAAGCCCTACCACTAGGTACTTCGGGACAACATATGGTCTGGTGCTGAAAACAAATGACGGAAGAAACCCAGTCACCTTTGTCCTTTCATTCAATCGAGAATATTTTTTCGTAATCGAAATTGGAGAGTCAAAGTGGCGGTAATAGATAGTTGAATATGAGTCAAGAAAAGCAAGACAGTTCTTAAAACTAATTTAGATGATAACATAGTTTTAAAATTTTGACAGTTTTAAAGTACCTTTCAAGTAATTCACAACGTTATTGCTGACTTTTATCATGGCGGGCACCATCAGTCTCATCTTGGACCCCGTGAAGGCCGGGCTCAAGGTGGCCCTCATGTCGCGCCATACTTCACCTGTTGAATGTTAAAAATTTAAATCTAATTAAATGTAAATATACATATAATATAACCCAAAGGTGACTGCCTGACATAGTGATCTATCAACGCACAGCCCAAACCACTGGGCGGATTGGGCTGAAATTTGGCATGCATGAAATTTGACTAGATGTTATGACGTAGGCATCCGCTTTCAGAAATCTAGGTTATACTATATACTACGAATAAGTAAACCCTTCAAACGCCCCGAAACTCTCAAAATTATATATTTCTCTTTTGTCAGATCTTTCCTTGATTTTTGTAGCACTGTGTGGAGCCCCTGTTATGAAGCACACATTAGTAGAATAGAAAGAGTCCAAAAAATTTTTATGAAATCTTTAAATTATCGCCGAAACATTCTAAATCAGTCGTACACAGATTCATTAAAAAATAACAATTTGCTATCTCTTTGCAACAGGCGAAAAATGTTCGATATTGTATTACTTTACAAAATTTTAAATAATTTAGTCGACTCCCCGATGCTACTGAGTAAGTTGTCATTTGTGTCCCGAGTTCGTCTGCCAGTGCGCTCCTCACGTAGTAAACCACTTTTCGTTACCCCGCGATATCGTAAAAATTATACTCGTAACTCATTCGTGTATCGTTCCACTAACGTTTACAATAAAAACTTCACAGAAATTGATTTGTTTAATGTAAAATTATCAAAGCTCAAATCCGTCCTTTTCAACCGACTTCAAAAAAAAGGAGGAGGTTCTCAATTCGACCCGTATGTTTTTTTTTTTCTATGTTTGTTACGCGATAACTCCGCCAATTATGAACCGATTTGAACAAATCTCTTTTCGGCGTATAGGTAATACCTCAAGGGTGGTCCCATTTAAATTTAATAATAGAAAAAACAACCCCCAAGGGTGGAAAATTGGGAATGAACTTTTTTATACGCAATATCTCCGCCGATTATAAATCAATTTGAACGATTTTTTTTTGTTGAATAGGTATTATCAAAAGGGTGGTTTCATGCGAATTTGAAGAAAATATTTCACCCCCAAGGGTGGAAAATTGGGGATGAACTTTTTTATACGCAATTTTTAGTTTTTTTTTGTGTTCACGCATTTGAAGTCGGTTTTATTTTTTTAAAAAGTTAATTATTAATAGTTTGGCTAGTGAATAGCTTTCCAATCTGTCACTATCTTTGTGTTCCTCATTTATTTTTCTGTTTTATTTTATTTTGTTTCCGACTGACGGCATGTCGGACCTATATCTACATATATTTCAGTTGCAAAAAGTAACTACACTCGACATCAAATAAATCGCACCTCCCGCGACAAGCATATTTAAACGTATGCATCCCCACTTCCCACCAATATTGGTACCATTTAAAAGCCTAGTTCTAACCTTCATTTCATTAAAGGAAAGGTGTTTACCCCAAAAATGTGTCTTTAGAAGAATCTANTTTTGTCTCATATTTAAGGAATTTACTATGTATCATGAGTAGAGTCTTCGTTTAAAAGGATGCGAACGATTTAAATTTCAATAGGTAGACAAAATTGATAATTCTTAATTATCAAATATTTTAGCTTTCTCTAGTAACACTGATATTATTATACTGTGACTCATCAAATTCATCATTGTCAAAATTATTGACAAATCGCGAACTGTCACGTCCAAAAAACTGACACGCGTCCGTCCTCCGTAAGCGCCACCGCGCGACTGATTGAGATTGTCCAAGCAGTGTTGCCAACGAAGTATCAAGCTCCCCACCAGAATTGACCTCTAAAACCACCAGAAATCCACTAATAAAAATCGCACCATCGTAATAATCGCTAAATTTTCCACTATTTTTTGTCTGGCAGATTTGTGGTCATTTTGAAAGAAAACAATATCGTCGATTTATCTTATTGTTATTAGGTAGGTACTTTGAATTCAATAAATAAGTAAGTACATGATGCGTTTTGTTTTTGTTAATTATAAAATAATTAAAAACGATTTAAAATTTCCCTACTTTCGGGAAATCGCCTTCACTGTCTACACTCCCCAACAAAATTGACACTAATGACATAAGATTTTTGCCTATCTCTAGACGAAGCGTTTGTATGAAGCACAGATATAGATAGATGCAGCATGTGAAAAAATTTGTATGAAGCCGAGCGTGCCACTTTTTAAACGTCATTAGTGTCATTTTAGCGAATTTTAGTGATTGCCGCAACGTAAAAATAATCGTATCATCGTACTGCATTCGCAAAGTCATCGAAAGATATCGTGTGACTCGATTCGACAATTAATTAATTCCGATAAAACTGATAATTTCTTAAATACAAAACCAAAAACATCTTTATTTACCTTTTTAAATAAATTAATTCTTACAAATCGTCAAATCTCGTTATTTTTTTTACCCTACCAGCATTTCAAGACAAAAATTGGTCAAGTGCATGAATACATGGATCAGTGTGTGTCTTATTGTTATAAAAGTAAGTACGGTTCCTTGTGATCGGTATGAGTGCACCACATACACGGACCATGGTTTTAACTCTTAGAGTACATCGCAGGATATGTATTAAAAACAATGCTACTTTATACTTCTTCTACTGCTACTTTATTCTAATTAATTATTTGTTACTTGTGCTGTTAATTACAATTCTCAATCCGTAAATAATTTCTTCTTTCTACCGTGTTCGTACTACTGTCCTCGTAAAATCATCGTAACCGATTGTTGTAATCGGATTACATGAACATCACTCGACCATGTATGTCCATTTGGACATATCGGAATGGCACGCTTTGACGATCAACTTGCTGCATCTACTCTAATCCATATCTGTGGCAGCAAATAAATCGCACCACCCGCGACAAGCACTTTCAAACGTATGCATCCCCACTTCACACCAATATTGGTACCATTCAAAAGCCTAGTTCTAAACTTCATTTCATTATAGGAAAGGTTTTTACCCCAAAAATGTTTCTTTAGAAGGATCTAGAGTCACTTCTTCAAAAAATAGATAGTTACGCTTGAGCCAACTTTTATGGCTATAAAACTGTTAAGTTGGGATTAATCGCCATCCATCTGTTAAAGAGGACACGTGTGATCATTATTTGGTTTTATAACCATAAAATTTGGTCTAATTGATCCCAGAGGTGAGCCCAAAGTGAGGTCTTTTTTCAAGTCACATTTATGGTATATGTTAATCATTTATTAAGAAATTAAATGTGTTTTTCTTTAAGGATATTTATTGGGCTTTCAAATAACACCAATATTGTTGGGGCACCATTATTGTGTCAAAAGAAAATCTTTAAAGTTCGCGTCGCGGGTGGTTCGATTTATTTGCTGTCGAGTGTACTTGGAAACAAGAACAAAAATGAATAGCGATGCAAAAATTATAAACCAAACACATACGAAAATTGCATGAAATAGCTTAGTTGGAGTTTTTGTTTTACAGTCATTATTTTTGATGGTTTTCCGGATACGTTTGTGTACAAAACCAAAATACTTGACTAAATTCTAATTAGGTACTACTCATCAAAATTATTTTAGTTGCCCAATATCCGATAACCTTGGAACCGGTTGCCTTTGTAATATCAAAATGTTTGTAAACACCGAAGTTAAAGTGTTTGTCACAAGAGTCTCTCTTTTCGTAGAAAAATAAATGTTTTCACTTCGTCATTTCAATTGAAAACAGATGCAAATCGAAACAAACAATACGGATTTAATTGTCAATTAACACGATTATTAATAACAATAACAAATACTATCAACAACAGCTGATAACAAGCCATTGACACTATCAGCTTGTGAACTTGAATTCTGTTATAATTATTTTAATTGTGCATTAGGATAATAAATAATGGTCACAGAAGTTTTATTTGGTTAAAATAGTTAAAAAGTACCATAAATGGACCAGCAGACACTATTCGTATAATTACATCAATACCTAAAATAGTCAGTCCATCTTTCGATAGTGACCCTGGTGACATTTTAAATCATCCTACATACAAATATCCTTGTCGCACTATAACTGTCATTCCTTCATGCCAACTACCATGCATTATTATAGTTATTATTTTAAGAGCATTTTCTGACTTCTCTATTGTTAGTGGAGATTTAGAATATAGTTTTATTTACTTGTCCTATAGGCAATTCTCTAGCTCCATGACCTCAGTAATAGACCAATTGACTTTAGCCCAGGATGGTCCCGAATTTACACTCCGCGGTGACCTTGGGGAACAGCCAATCAGATCTGTCCAATTGAGGAAGGTCCTCAAGTGGAGTCAAGGTCACTTTTCAATGCGTTAAGACAATACATTTCGTCTTATCAGTAAACTAGCTATGCCCGCGACTTTGCGCGTAAAAGTAGTTTGAATAAATTTCCCGTTTTTGCAACATTTTTCTCCTCGATAAATGGGCTATACAACACAAAAATAATTTTTCAAATCGGGCCAGTAGTTCCTGAAATCAGAGCGTTCTAGCAAATAAGAACTAGCACACGTGACATTGAAGGGAAACCATGGTTTCCAAAACATAGAAATTGCCATAAAAAAGGAGAAGAATGAAAACCAGTGTCTGGCCCGCGTTCATGCGTGTCTCGATTATCGCTGAGTGGGCGCCCTTTTGGCACAAAAATATATTTTTTCTTTGTTATTAAGGCTTGGTATTTCTGCTAAAGTAGGTANGTTTATTTGATGTTGAGTATATTACAACTACATAAGATTCCATAGTGGTTGGGCTCGATATGCCGTTGTCTGTGCACTAGGTTTTGGCTTGTTGTTAAAAATTTTAGTCCTAAGAGTGGCTCATTTGTAACCAATATTGTAATAGCTATAAATAGGCACTAATTTGGTCTTTAATCATATTCATCTTTACTATAGAACTATTGATTGTACATGACTGTATGTTGCCTTAAATAAATTAAAAAAAAAAAGAAAAAAGAAAGGATTTTACGAAACTCTACCCCTAAGGGGGTAAAACGGGATCCACGCGTACGAAGTCGCGGGCGGCTGCTAGTGTCATATAGTCAGATTATAGAAATTGAAAAACTTTATTGACACAGTATGTTGTATATAAAACAACAACAATACAAGAAAAACAATTACTGAGCCACTGCGCCAGTAGGCTCCCGCTCAGAATTTAACATGTAAGGGCATGTCAAGAAGCTGGTTTTCTGTGGACGCCCTTTCTTTTGGCATCGCGCATCCTTTCCTTTCGTTACATGCCTCCTTTTCTTTTGAGCCTTACCAGTGCTTCGAGACAAACATAATTTATGGTTAGTGCTAAGAAGAAGGTATCACAAATCAATTTATAATACACTAGACAGCAAATNGCCTTAAATAAAGATTTTATATTCTAATCTATTCTACCTTTCATAACAAACACGCTCTTCCCGAAGATGTCCTCATTGGATGGGAAGAACTCCTTATGATTCATGAAGTGCTCGAAGTTCTTCACTGTGATGTTCTTGATGATCTCTGGGTCCCGGATTATTATGACCGGGTTTGACCCTTCGAGGAAGCCGACATACCTGCAATTTTAAGAGATTTTGGGGATCTTTATACCAACATTGTTTTAAGTTTTCGAAGACTACGTTTAGGTAGGTATATCGGATTATTTAGTATCAACTTTAGAAGCACAACCCTCTACGTTACTAGAGGCAAAGTAAGGAATTGACCTATATCTACTCCCAAATCTCTACGCTTAACTCTTTCCTGTTCAGTGAACTGCTAAGCAATCATAAAAATTAAACTTCTATTGTGTCTGGACGGGAAAGTGTTAAATTCGACTAATAGACTAATCCCATCTTGTTCGTTGTAGTCAGGATCTAAAATTTGGACGCCAGACTCCCATCCAGGATAGATACTGTATCGTTTTACTGCAGTGCTGTTAGATTACGCTTACCTTTCTTCAGGAAACTTGTTATACACCTCAATAAGCTCATCAACATTGTGCCTTTTGTCCATCAAACTGCCATAAGTGTTCCCAAATAAGGGGTATCCCGGCACAAACTTCACATCTCTCTCACGCAAAAAGTCGTGCACCTTCTTTTGCTTCCATATTACATACACTACCAAAAAAGTAACTACAAATATCAATATTTCTATTAACATGACGACCGTTCGTTAGTACGTTTCCCAGTAGACTGTTTTGGACGTGTGTTGATTTGAATAAATTGATATAAATGCCTGGCTCTCACTGTTTACATTGAACTCTGAATAAATGTGATAAGGTTGGTATTTCTTTGGGAATAAAGGCTGGGATCCAATGGACACTCTGTTTACTATTTGCTCTACAGATTTATTATCAAACAGGTTGTGGGATCATATTGAAAATAACATTTTACGTCTGGTTTTCTATACTAGATTAAGTGAAGTACGCTCACATAGTAGGAGCACGACCCTTTCTACTTTAAAGAGACTGGATAGGACCTTTGGCATGACTGGATAGATATTTTGACAGTCAAGATCTCGTTGACGTTCAGAAGTCGTTCCATTGAAAAACAGTTCTAAATACGTATTCACAAGGGTCATTTCGATAGAACGATTACTCAATAGGATCGCAACTCAGCGATTTGTTGTCGTTGAAGTTTTGTTACGTGAACAAGGTTACTTACTGGGTAGGTACTCTCCCAACGAGGAGGTCTTCGCTTATACATATCTGGTTATGGGACCAATCCTAATCCCATGTTTCATTCATTGCAACTTACGAGTATGTATACGCAGGATTTACGAGTACATTTGGACGCCAGACAACCAGGATAGAAACTATCGTTTTACTACAGTATTTTTACAATACGCTTACCTTTCTTCGACGGATAGGACCGACGACCTCATAAAGGTAGCAAGAACGCGCTGGATGCAGGCTACTAAAAACTGGTCATTATGGAAATCATAGGGGGAGGCCTATGTTCAGCATCCAGACATCCATTTATATGGCTCATGGCTGAAGATGATGATGATGATTACCTTTCTCCAGGAAACTTGTTATACGCCTCAATAAGCTCGTCCACAATATGTTTTTTGTCCATTAAACTGCCATAAGTGTTCCCAAATAGGGGGTATCCCGGCACAAACTTCACATCTCTCTCGCGCAAAAAGTCGTGTACCTTCTTTTGTTTCCATGTTACATACGCTATCAAAAAAGTGACTACAAATATCAATATTTCTATTAACATGACGACCTTTCGATAGTACGTTTGCCAGTAGACTGTTTTGGGCGTGTGGTGATTTAAATAAATTGCATAGCTGGGAATTAACTCGTTAATCCGTTAATCGTTAATTAACGAAGTTAACATTTCTATTAACGGATTAACTTTTAAGTTAACTTTAAAAAATGTTAACGGACTCGTTAACTTCCGTTAAATTATCCTAAGTCCGTTAATCGTTAATCCAGTACCTACTATTTACCAAAAAGATACAGCAGGTACGCTGAAAAACGCTAGCAAAACGCGTTCTGACAAGTACGTTCGGGCTTCCAGAACTTCCAGAACCCATAACAACAGTTTTTGTAACCAGATCACTAACGTCACCACTTGTTAGTATGTGTGGGACAACTCTTGCAAATGAATTTAAGACCAGTTTTCCTCAACCGATTGGGCTGAAATTTGGTATACTTATGTAAGTACGATGACGATGCAAAGTTTAGGTACCATTGAGCTGGTCTGATGATGGAGTCATGAGGTGGCCATAGGAACTCCTAAATGAAACGGTGGCATCGCATCGAATTTGGGTTCGTTGGATTTGTCTTTTCGAGCACTTTAGTAATAGATGATGTCCAGGGTCCTGGACATTTTTGCATCAAAAATTTAATGCCGTTCACAGAATACATCTACCTACCGAGTTTCAACAGTATAACTCTTATAGTTTCGGAAAAAAATGGCTGTGACATACGGACGGACAGACATGACGAATCTATAAGGGTTCCGTTTTTTGCCATTTGGCTACGGAACCCTAAAGCTTTTATTCTGAAATGCAGTTATACGCAAACGAAAAAAATAATTGTATGTACTTATGCAAGGTTTATTATCATGTGTTAACGGATTAACGATTAACGATTAACGTTAACTTGCGTTAACTCTTGCGAAATGTAACGTTTTAACGTTTAACGAAGTTAATTTTTTTATTAACGGTTTAACGATTAACGAAGTTAACTATTTGATTAACGGTGCCCAGCTATGATAAATTGATATAAATGACTGTGGCTCTCACTGGTTACATTCAACTCTGAATTTATGTCATAAGGTCGGGTATGTATGTCATAATTTCTTTGGGAATAGAGTCAATGGACAGTCAATTTGTTTACTATACTACGGTTTTATTATCAAACAGGTTATGGGATCATGTTGAAAATAATTTAATGTTGTATGTAGATTACATATTTTCCATTAAATGATCGTTCCGAAAGAATATTTAAAAAATTCTCTCTACAATTTACTTAGAGAACTACATAAAAGTCCAAATATGGCTAATTACACACATACATTAAACATTACTTCTCTTTGCAACAGGTAAAAATCGTGTTGTCGCAACAGGAAAAACCGGGTAAGTGCTTTTATTATGTTATATATACGCGTCACGAAACAAGCCAGAGAAACATTATGAGAAAGGAAGCCGAAATGTACGTAATCAGGACAAACGCGGCTGTCATGCGTAGGGTTACCATTTAGAATTTTGAAATTGTGACAGACATTTCTAGACTAGCGGCAACCCGCGACTTCGTACGCGTGGATCCCGTTTTACCCTCTTAGAGGTGGAGTTTCGTAAAATCCTTTCTTAGCGGATGCCTACGTCATAACATCTGCCTGCATGGCTTTCAGCCCGATCCGTCCAGTGGTTTGGGCTGTACGTTGATAGATCACTATGTCAGTCAGTCAGTCACCTTTGAGTTATAAATGTAACCGTAACATTGTGGATTCCGTCAGATTATAATCTGACGTAGATAGATTACAATCTAACCTAACCTAACCCACTGTTAGTTTACAATCTCACGCGTTATATTATAAACTGAGGGAGTTATATGTTATAGACATTGTATGTCAACGCGAAATTGTGAACTCCCTCAGTTTAGAAGATTTTCAAGTAAAACCGACTAAGTGCCTCTATAATGTTGCTTTGAAATTATACAATCACACAATTACCCAAAAATAAGTTGATTTTATCTCATGACTATTAATGACCTTGTGGCTGAAATGATAATGATGATGGTCCGATGAGTCAGATCGATTACAGTTAACAAGCCTCTACGTTAACTGCACTTCTTGTGGACCACAAGAGAATAGAACTGTGTTCCAATGTTCCATCTTCTTGCTCTTTAACTTCAACTTTAAGCATTCACTTAGTATACTCTACAAAATATTTGATTTGTCTAGCAGCGGATGACCTTCAGTTGAAATTTAAGTACGCAATACATTTATTTATTGAGAAAGCACGTCCATCTTAGATTTAATCACTTCCATTAGGCGTGTTTGAGATAAAAGGCAGACTTAAATTAAATAAAAAAGTCGGTAGCACGTTACAAAAACTAGCATCCATAAAGCAAGCATAATTATTAATTGCTTACTTTGGGGCTAGATGGGCGCTGTGTGAAATTGTCCAAAGATAAAAAAAGTCCGGAAATTTTGGAACAAATGGTGACCCCAATTGCATGGGGCACGACTTGAGGAAACGGCAAATATGACATTTTTATTATTTAAGACGATGGGGAAGACGGGAAATGACAAGGGGAAATATGGGAATGATGAGGTGCGTTAATCTGAGACCACATTTTTAGGAATGTTCCCGACTGTCTCGTTTTCTTTTGGTATTTTTGAACGCCACAATCCTTTGTTTTGTAACACTAATCGTAACGGCAACCTCTGGGGTTACTGGAAGATTATAATTTGAAGACTAGCTTTGGTCGCCCGCTACGCGGGCTACAAAAGCTAGATCTGCGATGCTGGCCGCTCCGGGCTTCGCCCTACGCGGCGCTCGGCCTGCGGCCTCGCATTCGGAGCTCGGCCTTCGGCCTCGCAAAAATTACAGGGGGTGTTTATTGTCTGTCACTGTGCTCTTGTGCTTTTTTGACGCAACACAAGTTTAACTGTGGTAACTCTCGGGATTTGAACCATCGCTCGGCCTTCGGCCTCGCCTTTCTGTCTGTCACTGGGCTCTAGTCCTTTTTTGACGCATTAAAAATAAATCTATGGCGACTCACAGGCTTTAAACTATCGCTCGGCCTTCGGCCTCGCCTTTTTCTACGTTAGCTAAGCCCCCCTGCATACAATTTGTATGGAGAATTTAGTCCCTTTAGGAAAACGGGTGAACGCTTGGCGGCCATCTTGGATTTCCAAAATGTTGCATTTTTGCCTTAATCTGGACCATTTTCCGCGCCGAACCCCACTTTTACTTTTTTTCTAACTTCACCCAATCCCGTAAAACAATTCCTTAAAACCACCCATGTCCCAAAATTTTGAGTTTCCGTAACTCCCAGTGTTGCCAGGTCATCGAGCTAAAAATGGTCAAATGTCATTAGTTTGACCTATTTGCAGGAGGCGTCATCCAAATTTTCGACCGGAGGTCGTTATTTCAATTTTTTACATTTTTTGACCAATGGCCGCCAGCTCAGCCGCCATCTTGATTTTCTGACATTTCGGATTTTTCCTATAGTCTGGATCGTATAACCGACCAAACCCCATTTTTAGACTTTTCCTCCCATATCTCCTTCTGTCCGTCCTTAACCTTAAAAACACCCATGTCGAAAAAAATACTTTTCCCCATAGCTCCCAGTGTTGCCAGGTGATCGAGATGAAAATGGTCAAATGTCATTTGCACGGCCCCTTTGCAGGAGGCGTCATCCAAATTTTTGACCGGAAGTCGTTATTTCTACTTTCGACATTTTTGGACCAAATCTCCTAAGGTATGGCAACACTGGAGAAATTTCTTCACCCAAGCGAAAACTCTCAACAGGACACACAACCGCCTCATACAACTCGACTTTCTAAAGTGTTGCCATGTACTCGAAAAATGAATTCCAAAAATTCGAAATTTTCAACTTTTTACAAAATGGCCGCCCACGCCGCCGCCATCTTGATTTTTTGACATTTCGGATTTTTCCCATAATCTGGGTCGTATATGCGACCAAACGTCTTTTTTATTTTTTTTCTGCCATGACTCCTTCTGTCTGTCACTAACTTTAAAGACACCCATGTCGCAAAAAAAACTTTTCCCCATAACTTTCAGTGTTGCCAGACTTTTTTGATAAAAATGGTGAAATGTCATTCGGGTCCCCAAACGTCACCAGACTGCATACCAAGTTTTTGGAATTTCTGGAAATTTCCATTTTCTACTATCCGGGGCCGTGGTGGAATTTTTTCTACCAAAATGGTAGTTTTTTCCGATTCATGGCAACACTCGAATAACAGACCAACAATCGCCCGGAACATTGTACCCCACTCCGGCGTCGCCATCTGCCGGGAAATTGCTACCAAAGTTTGGGAATTTTTTGATCGCAACAAAATGGCCGACGGCTCAGCCGCCATCTTGTTTTTTGATAATCTGTGAATGGGGCTCTGAAGCAGACTATATAAGTCACAAATACCCAAAAGAATTTTTCAAAAACAATTGCGCATCAAAAAGTTACAGCTCCCTAAAAACACCCCGAAATCGCATTTTCAATCCAAGATGGCGGCGCGGCCATTTTGTTTTTCCATTTTTTTCTCACATTTTTAGCACACCTTGGCAACACCAACCAACCACCAAAAAAGAAAAAATTCAGGACCAGAGACAAAAAAGTTAGTGTCTCAAAAAATGCCGCCATTTTGTTTTTTGATTCAAAAAATATAAAAAACCTGGGTGTCAAAAAATCTAGTAAAAAACAAACACTAACAATTTTACCCCTCTCCCCTCTAAATACCCCAAAAATACCCCTGATCAGTCAGTGAGTCAGTGAGTGGTAATCGAGCTTTATATAATTTTGAAGATATAATGTAAAACATAATTATAACATAGACAAAAGTCAACTATACAGGGTGAAATTGTTAAGTGTTGCCATTTTTTAATTAGTTCTGTATAACAATATATTATAACTAATTGAAGATATAATTCTCTTATAAGTTTTACAGGATTTAAGACTTATTTTCGCACACGTTAATGTCTATTTAGATTTGCAGTAAACTGTGTGTGCGTATTTTTATATGGACGAAGTAATTATCCACGTGAGCCAATTACCTATTAGGGGAGAGTTCGGTATATTGTACCGCCGGGTAAATTGTACCACCCTCATATTTCGTAAAGTATTTATTGAATGTCTGTAATTGCAACACTCAGCGATACACAACTAAAATCAATTAATATCGGCCATGTGGTTTTTGCCGTGACAACAAACACGTGTGTTTTATTTTGAAAAGTATTTTTTCATTGTTTTCAAGTAACTTTTGACAATACATGTTTAGATTGTAATTTTGTTAAATTTAATCACAGGGTGTTTCTAATATATTATTTAGAAGCGTAAATTAGTGTGGATTACAATTATTTGAAACATTTTTCGGTATTTATAAGCTATATTTTTTACCGATTTTTTAAAAGCACTATCACCTAGTCGGCTAAATTGTACCACATCAAGTTGTATGAAACTTTACCAAAGGATTTTGAATTTTTTTTTAGCAAATCATATTTTGAAGTTATAATAGCGTAGTTATGTTTGACTAACAATAAATGAAAGCAAAAGACTAGCAAAGTAGATTAGGTACAAGTGTGCGTTACAATAATTGGAATTACAAAACTTGTACTCAAAATCGTGATAACGTGTAAAACAATATCGATGGCCTATGTTATTAACTACTGTTCCTCTTCGTTTCCTAATTTGTTAAGAATGTATCGTATAATATTTTGCCATAGTTTTTTTAAAGGCTTGAAATTTATTGAAATCCAATTTAGTAACCCTGTGGTACAAATTATCGAACCGGTTGGCTAAATTGGACCGAAGCTCTGAACTCGTACTTTGTTGATTTGTGCTAAATATATATCAATCATGTTAATAAATACTTATGAAATAGTAAGTTGAATAATGTATCTTTTATTATATACCATGGACATTAGCAAAAACAAAATAAAACTATGTGTAAAATGGGAATGAAAAAAACTGGTCCAAATTAGCGGACTCTCCCTTATGAAACAGCGCGCAGAAAAGATTTTTATTTTCTTTACGTAAATCGATATGGTACGTACGGTATGTCCTCAAAGATTTCCTCATTATCTGATCTGCTTGTTTTGACAACATGCTACTCTGTACAAGTGACCCTTGTTATCTAAAATGTTCAGCTTATTATATTTTTTTTCAATGTTTAACTTTTTGTTTTTATCTATTCAAAGTACCTCCGTATCAAGTACATATACGTCCGTATTCACAAACATTACTATGAGGTCTCAAAGTGCGCGTGGAGGCACAGGGTGACACACGAAACACGAGCTCTATTCAACGCTGTGCGTTCGATTTTCTGCTTCACTTAAGCAAGCATCGTTTGTGAATACGGGCGATAGACCAGTTTGCCGTGTCGCCTATAGTTCACAAGACAATACTAAAAATACCAATTAAACTCCTCTTGGAACATTTTAAAAATACACCAAACCCCTTATCCCGGCCACTTAATTCTGGATACAATCTTTAACTTAAGGTTAAAGGTGTCATCCTGTTGAAATTCAGCACTACTGCGACCGTGGCGGTTATCCCGCGGGATTTGCTCAAATCCCCCTCTAGCTTAGCCCCGTGAGGATAATCCCGCATCTTTTTTCCCCGCGAATATTGCTTCTTTAGCCCCAATTTTAGCCGTTGACAAAGTGACAGCGAATTATAATTTCAAATTAGGTGGACAGGTTTATTAACGCCTTTCACAGTGTTTTTTGAGGATTTCAATTTATTAAGCTGTTAGTTGTGTGATTACAGAGAGCGAGTCCCGTGGGGGTGATGGGAGCGTTTTATTTCGCTTTTTGTCCCGGTGTCCCCATTTTGTATGATTATATGGAAAGCGTTTTATTCTCTTTTTTTGTCGGCAATAAAATACCTACTCGTGTGATATTGCTAGCAATACCCACCTCTTATACGTGGTTTTCTTTCCAGTCAGTTGAATAGTTAACGAAACCTGTAATGTATATCAAAGCAGTTGCTTTTAGTAGAGAGTGAAACTACATATAATAACTCTACCTATCTTTATCTTTAAATCGAAAGAAACCAATATTAATGAGAAAAAGTCAGGAGTGCGGGGTAATAAGGCCCTGTCACATTTTTGTTTCCAATCAATGTACAATATGATAAATTATCATTGATAATGAATAAATGTGAAACTACATACTAATAAGGTCGCGGGAGGCGCGTGAATGCGAGCGGCGCAGGACCGGTCTTTGTGGAAATCCTTGGGTGAGGCCTTTGTCCAGCAGTGGACGTCTTTCGGCTGAAACGAACGAACAAACGAACATATTAATAAATATCTTCTAGATACTTACTCTAATAAATAATTATATCTATTTCATCATCATAGGCCTCCCCCAATGACTTCCACATCGCACGGTTTGTAGCGGCCTGCATCCAGCGCCTTCCTGCTACCTTTATCAGGTCGTCGTCGGTCCACCTTGTGGGTGGACGTCTCACGCTGCGTTTTCCGGTACGTGGCCTCCACTCCAGAACCTAGCTGCCCCATCGGCCGTCAGTTCTGCGTACTATGTGCCCTGCCCATTGCCACTTCAGCTTGCTAATTATATCTATTTAACGAGGTCAAATGGCGCCAACTAGAAAATTCAGCCATAAATCAGATACGTACAAACGACCGGTCGAATGCTGATTAAATGGTAATGCAGACGTTAACTGACCGCCAGTTAGTCGACCCAGTTAACTAATCACGGTTAAGTTACCGCCGTCAGCGGACAATCGATTTTGGCTTACTCTGGGCTATCGAGTAAAATGTTGTGCGACTCTGTGCTTGCATATTCGGCGTTGGGCTACGAAAATGGCAAAATAATGGTCCATTTTTTCGCAAAAATATCCATATACAGGGTGTCCCAGAATGGGTAAATCAAACTGCTAGGGGAGGTAGCTCTACTAATGTACTATCCCTAAAAATATGAAAAAAAAAATTTGAGTTTGGATTTTTTTTAATAAAGTGCTCTAAACTCGAAATCTACTAATTATTTTCGAAAGTTTTTTTACAGATAAACGAAGCGATCATGTACAATTAATATTAGTAAGGAAAAAGTACAAATAAACTCTAATTAATAAACTCCAAATATATTTTTTTAATTTTTTTTAGGGATAGTACATTAGTAGAGCTACCTCCCCTAGCAGTTTGATTCACCCATTCTGGGACAACCTTTTTTTTGGCAAAAAAGTGTCAGAAGACCGCTGTCTACCGTTAGATCTTAGACAGCGGTCTTCTGAGCCTTCTTCTTCTTATTCGTTCCGCTCTTGGCAGAGCGGTTGTGGTCACGTTGAGGCGTTGCACAGTCTTTTATTTTGGCTTAGAAGCGGACATCCCTGTTTTATTAATTCTATCGTTAGATATTTTACTATTATGTATAAAATTGATGAAGGAACTAGTAGTTGTATTTGCTTAGTTTCGAAGAAATATTCGATATTGTGATTTTATAAAAAAAACAGTTTTAGAAGCATATTTTCTAAAAAAATTACATTAAGTCAGAATTTTGTAAATAAATTTACCTATCACTATAACGTCTACCTTTATGCAAAAATAAATGGTTATTGCTGCAGTAATTTAGGAATTATTTAATAATTTATGATTTTCAGAAAACATTTTTTTCTCCATTGTCCTAGAAAATTGGCAGCTATATTTACTTTATATTGATGCATGATATAATTATCTATAATACCTGAAAATATTACTTGCCCGCCCCGCTGCCCGCTAAACTCGAGGCTGAGGCCTAAGAGGCGACTTAAGGACTACACATCAAACAGAGAGCGGGCAGCAGCGCTCTCTGAAAAACATCAATCTTTTAAACTGCGCTCTCCAACCCGCCTGCCAAGCGTGGGGATTATGGCAAAACCCTCCACTATAGTAGAGGAGGCTCATAGTCCAGCAGTGGACTGTAAAGGGCTGTTGATGATATATTTTTTGTTCGCGACTCCTGTATCACAAACGAGTACATATCATAGTAAAAACAACATCATAGCTCCATGGTTGTAGTTATTATGTGATCTTATGTAAAAGTGGTTGAAAAGTACAGCTTTTAATAATATCGTTTTTATATCTAACTAGCTGACCCGGCGAACTTTGTTCCGCCTTAATGTCAATAAATAAGCAGACTTTTTTTATTTCGAACGGGATAAAAAGTATCCTATGTCCTTCTCCTGGCTCTAAACTACCTCCCTGACAATTTTCAGCTAAATCGGTTCAGCCGTTCTTGAGTTATAAGCGAAGTAACTAACACGACTTTCTTTTATATATATAGATATAGATATAGATATAGACTACAGTTAACCCATAACAGCGGTTCAACTTATCCATCGCTGTTCTCGTGGCCCAATAGAACTCAAAACAGTTCTTGCAGCCAATTAAAAGTTTTTCCCAATTAGAGCCGGTCGCGCTGCGCTCGCGCCATTGTCGACGCGTGCGCCGCTGTGTTAGTTAGTGCGCCAGTTTGTTAGACAATGATGACTACCTGACTAGGAACATGCAGTTTGGTAGACAATGATGACTATGAACATATCAGACCAGGGGAAAATGTTACTAGCAGGTTAACATGCGATAGTTTGTCAAAGTAGAATATTAAAATAACATCACAGTCACATCTCGAACTAAATTTTAAATAACTGGAAAAAAATCTAATTGCCTAAGGTGTGTAATTTTTTCAAGTTATTTAAAAGTAGAGTAATCTTTGTAAAATGAATTTCTTTATTGATGGCTTATTTTTATTTTTTGGTGATGTCATCTGCTTTGTGCTATATGGAAGTTAATTATTCGATTAGGTTCGAACTCCAATTTTTTATTTATCAAGTAATCCAATATCGTCGTACCCTTATCGTTTTATTAACAGCGGGACCTAAGAGGACAAATCATGTCGTTCTGAAGGTCTAAAATGTTTTAGCCTTATTTTTTTAGTTTGAAAGTGGTAGGGTTAATACTGGGACGTGTAAAAGTGCTTTTTAAAGGCCTATTTTCAAAAATAAACGAGTTTTATGAGCTTTAGCCAATCGGAGAACAATATATCCGGGTATCGAATTCAGGACCCCCATGGACTGTCTATAAATCAATGTACCACGTATGCTATATCTTCCTTTCTTATCTCTGTCTTGGCATATAATATGTAGTTTGAGTAATAAAATAAAGTCAAGCTAGCGTAAGTTATAATGAGAACTTAAGACCCATCTCAACGAATTATAAGTTTGGTTTCTGGTGTTCTTGGACAAGTCTTGTTCTAGCTGAGTTTAAGCGAGCTTTGTATTCATTTTTAGCCGTCTACCCTCATAAATTCAGATTAAGAGGGATACTCGCGGTAATGTTAACGCATTTGCGTCTAATACTCGTTGCCAGAGAGAGAGTGCCCGAAATTAATATTTATAAAGTATAAGAAGCAATGGTATTCGCATTGCGGTGGTTTGAATAAATTGAAGGGTTATTGATTGTATTTATCGAACTAAAATATCTCCAAAGTAATATGTAGACTGAGCAAAATGTATTTTCTAACATCAATAAATTAAGAATGGAAAACGCATCTCTTATAGTCGAGGGTGTTGGTAGGTATCTTAAATTTATCTTCAAGAACTATTAGTAGATACCTAGGTACTTCAAAGATATCAGTTAATTGCTGCGTATACGATCATTATTGCACAGTAAAATACTGACATATTTAGGATAATTAATAATAATAAAACACGGAATAATATTTATATTTAAATACATACTACTCTTTAATGATTTGTTTTAAGTTTGCTTTCGTGATTACTTCACGAAGTATGTTCAAAACTGTAAACGCACACGGACATATTGAACAGAAACGATGCTACATTGTCTACAGGCGCTGTCAATATAGCTTTCTACAAACTTGGTGCAAATAAGCTCGAATGAGCTGCACTTACCGCGAGTTCATTCATGTTCATACAGACATGCAGCGGGCACACATCTTGAAGTTTCCTCCGTTGAGGTTACGCTAAGCATATTTTGATTAAACACAAACTTTATTTTGCTCGGATTGCACCCGTTAGGACCGGTTTCCACCGAAGCGGGAGCGGAGAAGAAGAATATTTAAGAATTTTTAAGTAATATGGAGTAATCAGCAAAATATTATAATGCAAGTACCTAATATTATTAATTCTTTTGATATTTGCATATTATTGTTCATGGCTGGATAGGTGATCAGGTTTAGTTATTTTCGATGTTCTGTACGCCTTTTTTAAGGACAAATAAACATTTCTATTCTATTCTATTCAGAGCGCAGAAGTGTCGGGCGGACTATTTTTTCTATACATATAATTTGACAGCGGAGGCGGTGCGTCGTGTCGGAGTTGTGGGGATCGGAGAGGAGAAGTGGAAATAATAAATCTGATTCATCATCATGACCATCATTTCAGCCATAAAAAGGGATCGGAGAGGAGAAGTGGAAATAATAAATCTGATTCATCATCATGACCATCATTTCAGCCATAGAAAGTCCACTGCTGAGCATAGGCCTCCCCCAATGATTTCCACAATGGCTGGTTGTTTTTTCAAAGTTTTCTCAAAACCTGGGCCCCGATTGCGCTAAATATTTTCAACTACAACGCGACTAGACGACGAACGAAAATCACAAATTCGTATCGCGGTGTCGCTTTGACAGCTAGTTCAAACGAAAATAAAACGCAACTGCTTCTTTGTGTAAAAGCTGAAAGAAAGCTACTTTTTCTCAAACTCAAATCCACACTCAAGTCAAACGCCTTCACGACCATTTGCTGTGTTTTAAGGCCTATTCAAACCTGAGCGATATTCGCTGCCGCTGTGGGTAGAGGTACATACCGCGCGGGTTTCGCTCAGGTATTTAGTATCAAGTATCGCGGCTAGAACAACCTGAGCGATATTCGCTGCCGCTGTGGGTAGAGGTACATACCGCGCGGGTTTCGCTCAGGTATTTAGTATCAAGTACCGCGGCTAGAGCGTTTTCTCTGCCGCAGACGGTAGCGAATACCGCTTAGGTCTGAACAGTATTATTACCGCATACCCACTGGGTTTTCTCTGCCGCAGACGGTAGCGAATACCGCTTAGGTCTGAATAGGCCTTTAGTGAAGTAAGATGTTCGGATTTTTATTGGAAAGTGATTAAATCCGTTGTTTCGAATTTGCACTTCAGCTGGAATGAAAAACGGAGCGCAACTGGTGAAAAAGCGCCAATGAATTGCAGACGTTAAAAATTAGCGCAATCGGGGCTCTGATTGTTTATATGTTACGGTTAATGTGATAAATTGAAAATTATTAATAATAACCGGTTATTATGAATAATTCCCGACAGTCGCGGTTAAAGTGATAAATTAATCACATTTAACAGTGATTATTTAATAATTCAACCTTAGTACTTACAAATTTCATAAAAGAGAACAACATCTTGTGTACGTGCTCGTGTACAGCCAAACTTTTGAACGTTTTGATATCATATATTAATGTAATTTGGCATAATGAGTTTGGAATGTTTCTTGCATAATATTACTTTTCCATGATGCCTATAACATAATGTTTTGATTTAAAGTGAAAAATAGGTTAAGGTGCGGCGGCGGCACCCCTAAGCCGCCTATTTAGTTTTATACACACATAAATGACCTCATATTAATCACATTTACCAAATCATGCGGTAATTATTCATAATAACCGGCGATTATTCATAATTTTCACATTTATCACTTTGACCGT
This sequence comes from Ostrinia furnacalis, assembly GCF_004193835.3. Classification (NCBI taxonomy): domain Eukaryota; kingdom Metazoa; phylum Arthropoda; class Insecta; order Lepidoptera; family Crambidae; genus Ostrinia; species Ostrinia furnacalis. The sequence continues at coordinate 450,027 of NW_021131305.1, read as the reverse complement.
AACATATACACATCTCCGCTCCGCTTTGGTGGAAACCGGGCCTTAAAGTTTCATTGACATCCCAGCCACTAGTTGCGAACTAACATCGTTTTGCAACGAATGATTTAACTTTGGTAATCCCTTACTCTGGAGTCTAACGACGGAATTGTTTGGAATACCTAACAGTATTAGCTATACATTACTACAAATACTTATTACAAATTACATTATTACAAATACTAATCCTACTAATATTATACTACATTATTACAAATACTAATCCTACTAATATTATACTACATTATTACAAATACTAATCCTACTAATATTATAAATGCGAACGTTTGGATGTCTGGATGTTTGTTACTATTTCACGCAAAAACTACTTAACGGATTTTGATGAAACTTTACAGTATTATTGTTTATAACCCAGAATAACATATGTATAGGCTATGATTTATGCCGATCTGTGACACTAAATTTCACGCGGGTAAAGCCGTGGGCAAAAGCTAGTTTATAATAAAGCTATTCTTAGGCTGAGTTGCACCATCTTATTTTGACTTTGACAAACATCAAATTCTTTCAAACTCCATACAAAAATACAATTTTCGTTGGTTAAATGTGTGAAATGGACATTTATTTATTTATTAGTCTTATCACATTTACCGCAATAAAGAAATTATTCTTCTTCGGTTATTGTTATAGTTACGGTAAAAGTAAGTTGTTGAAACTCAGCCTTATTCTCATAAATTCGAAGCGATAATAGCCGAAAGGTGAAGGTGTCGGACTGCATGACTCGTGATCTGAGGAACGCGGGTTCGATCTTCGCCGCTGCTCGACTATTGTGGTGAACCCACTCGTAACACAAGCATATTTAGTTTACCACGAGGGGTCAACGGTATTATAAATAAATAAATAATAATAATAATAAATCTTTGGACAATTTCACACAGCGCCAGCTAGCCCCAAAGTAAGCAACTCAATGCTTGTGTTATGGGTGCTAGCTTGACGGATACACTACTTATATACTTTTTTTTTAAATACATACATATTATACATATTAACACCCAGACCCGTCACAGAAATTAAAATTCATCATTTCAATTTCTGCCCGGCCGGGATTCGAACCCGGGACCTCTCGGCATAGTAGTCCGTTCTGAACCACTACACCAAACTGCCGACAATAAGTAAATTGCGTTTCCATTTTCTTAAAAAAAACAAAATACTTACATACTCTTCTTCTTCTAATCGTGTCGACAACAAACCTACACAGTGCAGCCCAAAACTCCGCTACAAGAGTGGCGTTAATTAATAAAATGCGTCGCATTAATTAAATCCTCCTAAGTGCAGTTGCTGAATACATACCTACTGAAAAATTGGCTGACTATGCGTTTCATCTGCTACAAAGTAAAAATGTAGAGCGTAGATTATACATGTATTTTTGGTATCTACTGCTTTATTCTCGTAGATAACTTTAAGGTTTTATACAAGCAAAGTAGGTGTATTATATTTCTTATCCCCAAACCCTCTAACCTTTTTACTAGGGCGCAAGATCCTCAGAAATCTGAGTCCGCCATTACGGGTCGGACAAATCCGTCGTTATAAAATTCCGGGACGATCGTAAACGTTCAGTTTTAGGGGGCTGTATTACGGAAACTGAACGCGATTCGTTCTGTCAAACACTTTGGCATTCGTTCGGTATAGTATTAAGACATCATATGATGAAAGCAATCGGCAATCGTCAGCAGCTTGTGTGGAACTTCCGGGCGTTAAGTATATCCACTAAAATCCCCGAGTTGCCTCTAATTATGTGAGTGAAAAAAAAAGAGGAGTATGTGTCAAGATATCAATGGCCTCCATCTAAAGATGTAAGCCTACGCTCTGGAGGTACCTTGTGAACCTTAAGATATCCCTTTATCCTTATGGCTCTGTGCAAGGCAGCAGAAAGATTGCCCAGTGACCACCACACAGTGTTTTTTTGACCCGAAAAAGTGACATTCTGTTTTTATCACTAATATCCAAAGTTTAACTTATTATTAATGTTAGGTTAAGAAATTTATCTGACCTAAGCAGAGATTCTACTTCGGCGTAGAAAAAGAGAAAAATAATATTTTCTTAAATTTTAAAAATTATCACACTGTCGTTCCTATAACTACTTTTAAATAATTATAGGTGCAATAATATTCGCCATACACCAACCTACCTACCTGCAATGCAAAGAGAAGCTTAGTGTGTACGTTTCTTTAAATAATAATAAAATTGTAGTTTGACCCAGTACAAAATAAATTTTCTAAAATATAAAAAAAAAATCTATAGCTATTTGTCACCTGGGTGTTTTAGTTTAACATTAATAATAAGTTAAACTTTGGATATTAGTGATAAAAACAGAATGTCACTTTTTCGGGTAAAAAAAAACACTGTGCACCACTTTGTTCACTGGAACATATTTCCAACTTTGCCAAAGATAATTTGAATGCTGATATTTATTAAATGAATGCTACAACTACTGTGCTTCGGCGTAAAAGTGAGTGGTTGAAGGCAGGTACTCATTGTATTAGTAAAAATTTGAACACTACATGGCATATCTTCCGTGAGTGGTCTTTCCCTGATGATGAGATGAGAACAAGATGAGGTTATGGAAATGGTTTAAGGCAGGGGTTCCCAAAGTTGTCTGGGCTACGACTCATCTAATACAAGTTCCCAAACTCGGGACCCACCTATAGGAAATTTCGCCTGCTGCCTAGCGGTTGGATTGGTAGAGTGGTGTGTCGTTCTACAGGCAGGGCCCACTCAATGTTCGCTCGCGACCCACCACTGGGTCGCGACCCATAGTTTGGGAAGGGAAACCCTGTTTAAGGTGTAAGAAATTAGTCGCCATCCTTTTACCATAAGAACCCCTTAACACTGCCACACAGAAGTGATGTAGGTAATAAAAGGGAATTTTTCAACAAAATAGTTTTGTCTTTTTTTATTGGTGTCCGTGGATTGGGTACGGAATTTTTGGTTTCGTAAATGTATTATGTATTTTTCTCACACAATTTTTATGGTCTGTAAAATGAGACTTATGTTGTTCATATTGGTCGATACGACAGATTTTTGTTGTTATTATCGCTGTCTGCACAAATTGGTAATGAAATAAACACATTTCATTCATTAAAATAATTTAGATAGATTCCCGACTGTATCATATCACTTGTAAGTTATGTGAAGATCAAACGTCTAGAAAGTTTTCTTAATTAGCTCAAATCTTGATGAACTTGAAATTGCGACGATGTGTTTACTGTAAGCAACTATGTTACACATGCATATTATGTAAATAGTTGCTTAAAGTAGTAGAGTAGAACGAGTGTAGCTAAAGTTACCAACTTGATTGAACTACTATTTAAATAAAAGATTAGATAACGATAGTAAATATAGGTATAAATAAAACTATAATATTGGAAAGGACCAGAAGTACAAGTAGACATAAGTGCTGGTGTTAACTAATACCTGTTTATCAGCGTGATTCGAACCAGTAACTACATACTTAGCTGCAACCATAATTATCACTAATAATTTGGCAGGTAGGAGGTTCCAGGGAGTAGACGTCCGCTAAGAACGGATTAGGAGTAAAATGGGGTCCACACGTACGAAGTCGCGGGCGGACGCTAGTAGGAGGCATATACAGGGAAGATATGTACCATCCTAGACTGCACTTGATATCAGGTGCGATTGCGGTCAAATACCTGCCTTGTTCTGCATAAAATAATCTGTTTTTAAAACGCTTTTATTAGGTTCGTCGTGTATGTAACTATGTAATGGAATCTAAGAATCTGAATTGCACGCACTTCTAATTCTTGTATCATCATGAAACTTGGCAGTTATATGTAGATTAGATGACAATACAATATTATGGTATCATCGAAATGGTCTGATGATGGGAGTGGAAGGTAACTCATAAACGAAACGGCGGAATCGCATTGAGTTTGGGTTCATTGGATTTGTCTTTTCTAGCACTTTAGTACTAAATGATGTCCTGATGATAGAGTCATTAGTTGGTTATAATAACTATGGAGATGGTTATATGGCGGAAACTCATTTGCAGTAATTAAAAGCGTGTTCTTAGTTTTTTGAACTACTAATTTTTACCTACTGAAATCTAGAATCTCTTGGTTATTACAAGCTTCCTACTATCTATCTCAAGTACACCAACAGCATAGATCGAATTATACATTTCCAAAGGATACTAAGTCAATTCGATAAGTTGAAGTTGAATTCGTATTCGGAGCGAGCGGAGCGATGGGCGCTAATAAAGCTTCAGCCAAACCAACGCGTGTAGCCGGCGTGCACGATGGCGATAGCGATGGCGATAGCGATGGCGATCAGAGTGTTTACCATGAGTTTACGTTAGGTGTACTCGCCAACGAGTGCGTCAAAAAAATCTATGAAGATTTTAATTCTTGAAAGTAGCCTCTAGGGGCGCTTTACAACCTGTCATAAATGTCATTCTTTTACGCATTCGCTAGCGAGAACACTTAATGTAAACTCATGGTAAGTACAAAGATGCCGTGTAGGAATTTGTAGCGATGACTTCACATCAACGCATCCTGTCATTGGTCGCGCGTCCTGTCATTGGCCTATGCAGGCGCAGGCGTACTGAAGCTTTAAGGTTCGGCCAAACCACGCGATCAGCCGGCGTGCAGCGATGGCGATCAATGCATTCAAGTCTGGTCGCCATCGCTGCACGCCGGCTGATCGCGTGTGATCGCGTTGGTTTGGCTGACGCTTTATAAGTGAGCGGAGCGAGCAAGTGAGCCGTACGAAGTTTTAATTAGCACTGCCAGCTGCGATCCGGCTCAATTCGTTACACTTGCAGAGCCAGAACTGAATTGGTTCATATCAGACGTCATACAGATAGTTCGGTTACAGATAGGGTTTGGATTGCCGATAGTTTGGAAAGTTAGACGTATTAAAGACTACTGTTCCGCAAATGTAGAACAAACATGCAGTGCTGACGGCCGATAGGGCAGCAATGTTCTGGAATGAAGGCCTCGTACCACGTAAGCAAGCGTAGTTTGGGATGTCCGCCCACCCATCACAAGGTGGGCAGATGACTTTATAAAGGTTGTAGCAAGGCGCTGGATGCAGGCTGTTACTGTTACTAATGATGATGAGTAAAAGGTCTGTAAGATAGCAATTTTTTTTCAAACACGTTATGTTGAGCTTACTCCAATTGTATACCAGGGGCTTATCAACCATTCCGCAAAGGACGGCAAAGAGTCCTTCCAACTTTTCATTCCGTCACTGGCTTATTCCACTATTCCCCGTTGACAATCCCCGTCAACGGGGAATAGTGAACTTTTTGATCACTAATCCCCGTTAACGCCAATTGGAGCTTATAATGGGGAATAACGAACTAAAAATTTCATTAATCCCCGTTATATTAGGATTTTATTTTGAACGTAATGGGGATTAATGAACTTTTTAGTTCATTATTCCCCATTATAAGTTCCAATATAACGTTAATGGGGATTAGTAAACAAAAAGTTCACTTATCCCCGTTGACGGGGATTGTCAACGGGGAATATTATCAGTACCTATCAGCTATTTTATTGAGGTCACAGGTCCACTGAGCTGAGGGCTGTGGCTGAGGCCATCATAAACCTCCTTGACTGAGGCGTAGTTCACTGCACTTTAGAATCGTTCACTAAAATGCAGTGCTGTAATTGATAGAGACTTTCAATTGCTTTGTTTTTCAAAAAGGATGATTTAAAAAAGCTCTTCCTTCTAAAGTACCAAAAGCAAAGTCTTTCCACTTTCACGTCTTCAGCAATTAGTCTTAGCTTTCTTCGGCCTAATAATAAAACTTTATTTGCATCTAGCGCGGCCTTTAAACTTGAAATAAAAGCTAATGAAGTCTCGCATTAACTTTCCGTTCCAACACACTTGAGTCCCGGCGCAATTCCCTCTTTTCTCTCTTTTTATTTGCGCAAAAAATCCTTGAAAGTGACGCGAAGGCATCCCGAATGCGTGACGTCAAGAATCGTCGTCATAGTTTAAGTCCATAGGATTCGTATAACGACTGTGGGTCAAGTGAAAGGAGAGTTACTGTGTTAGAAATTATGAAGTATTATAACGTTCTGGGATGGGAAGAGAAAACTTCTCTCAACAACCCATTTTTGAACGCTGTTCTTAGGGCTTTGATTGTGGTGGGTAGATATTATTTTATAGCACCCTTAGGATTGAATCTTTCACATCACAGTCTACGAGACATAATTTATGCCCCTATATTTTTTATGGCAGTTATAGTAAACTTTTTTGAGGCTCCCTAGGGTCAGTAATTTGAGGCTATATCTACACTAATATTATAAAGAGGAAAACTTTGTTTGTTTGTTTGTTTGGTTGTAATGAATAGGCTCAAAAACTACTGAACCGTTTTTAAAAATTCTTTCACCATTCGAAAGCTACATTATCCACGAGTAATATAGGCTGAATTTTATTTTGGAAAAAAATAGGGTTCCGTAAAATATGTAGATAATGTAGTCCACTCGCGCGAAGCCGCGGGCGGAAAGCTAGTACTGTATATAGTGTCTTTATAATGTTTTTCCATTTGAAGTGGTGCTAACAACAATCTGTCGATTCAGAACGCTTAGTTCGATACCAGTCGTCCCATAGACTATTTTGATGAGCAACAATCGCTGCCATTCATGTTATTTCTGATTATGAAAACGATCTTTTGGTTCCCGGTGACCGTTGTACTATAGTGTGGTGAACCCACGCCTAACACCACAAGGCAAGCGGCGCCGCCTGCAACAGCTAGTGGCCTATCCAATAATCGCTACCTCTCATGGCTTACATCCCAAGGGGCTTAATGGCTCCCGCCTTGGAGCGTTCCTCGGTGTCTGCCCGAAGCCGGGCTGAGCTGCTCAGCCGGACTTAATTGATTTGTTTATATTGAAAACTCTAATTTCCTTCGAATTAGAGTTTCTTTAAAGGGATTTTAGATTTAATTAAATAGATTTTAGTTCAAGAAACTAATTTGTTTTAGTCGTAATGTTTGGATACTATAGTGGAACGCGTAAAAGTGCTCTTTATAAGCCGTAAGTTGGTTTATTGAGTATATTAACGAACTTTATGATTTTTTATTGGTCTTAGCTTGATGGTTATAATAACCATGCAAAGAGTTCCTTTATATAAAAAGTTTATTGTAACTGTTTATTACAAGGCAATTGCAATAAAAAAGTCTTCTTAAGCATTAACTCAGAAAGTTTTTACAGAGTTGTAAAAGTTAGTATTTAGGACTTAGCTATGAAAAATGCTCGTGCAAAAGCCCTAATAAAACGTAAGCCTTTTGGATTACTTTGGCCATAAGTCTTAGTAAACATACTCTGCAGTAATTAAACTCATGCACGGAAATATTACTTTCTGATATTACGTATTTTTGATCCATACGAAAGTTACTATAATATTTAATCTGTAAACGATTTCGAAAAATAAAAAGCAAAACATATTGACCCCTCAGGCCATTACCCATTTGCAAATTGTAAACATTTTATAAAATAAAACGTGAATGATAAAGTTTGTTTTCTGTTATCATAAATAACTACTTCGAGTGACTTCACGTTCATGTTCAAAGCGCGATTGAGCATAGGTTAGAGGTATGAGGTACAAGCAAAATCAGAAAGAGAGCAATACAGCTATTTAAACAGTTTTTTTTTATGTGACAGGAGGCAAACGAGCAGACGCATCACCTGATAGTAGTAAGTGATTACCGTCGCCCATAGACACCCGCAGACCCAGGGGCGTTACAGGTGCTTTGCCGGCCTTTAAGGTGAAGATATGCTCTCTTCTTGAGAGCTTGCAGGTCGTATCGGTCCGGCAACACCGCAGACGACAGTCCATTCTACAGTTTGGTTTTTATTGCAAAAAAAGCAACAAAGACTTACAAAAGACGCAAAGCACAATCTAAATAAGAGTGTAAAGGCCATACATCAGGCTGCAGGCGAATGAAATCGTTTGGACACAGCGACATCTCGCACCTGCCGCCGGAAACCGATTAAAATGATAAAGCGATGTGCGGGGATTTACCCCCGGGACTCGAAATTAGCTAGAAGTGGCTACGGGACTATTCCCACCTCTGGTTCCCACCGCTGCATCTCCTGTGTAGCCAGGATGTACAGCTTGACCGCCACTAAAAATTCAACCAGTGAAAGTTTTAGTCCCAGGGAAAAGTTAAACTGTCATTGGACTCGTCACGAAATTAATGTAGGAGTTCGAAACTAGGTGACTAGTCTACAACGGGAATAGCCCCACGTCTCGTTCTTAGCACTAAAACTCCTGTACAGCCAGGTTCTACAGTTTGGCCGCTAACGAAACCATACTAGTGCAGGTGACTGTCTTGAAACCTGCAATAGTTTTATAGAAGAATAATGAGGAGGAGTAAAAATTTTGGGTGTCGGGCATAAATAATAGAAGAACTCTATTTCATATTTTGTAGGTGTGTATGTTTCCCTTGAATTCTGAAGAATTGAGTTTTATTACAGCCTCACAAGCGCTGGATGCAGGCCGCTATCAACCGGTCAATGATGACTTACTTGACTTAAGGTCCTATGTCCCCTAGATGGGGCAGAGGGTGTCCAAAACAGTCCTCCATCGCTTTCGGTCATGAGCTTCGCGTTTGATCTCGCTCCAGGTCTTGCCGATTTTCTTCGTCTCATCGGCTACAGTGCGCCGACAAGTTTTCTTGGGGCGACCACGTGTAACCGGTCAATGATGATGAAAGCCTCATTTTACAAGAACTGAGCTAGAAAGTCGCTTCCAGGAATATATCCACCGACTCTGATCTAATCTTTCAGCTCGCAGTATTGCGTTGGTGAAATTTTTCAACGGTACGGTTTGACAAATGTTGCGCCCTACGCGAGCGGGAATCGCGGGTCCTTTTTAATTGGTCACGGGAACGGTGTTTAAACGCTCGAATGGATTGTTTGTAAACGCTCTGCTATGGGGGCGTTTTGGTAACAGACAAACTGGGACAAAAAGTAATAGACGGCTTTTACTGGTGAAGTTCGAGGTAGATAACAAAAAGTATTTAACTCTGGGTTGCACCATATTACTTTAACTATTAACAGGAAAGTTCTTGAGTGGCAACCATGCGCCGGAAGACGTAGCGTGGGCAGGCTTCCCACTAGGTGGACCGACGATCTGGTGAAGGTCGCGGGAGGTGCCTAGATGCGAGCGGCGCAGGATCGGTCTTCGTGGAAATACTTGGGGGAGGACTTTGTCCAGCAGTGGACGTCTTTCGGCTGAAACGAACGAACTCTAGTAGTCACGCCATGTAGTGTTGGCTCAGTGTAGAGTGGCGATATTTTACTTTGCCTAAAGCGTATTATTTCATTGATAGCCTCATATCTGACTGACCTTTAATTCAAAAGCTACCATTAGTCTTGCTAAGACATTTTCCATCAATCTTTTTCTTTGTAAAATTCAAACATTTAGGGTCTCCTTTTCGATACCGATTCAATGTTAATGGATTCAAGAGTCAGTTTATATCAAGTCTTTAACATCGATTGTTAAGTTTAAGTTTATATCGGAAATGGACATCAATAAATGATCTCCTTGGAACAAAATTAAATTCTGTTTTCTTAAAGTAAGAGTAAGTAGAAAAGTTCTTGAATGGCGACCACGGACCACTGGGTGGACTGACGATCTGGTGAGGGTCGCGGGAGGTGCCTGGATGCGGGCGGCGCAGGAGCGGTCTTTGTGGAAATCCTTGGGGGAGGCCTTTTTGCAGCACTGAATGTCGTATTGCTGAAACGAACGAAGTATAACGTGTATTCGGGAACATACTTAGGAGATTCCCAAATAGTATTTTTAAGTGGCGTCTGTCACCCAAAGTGATCTATGTTTGGGAATAAGTGGAAATTCCTTTCCTAATTTTAGCCATGGATTCTAAAAGGATATTTTTAAAACGTTGCGTTTTATTTTTAATACGAGTACCTACCTAATTCAATAATTTTGTTTCTCAAAGGTCGGTCATTACATTTTTTGTTTACCTCAGGTGAGACTACATATTTTTAGATCTGAATAAATTTACCTTTCCTAGGCACTCTCAAAGAGGTCTAGCTAGGACGACGACGTCTAAGGCTGAGTTACACCGCTTAACTGTGACCGTAACTTTGACGATAACTGATGTTTTTTGTATGGAGTTTGGTACATTTTTGACGTTTGTTTAAGTTAAAGTAAGATGGTGGTGAGGTGTTGTGGATTTATCTGAAAAGAGAAAGGATAAGTACTTTAATAGTAACCGTTTTACACGACTTTTTGCTTGGGCTCATTCATACTTCAGGAGTCTTAGAATTTTGATTGTTGTGAGTGTTGTTTGATTTGATCACACACAATTTGCGTCATCATCATCATTTCAGCCGTATGTCATCCACACAATTTGCGTACTGAAGAAATATTGGTCAGTATTAACCATAATTTAACCAACAATATGTTTTTATTGGCGAAATAACAATTAAAAGTCAAATCTAAATATTACATTACTCGAAAATCCAACAATGTTTACTCGATAAACACAAATGGTTAAAAACCTTATAATGTTAACTGAGGGTTTAAAATCGTTTGCACAGCACGAGGGATGCCTCCCCTCTTAGTTTGCATATCATTACGGTTTTTCCTTTTTTAATTGATACCAGGAGCTCTCAGCAAACACGTCATTACTGTACGTCATTAGTCAGAAGTGTTTAAAAGGCAAACATGTATCAATTGCCTCTCTTTTTTGTGTAAAATAACTTTGTTGTCATGTAACTTATACTCGGTGAACCGATCTGGTGAAGGCTCGGGAAGCATCTGGACCGGACGATGTAGAAATGCTAAGGGTAAGCAGCATTCCAGCAATGGACGTCCTTTAGCTGTAATGATGATGTTGCTTACTTCAAACCTGCCATCAACTCACGAGTCCTTGTCAGAGAAAGTAACGCTTCATTTCAGCCACAAGACGTCGACTGCTGAACATAGGCCTCCCCCAATGATTTCCACATCGCCCGGTTGGTAGTTGCCTGCATCCAGCCCGCCCTGTTGCCTTTATGAGGTCGTCGGTCCACCTTGTAGGTGGACGTACCACGCTGTATTTTCCCGAAAGTAACTAAAACGCATAAAAGTTTTGCCTTGCCGTGATAAGATTGGAATGCGCTGATATAATTTTAGTAGAATGTCACGTCATTTTGTATCAAAGGTAGAAGTAGTATCTTAGTGAAGAGAGCGTATCTTCACCTTAAAGGCCGGCAACGCACCTGTAACGCCCCTGGGTCTGCGGGTGTCTATGGGCGACGGTAATTACTTACCATCAGGTGATCCGTCTGCTCGTTTGCCTCCTGTCACATAAAAGAAAAAACTTTTTTGACACGAAATATGCTTGTAATAATTGCCTTTTATTATAGTTAGTTTGGTTAAATCCATCCACATTCAATATTGCATGATTTCCATTCATTCAGTTATCATGAAATTAAAATCAATGTACGGTCCTGTTAACGTTATATTGTGCCCGTATTAATCAATTCTATTACTAATGAATAATATTTAATTAATTAACTATAATTAATTTCTGTAACGTTTGCAAATGTTTTGTTTATGTTTTCAGAAAGTTGTAAATTAATAGACTTAATAGGATAGGTTCTTTATTGTTGTTCTTGTAGTCTGCGCTACGGATTACAAAATTGAGGTTAAGGTTCGAATCCGATAAGGGACAAAAATTTATACTTATGCGTCTCTCACGTTTTTGTATGTAAAATGATAAGTACTAATTAACTACGAGCATATTTTCAGGTTAAACAGACCTAGACCTACATTATTAAAGAACTCAGTGAAACAAATTGAACTTTTGCAGACTGGCTGAGTTGCACCACCTAACTTCAACCGTAACTAAAACGATAGCCAGTGTTTTTTGTATGGAGTTTGACTTATGACGTTTGTTAAAGTAAGATGGTGTATTCAGTCTTAGGTAAGTTTTCACAAATTCCCATCGACAACAAACATTACCTGGTCTAGTAGAGAAATAAGTGTTAAACTTTGGAATGTATTTTTTGACGTTCCAGGTATTTTCTAATTTACAAGGTATCCACTAGGAATATTACCTGAATCGCACCTGCAATCATGCAGAAACTAGTGCAATATCGCTCCAAAGTTTGAACGGCACCAATTCCATGATTTCCGAATGGCAACATAGCGACGCCATAAAACATAACAAACGTAAACAACTCCCATCAACCAAATGAAGCTAAATAACATAAGTACTGAACTGTGCTAAGCCGTTACTTAGAAATATAGGGGTGGTTTATATTGACAAGCTTTAGCGTTAGCAGGAAATTCGTTCGTTTCAGCCAAATGACGTCCACTGCTGGACAAAGGCCTCCCCCAAGGCTTTCCACAAGGTCCTGCGCTGCCCGCATCCAGGCTCTTCCCGTGACCTTTACTAGATCGTCGGTCCACCTAGTAGGAGACCTGCTGAGTAGTAAATTACCATAATAATAAGCCACGATAGTGAAGGGGTCAGACAGGCCGACTCGATATCCGAGGAACGCGGGTTCGAACGCTGCTGACGCTCGAGTATAGTGGTGAGCCCACTCTTGACACAAGCATGTTTAGTACGAGTGCCATACAAATTACTAATAGTCCCGTTGGCCCCTCTTAAAAAAGTATTAAAAGAGTTGTAAAAGCAACAATATTAACATCAATGTTTTGTTTCAGAAGTTGGAGGCAGGACAAGAGTTCATCTGCGGTTGAGGATTCCAGTGAAGCTCGCTTCCACACCTTCGGCCTGATCATCACATTCCCTCAGGTCAGTGAGTCTTCCTCGTTGCTTTTTCTATTGGTGTTTTGTTTTGCTGCTGTACGAGTTGTTATTTATCTGTTTTTTTATTTGACTCTACATTTCCGGTTAGTAGTCCCCAGTCGAGAACTTTTCTGCCACAACGGCCATGTTATAAGTACTAGGTGTAGGTACTAGGTGCCCACTGCCACTTAAGTTTTGCAATTTGACAGGCTATATCGCTAATTTTAGTTCTCCTACTAAAAATAATACTATTTGCTAGAACGGGACTATTCCCACCTCTCGTTCCCACCGCTGCAACTCCTGTGTAGCCAGGATCTACAGCTTAACCGCCAATAAAAACCCAACCAGTGAAGGTCAAGTTTGTCCCGGAGGAAAGTTAAACTGTCCTTGGACCCACAAAAAATATCTGCTATTTATTCACACCTGCATCCGCTTATCAATGTAACCGCTTTCTTACAAACTTAGTCTGCAAGTTAATTTCTATGTAAACGAAGATAACTGTACCGGTAACTGTGTAAATAATTCCACTAACTTGCTAGTATATAGTCCCTTTATACCGCTTCTAGTGCCTTCACACGTATAACTATAATAGCACTTCAGTGTAAATTGCCGTTTTCCAGGTAGACGATATCTGATTTGATAGAATCATTAATTAATATTAATAGCGCACCAGTTGCAGTGATTTGTGAAGTTTGAATATCTATTTCAATTTTTCATTCATTCATTTCGTTTATTAATATGAGATACTAACTTAAGATACAAAAATTGGATGTTTCCTTTCTGTCTCTAAAATAAACGATTCGCTTCAAGTATATGAAGGACTTATCAAGGAAAATATTGAAAATTATGAAATCTTAGAAATTAATTGTGTATTCACATTAATTAAACGAACTTGGCGTAGTAATTATGTCTAGAAATTTCCTAAGACATTACTGTTGAGTGTGCACCCAGCATGAGCCCTAACGAACCGCGGGCACAGCCTGATATAGAATAGACAGCTCACTTTTCAAACTTTTTTGGGATCAAACAAAAAGTAAAAACAAAATACTGATGGGATATGGGATGGGAATATTACCTATATTACTTTTATAAAATGAAATATTATCATCTGTCTGTACAGGGAATTAGCCAAGCGGCTGACTGACTGTACAGGTGATGGGAGAGCTGCGCTACCGTATTTTTTGGCCAATCAGCATTCTGGGCACCATGTCGCGTTGTTTGGACATATTTTTTATTTGTAAATATGTTATGGTAGTTACTTCATAAGTATGTTAATTTTATCACTTTTCTCCAAAATCGAATAGAAAAAATAAATTAACTGGTTGTTCTGTTCGGATTATTCACAGTCAAATTAATGTACAGGCCTTTTAATTGCTGCTGAAACCACAAATACTCAATTTCGTCTTATAATATACCAATTTCTTTAAAAAATAATTATATGTTCTCGTTTCTCATTTTATTTTACGAATAGGTATGTGTCTCTCTTTGGGAGGGAAGAGAAAAAACGTATTCAACACAAAATGACCCCCTTGAATAGTAAACGAAAGCACAGCATAAGAATATTTTAAGGTTTCAGAGTACATACCTGAGGTCTATGGAACTTGATATTTTAGTGCGCATAATCATGGCTCAGTTACCAACTACACTAGCGTCTTCAGACATTATTATTCAGATAGTATCATTGAGATATTATTGTGATTTTCGAGGTAGAATTAAACAATCTTGTTCTTTCATTCAATAAAGTCGCATGTTGCATATTTAAAGTGAAACAAATGCCTTCAACTATTTCAAAACTACCATTCAATAAGTGGCCACAATAAATGTCCACAAGTTGTGGTCTTGGCGAAGCGAAAACGAACTCGTATCGAAGTCGAATACTATTTGTCTAAAAGCCACAGATAAGCTAAGACTGAGTGACGTAACTCGCTGACTAGCGATAAGAACTTAAAAAAGTTTTTACAACAGAAAACCTTCTTACAAAACCATTATCAAATGTAAATAAATAAGCTCTCCCCAGACATTTCAAATAAATTAAAAAGCTTTCTTTCAATTTAAAGGTCGCAAAAGAATCGCAATGATTAAATAAACTGTCTCTTTTAGCGAAAAAATATTAAAGATTTACACAAAAATATTTACTTCGGTTTATCATAAACGTTGAATGAAATAAATCTTGCACAGAAATATCAAAAGTGATTGAATAATGGATTACTAAGAGGTATTTGCGAATTTGTTATAAATAAGGCATTTGAAATGGATGAGAATTAATATCCATTGAAATTTGACACACATAGAAAAGTCTTTAAAATAATTATTCTTTACTGCGGGGTTACACAAACTGTAGAAGGTACTCGTAGTTATAGAAATCTATACTAATATTATAAAGAGGTAAAGTTTGTGTGTTTATATATTTGTTAAATCTTAAGGGGTAATCTCGGGATCTACTGAACCGATTTTAAAAATTCTTTCACCAATAGAAAGCCATATTATTTCTGAGTGTCATAGGTTAAATAAAAAACCGAAAAATTCCACGCGGACGAAGCCGCGGGCGGAAAACTAGTATGTTATATGATGATTCCCATCTTAGGCAGTTCGATTTTTTCAAGTTGTTTAATTAAAAATGTTATATGATGACTCCCGCCCTAGGCAGTTCGATTTTTTCAAGTTATTTATTTAAAAATGTTAATGTAGATAAGATATGATATTATATCCTTTTACATCTAATCGTCTTCAGTTTGCCGGTTTGTTGACTTGACAGGCGTACTAAACTAAACTAAGTTTTTACCGACACGTGGTTCGAAAACCCGTTAACTCTACCAACTACTTTCATAGTTTCTGCGACTAACTGCAAAATTGCAAGCAGGTACGAGTATACCTGAGTTCGTAACACAAACATTGATATTATTACAATACAATAATGACAATACAGTCTTCTGCAAAATAAGGCTTTCTCCAATCAACAAACAGCTTCGAAAATAAAAACAATTTTAGTAAAAACATAATAACGTTCATTAAACTCCTACCCTCTTCGTCTATACTAAACCTACTTCATTTACCGTCGGAACACTTTAGCAAAAGTGAGCGTTTAATATTTAAGTAGCCTACTCACTTTCAAATAAATTCTCATATTTTTTTCATGTCCCTCAAGAACATATTTTCTCCGTGGTTTTACAGAATCGCAGTGAAAAAAGAACAGTCCACTCTTTTAAGTTTAAAAGGGCTCATAAAGAAAGAAAGAAAGAAAGAAAGAAAATAAACACAATTTTTATTATATTTTTGTCATTTGTTGAATCACCATAATTAACAGACGGCCGATAGGGCAGCAAGGTTCTGGAGTGGAAGCCACGTATCGGAAATATTGGACATACATCCACAAGGTGGACAGATGATCTTATAAAGGTACGGGACTATTCCCACCTCTCGTTCTCACCACTGCAACTCCTGTGTAGCCAGGATCAGCTTGACCGCCATAAAAACTCAACCAATGAAGGTAAAGTTTGCCCCGGGGGAAAGTTAAACTGTCATTGGACCCGCAATGAAATTATTCAGAAGAACATAGGAGGAGTTCGAAATTAAGGTTCGACTTCCCTCCATTGCAAAGCGTAAAGTCTCATAAAGGTAGTAGGAAGGCACTGGATGCAGGCTGCTACCAGCCGGTAAATATGGAAATCATTGGGCGAGGCCTATGTTCAGCAGTGGACGTCCTGTGGCTGAAATCATAATCTTGATGGATACCGTATTTTCATGCTATAAATCTTCTTTTTATAGACTATCCAAAATTAAATTTTGACAGAAGACGATCTCACTTATTTATTTATTTATTTATTTATTTTCACCAACTTAATACCTAACTACTTAATACCTATTCCACTAACGAATTATGTACGTTGACATTTTATTTGATTTGAACTGGCTGTTCTTTCTTTTCTATCGGCGTACACTTCTGCTACTGAAGTGATCGCGATATTATTAAGTGTATTGAACTTTAACCAGAATCTATAATAGAGAAAGCAATCTTTTAATAACTCGATCAATACCTGGAAACACGTGTTCTAAACTAAGATAGAAAAATTCGAGATTATAAAAACGGCAAAATCTAGACTTGAAATAGGATAACTAATTAAGTTCTTGACAAGAACAAAAAGCTTTTACCTACATAAAGCCAAGTAATTTTTTGAAAGATGGCCCGTTCGTTTATTTCAGTAAAATGACGTCCACTGCTGGCCAAAGGCCTCTCCCAAGGATTTCTATAACGACCTGTCCTGCACTATGCGCATTCAGATACTACCTAGTGGAAGACTTACGTTCGTTTTCACAAACGATGCTTGTTTATAAAAGTGAAGCAGCAAATCAAACGCACAGCGTTGAATAGAGCTCTGTGATTGGTTCGTGTGTCACCCTATGCTTCCACGCGCACTGTAAGACTTAATAGTAATTTTTGTGAATACGGGCGATAATAATACGAGTATATGTATAACATAAGTTAATTATTTGATTAATAGTATTGGTAAGGAAAATCAAACGACACTGATTTTATCAAAATATTCTCCTGCGAATCGAATCCCATTGAACTAGGTCGATATTCCTACCAACCTAGATCACGCATCACAGATACGAAAATTAATTTACTAGCTCCACCCGTCACGAACTCACACGATATATCCAACATGAAAATATTGATTCATCAGCCAAATTGTTTACTTAGTAATACCAAGAATATCATATCCGAAAATGTTATAAGGAAAGAGATCATCGGGGAAAATATATCGGCAGAAATTGTTTTCTGGAGCAGATAAATACGTATCCTACGAAGATGTCGTGTGACATCGATCAAAAATCTACCAGTCATTCTTGGGGAAAATCTATCTTAGGCAAGGATCTGCTAAGAGAAGTCAAGTAGATGTGGCAATGTTATATTTTTATAATAAAAGTTGGTGACATTACTATGTTGTTTTATATAAACTACTAAAAGACTTGTGAAATAATTGAGTAGGTATTTTGCTTAATTTTAATAAGTGTAGGTACCTACTCTTTTACTTGTCTTAATCTTAACGTAAGTAACTTAAATCTACTGCTACGAAAATTAGTGAGGCAGTAGGTACTTATAGTCCAGTAGAATTAGCTTTTAAATCGGAAATAATTCCTACAAAAGATTTTATTGTTTTAATGGCTTCATTGGTTGCCCATTAAGACTCTCCTAAGTTTTCGACTTCGACGGAGTTGTGCTTAAGTGGTGGGGGCCCCCGAAAGAGGCATTTTTTCGGTTTTCCGGTTATACCGCGTAAAGGACTTACCCTATCAAAAAGTGGTCTTCATGACGGTTGAAGGGCACTTAATCCTGCATTGAATAAGACCAAATTCATATGTTTTGGACAAACCGTTCTCGAGCTAATGTTCGGCAAAGTAGAAAATATACGTATAANTTAACGAAGCGTTGAATGGCGCGCCCGGAGAGGCTTAGTTCAAACGATCATTGCAATCGTTGTGATAGGGATAGGGACATGCGATTTTTGGTTTTACGAAGGTAATACGATAGAGAATAATACAAAGTAATAAAAATCACCGGTTATAGGGGCATTTTTTGGAGAAATTTATCAAATAACCAAAAAAACACGAATTTTTAAGCAGATTTTTTTCAAAAAGTATCATTTTTTATTATTTGTTGGCCTTTTTTGTGTATTTTATGTATTTTTTTAGTATCGCCTGTTATTTATCATTATTACTGTTTTTATTTTATCAGGATATACCGCTTAATTTAAAAGTTATTACGTTTTCTTTACAATAGGTAATTGGAAGAAAAAAAATTCGATAAAAAATAAAAAAAAAATCTCAAAAATTTTTTGACCTCTTTTTTGTCGATAAAAATAGGTCTAGTTTCATCCATTTTCATATGTACACTTTAACGTGACTCACACTGTATATCCGTTGTCTAGTAGGTCATTGTATAGTACAAGCTTTGCTTAGTTTGGGACTAGAAGCGCAGTGTAAAATGTCCAAGGATATTTATTTATTTATTTAAGTAAAGCCGCCTTACAAAAGTGCTCAATAATACGCACCTTCAAAACAAAATTTTCTGTTAGAAAAAGCTTCTACAGAGTGCTTTTAAGCGACCTAATACGTTTTTTGCATTAACTCTACCACTACTTCGAGACGTTAACGTAGGCCAGTGCTAAGAAGAAGTAGCGCAAGAAATTCACTCACCACTTGATTGGTTGTACAAATCTAATATGATATAAAAATAAACAAACTACTGTGAGAGCCAAAGCACACGATTCGTTGTGGGGGCCGGGCGGTGCGACGCCGGAGCAGTGTCGCTGCGTCGTAAACTTCAGTATCGCGATCGCAACGCACAACGCTGCGTTATGTGGCTGACGCAAACTGCAACGGATTACTCTTCACCGCTGACGCATATTGCGACGGTACAAGAGACCATTGTAGACGTTTTTCAAACGATTATGTGTCCGTCACCGCGCCGCATACCGCAGCGTTGTGCGTTGCGATCGCGAGACCGAAGCTATACATAGAAATATCTGTGGTGGGCACACGAGTAGTGCGGCGCCGCGTATATACGACGTAATCTTTGCGGTGCTTTGCGCCGCCGCATCGTAGTATGCTTTGGCTCTCACTTATTTCCTATCTTGCATTTCAGGCGCATCGTTTAGAGTTAACCCTCACAACTTCGCTCTTTTTCTCTATTTACTGCTTAATGTATTCGTCAACAAACAGCGTTGAAATCAAAACACTCGGCTATAACGGTCAATTTAATGCACTCTTGTTTGCAAATAGCCCCGCTTCCAATGCTACGGTTTGTGCTCAAACGAAATGCATTATTTGTGCGCTGCTACTGCTCTTGTTATAATGATGTGCCATTTGCAGTGTATTGGGTGTAAAAAAACTAGAGAAAAAGGTATTTACGGATGATCATAGAATTCAGGAAGACATCCTGAAAAATTTAATTGCCATTTGTAACAAATAAGTCATCTAAGCAAATTGATGTCCTCTAACACCTTCCCTATTTTTCGTTAATTTCATTCAATTATATTATCTGAAGAAATACGTGATGAAGGAGATGAAAATGTGTACTGGGAAACTATTTTAATTCGTAGTTAAGGCATAAAAATATTTATTTATTTAAGTTTAAAAAATCACACGATTTTCTACAAATGGAATGGCAATTTTAATCGATTTTCTGTGTCACAACGAAATTGTAGACAAAGCCACAGGCATAAGTAGTTGTGTACCTTCTCATCAAAGGAAAATTTGTCAGTTAAATCAGTGTGAAAGTTATCGTTACCGTTCAGTGTTCGTTCATATAAAACAAAGAACCATCTAATTCAATATTCGTCCCTAACACTCCAGAGTTAATATTAATAATAAAACAAATTAAGCAAGAAATTCCCTACAGTATAATTTATTGTTACCTTCCTGTACCATCCATTTTTGTCTTGGACATTTTCCGCAAACAATTTATATGTATTGTAGATTTTTTAACGAAATCGGTGAGAAGCGGAATGAGTTTGCTCTCGATTCTCGCGAGATAGCCTAAATGAAGGCGTACTTCTATTCTAGACTTAGAGCTTTCAGGGTGTCAGTGGGGCTCTATTAATATACCTCTACTGCCTGTTTAGTATATTGCACTTGTTAATATTACTCCCGTGAACCCTTCTTGCTAAGCTAAATACTTTATTTTTAGTATGCACTTATTTTATTATGCACATCATGTGCATGCATATATAGAGACATGCGATTTTTGGTTTTACAAAGATAATACGATAGAGAATAATACAAAGTAATAAAAACCACCTGTTATAGGGTCATTTTTTTGAGAAATTTATCAAATAACCAAAAAAACACGAATTTAAAAGCAGATTTTTTTCAAAAAGTGTATTTTTTTATTATTTTTTGGCATTTTTTGAGTATTTTATGTATTTTTTTAGTATTGCCTGCCTGTTAATTAGCATTATTACTGTCTTTATTTTATCAGGATATACCGCTTAGTTTAAAAGTTATTACGTTTTCTTTACAATAAGTAATTGGAAGAAAAAAAATTATATAAAAAATAAAAAAAAAATCTCAAAAATTTTTTGACCTCTTTTTTGTCGATAAAAATAGGTCTAGTTTCATCTATTTTCATATGTACACTTTAACGTGACTCACACTGTATTTAAATGGAGTTACAGGTGCATTGCGTCGTTGCCTTTTAAGGTATATAAGTAGAACTTGAAAGAGACTCTCTTCTTGAAAAATTGTAGGCCTACCATAAACGCTCAATGCTCGTGTTATAATTAACTTTAAAAAAAAAAAAACCGACTTCAAATGCGTGAACACAAAAAAAACTAAAAATTAAAAATATTGCGTATAAAAAAGTTCATTCACAATTTTCCACCCTTGGGGGTGAAATATTTTCTTCAAATTCGCATGAAACCACCCTTTTGATAATACCTATTCAACAAAAAAATAATCGTTCAAATTGATTTATAATCGGCGGAGATATTGCGTATAAAAAAGTTTATCCCCAATTTTCCACCCTTGGGGGTTGTTTTTTTCTATTATTTAATTTAAATGAGACCACCCTTGAGATATTGCCTATATGCCGAAAAAAGATTTGTTCAAATCGGTTCATAATTGGCGGAGTTATCGCGTAACAAACATAGAAAAAAAAAACATACGGGTCGAATTGAGAACCTCCTCCTTTTTTGAAGTCGGTTGAAAAGTCATTAGTCATTTATTTTCTGTAATAGGTACTTAGGTTTTTATAAAGCTCTGTCTGTTAGGAGGTACGTTATTCACACAAGATGCTTGCTTAAGTGAAAATCGAACGCACAGCGTTGAATAGAGCTCTGTGATTGGTTCGTGTGTCACCTTGTGCGTCCACGCGCACTGTGAGACCTCATAGTAATGTTTGTGAATACAGGCGTTTATGTAGTAGGTTGACTGGTACTTTTCTTTGTTCAATGAAGCTAAACAAATAAATAATCCAGCGGTCACCATAATCGGTACTCGTATTGTCACTTCAAATAAAATTTTATTCAAACAATACGTACCTACGTAAAGTATTTTTATGCCCATTTTCACCATTAATCCCTAATTTTTAAGTGACCCCTATGTCAACAAAATTCCTGTTATTTGTTACTATAGGGGTCATTTAAAAATTAGGGATTGATGGTGAAAACGGGCATTAGTCTCCCAATAACGCGAAATTGTTTTTATCATATTAATTCCCTTTCCATTTTTATTAAACTGTTGTCAGATTAAAGTGCCTTGGCATCGGCTTCAATAAACAACCCGACGTACTGTTACCATCTGACATTTGGTTCATCTGACATGACGTCAGAATATGAAAAACGTTCCTCGCGGAAAATATAGGTGGGAAAACATTATTTTTACCAACGTGTAACAGCTCAATGTTTTTTGCAAATATGTTATTTTGCTCCCGTGTGGGTTTTAAAAAATCTGGGATTTGAGTTATTAATACAAATCATGGAAACATCGTTGTCTAAAACAAACTAAGTTCATTAATATAATTAATTTCATTTCTCTTGGAAGTTTTATAAGTCCTAAAGTTGTTCTTATGATTTAACAATTTACCTAGTGGATGCGAAAGGGCTAAAATAGATAAGGGCGTCCTCAATAAAACCACTCTACATAAAAAAATGGCCGCTGCTCATCACCTCTCGAACGTTGTTTGAATAATAATCGTACGTGTTTATTAATTTATGACCAGATTGAAGTCAGGGTTGCATCTTAGGAATAAAGTTCCGTATTTGTTGGTAATAACAGCAGTAAGTAACCTTACAAATCAAAAACAAACTCAACCCGGTTTTAACGTGGGACACGCGCGCGATAGAAACATAAACATTATTTGGCAGAACGATATTCAAGCAGGGGAAGCTGCAGGAAAAGCTAGTAACTAAACTCCTAGTTATATTGTACTCCTCAGATTTATACGCTCACTCGCACACGCGCATCAGCAAAACCAAGGAAAAACCCCGTACCTTTACAAATTGGTAACTTTTTGGTAGCACGTATTTCAATAAACCGTTCCAGCCTCCGCACACGGACCCCTGAAATATAAAAAAGAGTGACATCCGAATAAATTGGCTGCCATTTCAATGCGATACTGTCCAGTTTGGGCGATCAGTCACGCCGTTTGAAAAAAATAAATGATACAAAAAGCAAAAAAAAGTTTTGTTTTTACGCGCAATTCAAACACGGATCGGAACTATCAATTAGTCTTAAATTCAGTTGTTGACGTTTTACATCCGTGTTAAATTGTATGATATAGGAATTGGTTTGATTTGAAACTTTTGAAGTGTTTGTTTTGTTAGTTTGATTGTCATCGTTATTAGACCTGGCATTTATCATGAAAAATAGTTTTTTGACAATATTATCTGTTTTTTTGTCATAATGCTGTTATATTGTACCAGCATGAAGCTGAAGACTGCAGAAATAGGCCCGTTTTATACAGAAAACTAATAGTCTGTCTTCGTACTTAGATAAATGGATGACCACTGGATAAAATCGCATTTCAAGTTAGAAGTTTAAGTCAAGCAGCATTGAGAAATCTTTTCTCGCAAAATGTCGGTGACAATTGCAGCATAGGCTGCGGAACGTTTAGTATTACATGTAAATTATAGTTTAAGCTCGCTAAGTTTGGAGCTAGGCGAAAAAATATCAACCACACACACAGTATTTGCTCTACTTAAAGGAATGCCAATAATGTTGGTCCCATTACCCTACATTGTGCGACCCAGGAAGAACAACGAATAAAATATTATTTTAGATTAGCTTTAAGTGCTTAACCTAATAGCGGCACAGCCTTAAAAGCAAAAAGAGAATCGCCGAACTAATGGCATTGCCCCGAATCTGCCGCAGAATTAAAAGCTTCACATTTCACAATTAACAGGGAGAACGGATTTTATAAAATTACCCTGTTAAAAGCTGGTGTGGCAGCAAAAAGAACTAGAAACTTCCATTAGTTTTGGCGTAATTTAACAATACCGCAATGAGTGTAGTATGAGTATGCTCACTTCAAAAAAGATAGCAACTTCGAACTCCTATGTTCTTCTGAATACTTTCCTTACGGGTTCAATGACATTTAAACTTTCCCCCGGGACCAACTTGACCTTCACTGGTTGGGTTTTATTGGCGGTCAAGTTGTAGATCCTGGCTACACAGGAGATGCAGCGGTGGGAAAGAGAGGTGGGAATAGTCTCGTTCAGAGAAAGATATCAATATTGATTGCATTAAAAATTAGGCTCATCTAAGAAAACAGATAACTGTTCATTCAGAGAATCACTGCTTGGTTAATCAATAGTAAACAACCATGTGCTAATTAAAAATACCTAAACTTATTCTGAAACTCTACAAACTTGGAAGCCATATCTTGACCCCTTTATTTTTTTACAAAGCTTCTTTATTTTTTGGTAAAGTAGAATTAAGAATTTGTAATCCTCATAGATAGAAGGTGCATTCATTTGTTAATGCCACTGAAATTCGTAATAAGGGATTGGAGACTACGGTACTAACTCGCACTATGGCCATGCGGCGAGTTTCCCGCCAAACAGCGGCCGACTGAGCCGCCATGATGGATGGCGGCCATTTTGAATGCATTTCGCTTGTAAACAAAATGGATGTTTGCCTAATATGTCAGTGTTCTTTATGCCAATGACATATGGGAGCGTTTTGTTTTATTTCGTTATTTGCCTTTAACTAACGTTTACGAGTTGAGGTTGCGTTTATATGTGAATTTTCGTTATTAATAGTCGGGAAAAAGGAAAGCTTCTCAAATCTTGTTTTGTTGCTATTTAGGAGTTACTTTTTTTTTTTTTTTTATGCTAGCCAAGGCAGGTATTTGACCGCAATCGCACCTGGTGTTAAGTGAGATGCAGTCTAGGATGGTACATATCTGCCCTGTAAGTGCCTATTCACTCTCGCCTTGAAAACTTCTTTCGTTTCAACCGAATGACGTCCACTGCTGACACAACGGCCTCCCCCAAGGATTTCCACAAAGTCCGGTCTTACGCCGCCCGCATCTAGGCACCTCCCGCGACCTTCACCTGATCGTCGATCCACCTAGTGAGGTCTTACAGTGCGCGTGGACGCATAAGGTGACACACGAACCAATCACAGAGCTCTAGTCAACGCTGTGCGTTCGATTGTCTGCGATTACTTAAGCAAGCAGCGTTTGTGTTAAGTAATATAATATTACTATTTCTTCGTATCAAATATGTACGTTTGAGATTTTACCTTACATACCATACTAATACGAAATAATAAGTCGTAATGAAGCTGAGGCTTTCTCCGAATGTCTGGGGACATTGCCCGGGTAATGTGGAGGGTTTTATGTGGGTACAGTCTGTAGTAAAATTAACTACCTAGCCATTTAGGTCGCTGGTCTCTTTCTTAAAGGGTTGTTTATACCTACAGTCATTGGCGACTAGTGTACCCTTAATGAAATTTATAGGCAAACTAGCAGCCGCCCGCGACTACGTACGCGTGGATTCCATTTAACCCCCTTAGGGGTGGAGTTTCGTAAAATCCTTTCTTAGCGGATGCCTACGTCAAACATCTACCTGCATGCCAAATTTCAGCCCGATCCGTCCAGTGGTTTGGGCTGTGCGTTGATAGATCACTATATCAGTCACCTTTGAGTTATTATATTTAGATAAATGGGTTTTAATAGAAGCGATGAATAACTTTTTGTGCTTAACTTAAAGTTAATTCTTAGTTTGAATAAACTGTAAAGCCTAGATACACACGAGCTGTAATGCAACGGAAGGTGGGATGAGACAGGAGGGTCATTTCTAAAGCCATCTCTTTCAATTTCCAAACAGCCCAGATAAGTAAAAGTATATAGATTTTGTAGACTAAGTTGGGAGACTGTAATGTAGTCTTAGGCTGGGTTGCACCATCTTACTTTGACTTTGAGAAACGTCGAAAATCTGTCAAACTCCATGCAAAATACGCCGGTTATCGTTATAGTTACGGTCAAGGTTAGGTGGTGCAACTCAGCCTTTTTATTACTTTGAAGTAAGCGAGAATTAGCACATTCTATAAACACTCAAAATGTTCATTACCAATAAGCATTGTATTCTAAAACCTGCCTTAGGTTTAAAATAAAAAGTCCCATTTAAATTTCCACTCGACGATACAGTGGCACAAAGTCGAAAATTACGCTAAAACACAACGTGTTAATCCCAAACGGCCCGAATATTATTATTTACCTC
Organism: Ostrinia furnacalis; assembly: GCF_004193835.3. NCBI lineage: Eukaryota > Metazoa > Arthropoda > Insecta > Lepidoptera > Crambidae > Ostrinia > Ostrinia furnacalis. The sequence goes on along the minus strand of NW_021131305.1, from coordinate 424,011 downwards.
CACTGTCACAATAAAGACGCCGAACAAATACACAGAACGAATATAACAGCCAGTTTTGTTGCAAATGTGATGCACCATTGTTTTGTTTCGGAGGCGACAACTGCCCAACGGGGTTACCAACTCGAGTGTCAAAAACGTTACATAGAATTTTGTGTCTTCGAAAACTACTGCTACTATACTGTTGCGCCTTGTTACATAGACGATTTTAAGAATTTTACGAATGGATAAAATCGTTCGCAGTAAAGTTTTTCGATGTAACGAAACATCTCAATGACAAGATGTCAATGTAACGTTGCAGTGTAGAGACGTCGTATAACGGTTTTCAAAAAAAGAAAATTCGATGTAACGTTTTTCGTAAATAAGTAGGCAAGTTCAAAGGGGGAACGGTATCGGTGTCGGTGTCGAATTGCTAATCTCTAGTTTGATCCCCGTCCGGAGTTACAGTGGTGAACTCACTCCTCAATTCTAGCAGCAAGTGCCTGATTTAGCTTAACTGGAGGAGCTAATAGGAATATCTAAACTTTGGAAACTATGCAGACAGCATCAAGTTATATCAATTAAATCACATTCTATGTTTGAGTAATTAATAGGGTTAAATTGATGTGGTTTTATCGGCATTTCGCTAGTATATGCTGGATTGCGACTGTGTATGTGAGATTTAACTTAGTGGAATTTTCACATTTTAAAAAAACTTTTTGCGTTAGGCATGACTTGAAGTCAAAGTCACGAAAAGGCAGACCACCATACTAAAATATAGAAGTTACATTTACATTTATAATGTATATTTTAAAGACTAGACTTGAAAAAGAGGCTGACAGAGTGACTGAGTTTCTTGCGCTGCTTCTTCTCAGCACTGGCCTATTTATTGTCCCGAAGTAGTGGTAGGGTTAATACTGGGACATGTAAAAGTGATTTTTAAAAGCCTACTTCCGAAAGTAAAATGAGTTTTTTTAGTTTTAAAAATCTTTGTACCTGTTAAAAATTGTCTGGCTGTTCTCTACGAACTACCGTGAGAGTCCCCCGAGAAATGCGTGGTTGAAAATTAACACAGCTAATTATAACTATAAACAGAGTTTCTTAAATTTTAAAACTTTGCACATAAAATTTAAAAGGTTTGTTTTACGAGAGTCACACTGAGCTTACTTAGGCCCTCCATTTTGGAACGTGACGAAATGTTTGAGGAGAAATAATAATTTTACAACTTAATGGTACCCACCACTAAATAAAGTTGTTTTAGTCGTGGAATTTAGACTAAATCAAAACCGGCCAAGTGCGTGTCGGACTCACGCACAAAGGGTTCCGTAACATTGATTAATGATTTTTTTTAATGTAAGTTATTTGTATGAAAGATTACGCGGTAATAAGCGGTTTTTGAAGACCTATCCATAGATACCCCACACGTATGTATGTGTTTGATGAAAAAAACATTTGTGAGTTTCAGTTCTAAGTATGGGGAGCCCCCAATATTTATTATTATTTATTTATTTTTGCATCAACAAAATCTTAATGCGGTTCACAGAATACATCTACCTACCAAGTTTCAACTGTATAGCTCTTATAGTTTCGGAAAAAAATGGCTGTGACATACGGACGGACAGACGGACAGACAGACAGACATGACGAATCTATAAGGGTTCCGTTTTTTGCCATTTGGCTACGGAACCCTAAAAAGGGGAAGAAGTAGTAGTGTAGGCACGGGCCCGAAGACGTAGTAAGGCAGGATACTAGGTGGACGGACGATCTGGTGAAGGTCGCGGGAAGAACCTAGATGCGGGCAGCGCTGTACCGGTAGTTATGGAAATCCTTGGGGGAGGCTTTTGTCCAGATGTGGATGTTTTTTGGTTGGAACGAACGAACGAATGAGTAATGTAGGCAGTGAGGGTCGCGGGAAGCGCCAGGATCAGTCGTTTAGCTGTGGATGTGCTTTTGGTTAAAACGAACGAACAGCTGAGAAAGTAGATAACATTTGTTATTCATAGATCAGTAATATCAAATACAAAATATTTTCGGATTAATTCCTATTTAGTTAGGTATAATGTATTATTTTATAAAGAATAAATTGATTATTTGTCTGTATTGAATAGGTTCATAAGGAAATCCTCGGGGGAGGCCTTTGTCCAGCAATGGACGTCATTAGGCTGAAATGAAATGAAACGAATAGGCTCCATAACTACTGGACTGATTTGAAAAAATAATTCAGCATTAGAATCCTACATTATTTCTGTTGAATTCTGATAGGCGGTACGAACTTTGCCGGGGCAGAATACCCACGAGTAGTGTTATTATTTGGTTATTATTAAAATTTGCAACATTCTATGTATAATAATTTCCTGCTATTCCAAAGGTTATAGCAATTAAAATCGTCGCCCACTCAGCCAACCGCAATAATGATCGGAATGGATGGCCAGATGACAATTGCAGAACCGTATAAATCCGGTAAATTAAAAGCCCGGACGGAAGCCGAACCAGCCCGGTTAAGGCTCTTGTACATGTATCCAGTTATGACGCATAGAGAAAAGAAAGTTTTGTGAATCGACATTAATTAATCAGGGATTCTTATTAGTAGAATGATGAATGTATGAAGACTACGCATTTGTTTTTATGTCTTTCAAGATAATACCTAGGTACATACTTTAGGTTTTATAGTTTAAAAGACGTAAAATTTGAAAATTTAGAAAAGTGCCAATAAAAATATGAAAAATAAAAGCTGATTTTTCTTAGGTTTAAAGGCCAACAGTGAATAGCAATGAATTGATGGTGATGATGAAGTTGCACCGTGAGATCAACTTCTTTTGACCCTTAACATCACTCTGTAAATGCAATAATTCAAGTATCTACTGAGTGTGGTATATCTCTGGAAAACTGAATATCTAGTTTTTATTTGAAACTGTCACCGCTTACAAGTTAATATCAAAACAATCGTTAGCCAATACCCTACGAAATTGTCAAGCCACATTCATCAACGCGCGCGAATCTATAAGCGCCTTTAACACCGCGAGCCGGCTTCCGAGACGTTCACAATCCGCGCGACGCGCCGCGGCTTACTGTAGACCAGTCTTTCCCAAAGTGGGCGATAACGCCCCCTTGTGGGCGCTGCAGGCTTAAAGGGGGGCGGTAAGAGACCCAGAAAAAAAATCGGGACGTTGTGTAGAGGCTTGGGAGGCGTCATCTACTAGGAGGACTCTTAGACACCGACTGAGCTCGACTCTTGACTACAAAAATGGGGGGCGCTAAAAATAATTTATTCTCAAAGTGGGCAGTAGACTAAATAAGTTTGGGAACCGGTAGACGCCTGACTGGTGCTATTGTGAGCTCTGGCTGAGTGTAGATGCGTTTCTATATTCTTTGTAGAATCGCTTTCAATGTAGTTGGTTGGCTTTGTACCTGTTACTTGAATGTCATGACGTGGTACGACTTACTGTACACGGCTGACTGGTGCTATTGAAGGCTCTGGCTGGGTGAAGATGCGATTCTATATTCTCTGTAGAAACACTTGACTTAGTTTCTCAGGCTTTGAGGTCATATTTTTAGAATTTTGCGACGCGGCACGGTTTACTGTAGACGGCTGGCTGGTGTTATTGTAGGGCTCTGGCTCCTTTATAATTCTATTTCTTTATCGAAACACTTTTTATTTTATATTCATATATTGCTACGTTGACCACTAACTGTCGTCAACTGAAGCTGACTATTTTCATAACAATTTGACGAAGAGTCAACAGGTTATCGAATGGAGATTAGGATCAGTAGAATCTCAAGCGTTTCTCTCATAATTCTTGGAAGTAGAAAGCAATCGTGTATAGCAAAAAAAGTGCGGGGGATTGAGTTGATGTCATAAATTGGTATAAAGACTTCAAAATGCGTGAGAATGGAATAGAAAGCAAATATTTATGTGTCAAAGCCAATCCCTATTTGATATTCTCAATAAGGCTGTCAGAAAAATGGGAAATTAATTGACAAGATTCGCTGTTTTGTTACTTCTTCAAAATCATTATGGTGACAGCTAACTTGGTCTACCGTTCTTCTCAGCACTGGCCCATTTATTGTCCCGAAGCAGTGGTAGGGTTAAAGTAATACTGGGACTTGTAAAAGAGCTTTTTTACCGTCTCTGTGGTCTAGTGGTAAGACCACCTGCCTCAGACGCAGAGGTCCCGGGTTCGATTCCCAGTGGGGCAGATTTTTCTGTTTGGTTTGGTTGGTGGTAGGGCTTGTTCTAAGTCCGCCTGGCTAGCTACCACCATCTTAATTAAGTCTGTCGCCATAACAATAATGTTAACAGCATTAGAGGTAAGATAGCCAGTTCCTCTGTGGTTGAGGATTCCGAGCGAAGCTCGCTTCCACCTTCATCACTTATCATCAGGTGAGATACAGGCCCAGAGCTTCCTCGTTGTGGATAAAAAAAAAGTATTTGCAGAAATAAATGAATGATAAAGAATTGTAGGGTGATAGGGAAAAATGACTCTTGAAGGGAGATAAAGCGCGCAGTAACCATCTTCGCGATAGGCGGGTGACCTAATTGAGTTATCTCGCAACGGGATACAATGCGCCATACAATGTTCCGCTTGCTTACCAACAAAGGTAGTGTTTTAGGTGATAAAACTTTTTCAAGGACTAGAACAAACGACAAATGGCTTAAATGGGTGCTCGAATGGAGAGTCAATGTACATAGCGTAGGAGTCCACTTGCTCGATAGACAGACGACCTCAAGTTGTATCTAAGCAATTGTGCTTTGTATCTAGTGTCTTTCGTGAAGGGTCACGTCCAGCAGTGGACTGCCCAAGACTGTAATGATGATGACGTTCAGACGTTGACAATTTTGACAGACCTAAAGAGATTTGGCCTAAAGAGATGTACTTATTTTTTTGTTTTCGAGATAGTTATTGACTGATTAAGTTAAATAAAAAGATTGTATAGCGTACTGACGTAGAACTCCGAGACTGATATAACTTTTACAACGCGAGTAAAAACTTGCATATGAACGATGTGAACATTGTAAATAAACTTTAGTAAAGCTAGCTGTAAAGACATGTGAATACATGCACCAGCGCTCATTCATTAGCTAAACACACATGCGGTTTATTCAAAACTAGCTGACCCGGCGAACTTTGTTCCGCCTTAATGGCAATAAATAACGGGATAAAAAGTATCCTATGTCCTTCTCCTGGCCCTAAACTACCTCCCTGACAATTTTCAGCTAAATCGGTTCAGCCGTTCTTGAGTTATAAGTGGAGTAACTAACACGACTTTCTTTTATAATATAGACTAACACGACTTTCTTTTATATATATATAGATGTCCTCTTATTTTCTAATAAAATCCACCTCGTAAATTACCGTGTACATATTTTATTAAAATATTGTGCCACAGTGGCAATAAGAAGGGACACAGAAGACCCGCTTGTGTAGTATGATGAAAGCATACTCTATTTTTTCTTCATCTCGAGAATCGAAGAGTGAGCTTATTAAAGCACTGAAACCTGCATATACGTACAAGAAACACAAAACGTTGGAAAAGCTCTATTAAGGTTGTATCGTCATCTGGAAGTGATTCACTCGATGGCATTGGTGATCAAAGTAAGAAGGCGGTAAAAATTAAAGTCATAAACTTTTTATTGCTTTTAAGTTTTAATTTAAGCTATTTTGAATTTACATCTGTTGCATACGTCTGATCTTTTAATATTGCAGTAGCCAATTTCTAATCACTAATTTTTATCAATGTTATATCGTGCTGTTCATATGTCTGTGTGCCTTTATCTGAAACTGAAAACTCGTGCTACACCTTCATGCCCTGCATCAGGCTCTGCATTACATATAAACGTGTCGTTAAACGATAAAAATGTAGAAAAAATGTATACTTACCGACCTCACGTATATTATATACCACTCTGTTGCGGCTCGTTCAAAAATATAGTGAAAATAATGAATAATGCACGCGGAGCGACAAAACATCCGCTCGTCATAATAGAGTAATGGAAGGGTAACGTAGGGAAAACTGGAACACGGGTCCATTCACGGTAAGGACATTGTGTTTGATACAAAAGAAATCATATCCACATCTGATACTAGCGCCGTTTGGTTCAGAAGATACATTCTCTTTATTGCAAACTGCCAGAAGTTATAACAAATGAAATCATACAAAACTGAAATATTTATTAAAATGTAAAAGTGAGCAGTTGTGACAAAAGTTTAAAAGTATCTGAGGGAAATGGCAAATACTGCAAATTATTCTTATAACTTGAAGAAATCGAATTGCCTAAAGCAGGAATTGAATCCACGACCCTTCACTTACCGAACTACTGCTTTGATCTTTGGGCTACTAAACGATTTTTCGTCAATGCTGAGTAGTATAAATTCTTGTACTTTTAAAATTCAATATTCGAGTGATGTTTTAGAATTGTTAAACTGTTCTAACGAGTAACATTGACCGTGCACAATAAGAGAATTTAAAAATCTCGCCATCTTTTCATAGCTTACAAACTCGAATGCAACAGCATTAACGCAAATAACCCAGCATAGTAGCGTACCCCCTAGGTGGGAAAAATGCAGGAAAAAACTGTAAGTGGGGACGCAGATGCGAGCTGCGGCCACTATCTCTTTCGCCCCAACCTCCTCCCGCGTGTACACGAAGGGGACAGTTAATTTTTTTGTGGCAAAAAGTGGTTGCTAATTGCAAACTGTTTGCAATTTCTTTTTCGCCGTTGTCTGAGGTGCTTCGTAAATTCGTTGAAGATTACGCTTGTAGCTAACTTTGCTGTCCTCCTGCTGGAATAAATATGAAAAATTTTGTGAAATGCACATTTTAGTAACACGTTATTATGGTCTATTCCACTTTGATCACCTGGGTGATCTCTCCAAGCGACAATTTGGTGTCCTTTGATCACCCATGGATAAGATGACCTGGGTGATCAAAGTGGACTCCAGTTTAATTATTATTTAAGTTTCCTTAATTACCTATTAAATCACACATCTGAATAGTCCTATGGTTGAATGAAGATGATGTAACGGTTTAAATACACCTATAGCAGACAGTGGTGCCTGAGTTTGTTGCGGCGCTTCTTCTCAGCACTTGCCAAATGGTAGGGCTGGTAGGGCAAAAAAAGAATGAGACATGTATAGGCTCCTTAAGAGCATTTGACGATTTGTAAGTACTAATTTAATTAGTATAAATAAATAGAGATATTTTGATTTTGATATGATTTTTGATTTTATACTGCAACTCATTCCAGCTTTAGCTTAACCCTTAAAAGTGCACAAAATTGACGCGATCGTAAATTGTCGGAGCTTTATTAAAGTAAGTCCGACATCTGCGATCGGTTATTGGACGAGCAAAGCCGCGCTCGGGCGTTGTCGCGATATTGCACCGAGCTATGTTATGGCACATGGCTTATGCCGAAGCTATAGCTGACAGCTAACATTGTATTTGTTTCAGTAGCTGGACTTTGAGCCAATAAAAGTTAGAGATATGGAGCGGAAAGATCTGGGTTTGATTCCTACAAGGGACACAAAGAAAAAGGTTATTCAAAATAATCATTTTCTTGATGAGAAAGATTTCATAGAAAACCTTAAATAAGTATGTACTCGTAGTTCATTTGATCGGAGTCAGATATAATTTGGAAAGTACGAGTAATATGTATTAGCACAAAAATTATTAGGTGTCATCAAGTTAATAATAGCAATGAAAAAATGAAAATAATGGAGTTTCATCAAAAAAATGCTAACTATAATTAACACGAACTTGGGTATGCTATTTTCATTACTATACTACCTACTACATACATTTTACCCTTGGGGAGGCCTTTGTCCAGCAGTGGACGTCATTTGGCTGAAACGAACGAACGAATTATTTTCATATTATATTGAGGTCTACTTTTACATACCATAACAGCCTTCGAGTATTTAGGTTTAAGACGACTTACATCTCGTTTACCGGTTGCTCTAGCCCTAAGACATCAAATTATATGACTAAATAACGGATACATGAAAATTACAGCGTTGCGAGCTTGCATCGCTGCAATAAGCTTCGCGGGATTACGTGAATTTCATGGCGTATATATTCCATCCCGCGGTCCGCCGGATTATTGGCGTAAAACTCTACTTTAAAGGCAAAAATGTAATGAAACCGCCACGTTCATGGTACGGAAAAGGATGTATAAAATAAAAGTGAACTAGGTTACACTGAAAAAAATAGGTTACTGCTTACACAAATGAGTGACTAGCTAACTGGAGGTTACTACTAACTAGGTATTATGGTTATAAGGAACCAAATTACAAAATAGTCAATTTTGTAGTGACCTGGTTTGGTTATAGGTTAACACTCAGTTCGCTAGTCACTCATTTGTGTATGCAGTAACGAAACATTTTGTAAGCAGTAACGAAATTTTTTTTCAGTTTACCTAGTATTTTTTGTGGAAAAATCGCACTTATTATAATTTATGTAAGACAGCTTGTGTTTGTTTGACATATTACTGCCCTTTGCTCACGGAAATGTAACAGTAGTTGTCATAGTTATAAGGGTACAAATTAAGCAAGAATTTATTTTGGTACTTACACTAATGCCCACTTTCACCATAATTCCCTAATTTGTAAGTGACCCATATGAACACAAAATTCCTGTTATGTGTTACCATAGGGGTCACTTAAAAGGAGGGATTGATGGTGAAAACGGGCATAGTATAATCTACTATAAAGAGGAAAGATTTGTACCTATTTTTGTATGTTTGTATGTTTGAAATGAATAGGTTCAAAAAGTACTGGGCCGATTTAAAAAAATCTTTCACCATTCGAAAGCTACATTATCCACGAGTAACATAGGCTAAATTTTATTTTGGAAAAACATAGGGTTCAGGGGTCCACGCGCGCGAAGCCGCGGGCGGAAAGCTAGTTTAATGTAAAAGTCTAAACATTGTGTTTATGCTTACTCAGCAAGCAATATTTTTTGTTATAAAAACTAAAAATTTGATCTGTCACAGCTTCGTAAACCAAAGGTATTAAAAAATAAACGATTCTAACTTTCAAAGTCATGAACTAAAAAGCCCAAAGGCCAAGTTCGGTATAAAGCAAGTTATAAAATAATGCTTATAGACTTCTTGGAGTTTGAAGAGTTAAGTGGATTAAGTAAAGTTGCCTTTCCCCGAAGATGCCGGCATTCCACACTGTATTAGACTTGTAATTTGTGAATATTAAAACTAAGGAACATCAGGCTCTGGGGGATAAGGGGTAGTTATTTTTAGATTTCGTACCTACTACCTACTACAATTTTTGGTAGAGAATCATTGAATGAAACTTTGGACAGAATAGATAGTAGAACAGCGCATTAATAAGCACGTAGATATTTTATGTCCTCCGTGGTTGAGGATTCCGGGTGAAGCTCGCTTCCACCTTCGGCCTGATCGTCACTTACCATCAGGTGAGTGAGATACAGGCCATGAGCTTCCTCGTTGTGGATAAAAAAAAATGTAGCGATAATGATGAAGGGGCTTTTTCAAAATTTTCTGACGTAATACAATAAGTACAACACATAATATATTGTTATGATTCTATGATATTGTAATGCTAAGCGTACACATGGATGCCACAGCGTTGTTTGATGCTTTTTGTGCTGTTATTAGCATGTACCTAACCAAACAATGACAATCTTGTAATCAAATCGAAACTTTGTTAAACATTGTATAGGACTTTTTCTAAACCTTAATAATAAGTGGGTAAATAGAGCAAGGAAATTAAACAGTACAATAAATACATCTCTCTCTATTGCCACGGTGTAGCTTAAAGTTTATTTTGAACTTCCTTCGTTTCTTTTCGTACTTTTGTTTCTGTGCCAAAGAAATTACTTACCAAAAGTAAAGTGTGTCTTCTATAGCCCTAAAACAAAAAGAGCCAAGTTCAAGAAACAGAATAAAATAAACCCCTGTACAGATGACAGCACATCAGAATATACATTTTTGTAAAAGGGGTTTTTAAGTGCTTTTTAAAAGCCTACTTGCAAAAATAAAATGAGTTTTATGATCTTTGAGGTTTTTATATTGTAAATTCAAAATGGCGTTTATTTACCTTGACGTGCTTTTAAAAATAATAATAGTATTATTAAAATAGAAGAGACTGCCCTTAACTCATGGATTTCAATTAAAGTAAAGCAATCTAATTTCACACTCTACCGGCCCGGAATGGCGACTTTGTGAATCTCACCATTTTTATTGGGACTTTCAGATTATTATGGACATCATAATATTACAAAGTACTTATTAGGTTACGTTTTCTTTTACTTAAACGTGTAATACGGATAAAGCTGATTTCATTCATATTCATATCAATGAAGATTCTAAGGCTGGGTTGCACCATCTTATTTTAACTTTGATAAATTTTTGTCCAAAAACTTCGTTATTTAATAAAAACTGTTACTAGGTATATGTGTATAAAAATCTATAACAAAATTCCAGATAGATTTAAGAAGGGGTCAACCACTGTCATGACACGGAACTTAAAAGACTGGCTTATAGACAATTGTACATAATTATAGTGTAAAATTCCTAGACACTAAATTTGCATGCTGATATTTTTAAGCAGAATAGTAGCACTTTACCTAAATTTAACACCTAAACCATTGTACCTATTCTTTGCAAATAAATACTTTGACTTTGACTTTCATAAACGTCAAAAATCTGTCAAAATCCATACAAAAAGCACCGGTTATCGTCAAAGTTACGGTTAAAGTTGGGTGGTGCAACTCAGCCTTAGTATCAACTATAGTCTTTTTCACCTAAGATGATCCGTATGACGTTTCGAGTTTGAAAGATTTAGAGATGTCACATAACTAAACCATAGCGATTCATCTATCGATTTTTTTCGAAGAGTTAGTAAAACCTACTTTTAGAGAAATAATTTGTGTAGGTGTTATTTAACAAAAAACATGTTTTTTTTTAATTACAAATATTATTGTAACAATTTTTTATTGATAATATTCAAATTTCATGGTTCGTGTTCAAAATAACGATTCCTAAAAAGTACTGGATCTGTTTCTTTAAATTAAAAACTATTTTATTTCCAATGTGTTTATTAAAGTCAATAATCGAAAAATATAGTTGATTTTTGTGATGTTTTAATGACTAAGTATTCACTGCAATCGATTAATGAACCGCGGAAATAATCGATTTTATTATACAAGAAATACCCCAGCACTAAATCTATTCCGTTTCANGTCCAAAACACATGAATTTGGTCTTATTCAATGCAGGATTAAGTGCCCTTTAACCGTCATGAAGACCACTTTTCGATAGGGTAAGTCCTTTACGCGGTATAACCGGAAAACCGAAAAAACGCCGCTTTCGGGGGCCCCCACCACTTAAACACAACTCCGTCGAAGTCGAAAACTTAGGAGAGTCTTAATGGGCAACCAATGAAGCCATTAAAGCAAAAAAATCTTTTGTAGGAATTATTTCCGATTTAATCAATTTTTGTGTTTTTTTCTACTGGCCTATTAGAAGAACTAAGTAAGAGAAACAGTTATTACTGTAATTCATACTTGCATGTTGCTTTATAGAGAGGTATAAATATCCGGAACTTCGCAAGGTGACTGGGATTCTTCTGCCACTTCTCAGCTCCAGCCGATATGTTGTCCTGAAATGGTGGTAGGATATTTATAAAGTGTCCATAAAAGGTACTAATAGAGTTTGAATTTGAATTCCATAACTATGTAGAATAGCCCGCTGTTTAAGATAATGCAATTTCAGGATTGCTGAAGTCTATTATCATCATCATCATCATCATCATCTCAGCCATAGGACGTCGACTGCTGAACATAGGCCTCCCCCAACGCTTTCCATGTTACTCGGTTGGTAGCGGCTTGCGTCCAGCGCCTTCCTACTACCTTTATGATGTCGTCGGTCCACCTTGTGGGTGGACGTCTGACGCTGCGTTTTCCGGTACGCGGCCTCCACTCCAGAACCTTGCTGCCCCATCGGCCGTCAGTTCTGTGTACTATGTGCCATGCCCATTGCCACTTCAGCTTACTAATCCGTCGGGCTATGTCAGCGACTTTAGTTCGTTTACGGATTTCCTCATTTCTGATTCGATCTCGTAAAGAAACACCGAGCATAGCCCTCTCCATAGCACGCTGTGCAACTTTGAGGTTCTGTATAAGGCCTATAGTGAGAAGTCTATTAACGGGGACTATAACTACAAAAACTTAACCCTCCCTCTGGCGCAGTCGGGTAAAAAGTCTGAAGCACATCTGAAGTCTCGCTGACGTTCGAAGTCATAAATATATCTTCCCTTGCTCTCTCTCTTACTTTAAGAACTGATTCACTCAGTTATGCGCTGGACCTCAGATTGTTCACTACAATCTTGCAGAAAACTACCTTATGGGTACCATATCCACAAGCAGTGACATCCTTCCTACTCGTGGTTACCTCGGTTGAGCGGATTATCTCGCGGTCGCGGCTAACGATCCGCCCTGCCAGGGCTTAGCCAATAAAAGGCCCAATAATTGCCCAGTGGGATGCTGTATGTACTTATATTTTTACATATAAACATATCATTAGCGTGGCTTTTCATCAAGGGAGGTTTTCATAAGTCTACAGACTTGGGTATTCCTCGAAGCTGACCTTTTAGCACAACTAGGAGTGAGGGTCACCGCACTCGGGCCATAGCTTTTTTTAATTATAAGAACGTTTTTTACCATATCCAAGAACAAAGAAGTAATGTTGCTCGTTGTTACTAGGTTGGAAAGAATGTCGCCCGGTCGCGTCGGAATCTACCGACATAAAATGGCGGCGAATAAAGAGATACTAATATTTTTTACTAGATAATATTCTACTATTTTTATTACTAAGTGTTTATTAAGGGTGTTTTCTTTAAATAATATGTATGTATTTACAAAAAAAAAGTATTTAAGTATACAGTGTGAGTCACGTTAAAGTGTACATATGAAAATAGATAAAAATAGACCTATTTTTATCGACAAAAAAGAGGTCAAAAATTTTTTGAGATTTTTTTTTAATTTTTTATAGAATTTTTTTTCTTCCAATTACTTATTGTAAAGAAAACGTAATAACTTTTAAACTAAGCGGTATATCCTGATGAAATAAAAACAGTAATAATGCTAAATAACAGGCAATACTGAAAAAATACATAAAATACCCAGAAAATGCTAACAAATAATAAAAAATGAGACTTTTTGAAAAAAATCTGCTCAAAAATTCGTGTATTTTTGGTTATTTGATAAATTTCTCCAAAAAATGCCCCTATAACAGGTGATTTTTATTACTTTGTANGTGAAAAAGACTATAGGAATCTATTTTTGGCTACAGGGAAAATGAATAAAATTATATCTTTCTTTGGAACTTTGCGTGAATTGATTATAGGTTTAAATCAACCTTATTATCGAAGAAGGAATATTATTCTGGGCCCTAGAGACACGGTCTGACGTATAACGGTTCTTAGTGCTCTCTCAAATAAGACGTTTTGAGCAGTATACGTGAAAAATGATATGTCAAGCATATGTCAAGTTCGTTGGAATAAAATTGACATTTATCATCATGTGTGCATTCTTGCCACAGATTCTTTGATTCTCTCTGTGATTCTTGCAAATGCACCACTGATGTCGTGTTCAAGAAAGTCTATAGTCTACCACGTTGACTGTGATCCCATTTTTTATTATCGAAAAATAATGTATAATTTCTCCCAATGGATTTGACTGTATCCTATCCTATCCTGTCTGTATTAACGATTCATGTTATTCCAGAATTTACAAATAAATGTACACGTGCAAAGCCAGGTCATCGGCTTAAAATACCGATAACAACATCGGCATATCACACAAAAACTGCGCGGTACTGATATAACTATCTAACCAATTACCAATAGTTCAAACAACACGCGTAACACTCCATTCCTAGCAACGAATGCCAGTTATTCAAAACTACCAACCCAAAAAATATGTATTTTAAAAACGCACACCTCGAACGCGCGGTTTGATTGTAGAAAATGTAATTTCGAACGTTTTTTCAGTTTTTTCAGCTGCGCACACGAAAAACGGGATTATCGCCTTTTTGGTGCGCGACATTTTTTTTTCTCGATTGTTTCGCTTGTCCGCCGATGAATCGAGTTGACCGTGACTTTTTGTAACGAATTCATCGACTATGTATTTTCAGATTAACCCGGCGAGCGTAAGGTTGGGTGTGGTACACCCAGACCTTGAAAAATCGATTAATATTTTAATAACGAATTGTTGTTATGCTTCGTGCGCTTGAGTAGCTGCGCGGAGGGACATACAGAAGCGTCCCTTGCCACTGTTTCAGGCGACCGCCGCCCGGGGTATGCTGAGGACGAAGTTGAAGCTGTCCGCGGGTGCGTGACACCCGCCTTACGCTACTTGTAACGAATTTGATCAAACACATTTTATTTTATTTTTATTATTTTATCGATTTTTTTGGTTTTTCTTCAGGCTAAAGATCTAGAATGTCTTACGAAGATAATCAAATAGATTATCAGGTCTTTTCAAACAAACTGAAGTCAGTTCTTCCGACAAGTCTGGTAGTGACCAAAATATTGATGATGTCAACGATAGAAATTTTGAAAGTGACACAGGAGTAGGAGATGTATGACAAAGGGCAGCATGAAGGATGGCGAAGGCAATGGTAGTTATTTGTTGGGAAAACATGGAACAAAATGGTTCACAGTACCAAAAATTCATCTGTAAAAACTGCACAAAGTCTCAAAACGAATTAAGTATCTTTTTATTAGTTTTATTATCCATTTTTAGTGATATTTTGTTCTTATGTTGAGTCTATTTAAAGAAAAAATAGTCTTTATTGTTTTTGTTTTCATATTTTTGACAAAAAATCATAAACATGTGCCATTGTAAGTTCTAATTGTTAATTTTCTTAATTTCTTAAATAAATAACATTGCTAAATTATTTACTGTAATTTGTTTCTTAAATAAGTTCAAAATATAACTAAATATCAGTTTAATATCAAAGAAAATAGATATTTAAAATAATAGTGTATAATAACCACACAATCACGATCTGGGTGTGCTACACCCACCTAGCGCTATTTGTTACTTTTTCCAACCTTACGCTCGGCGGGTTAACAGAGTTTTTGGTGGCAGTCAGTTGACGTTATGTAAGTTACATATTGAATGTAGTTAAACAAGACTGTTACTCGTAGATGAGCACTGAAAGAAATTTTGAGTTACGAGACTACTAGAATGATTAGTAGGTAATTTACAAAAATGTCCCACGAACTAGAAACTAGTAGTGTGTATCAAACATTCTTGTAATCATCACAATTTTTCAATTCAGAAAAACGTGAATTTGTATTTGTTACAATACAATTCACGCTGTCACGATAGCGCAAGAATTTTTGTTGGGTTTGTCAGAATTCTAGTAATCACTACGAGGTATTTTTCCCGTAAGGCAACGAAAAAAGTTGGGTGACTTAATAAATTATGCATCGCAATTTTTCTAACTCTCAAGACTCTTACCTTTTCACAATAAAATTTTCCGCAAAATAGTACATAAACTTCCACCCCGAGAATTCTAACTTGACTAAAATAAGTGAGAAATTGTAAAAACCATTCTCACTTAACCAAAACCAGCTTAAACTTTAATAAAAATTTGGCCAGAACAAAACTGCACTGAAATCAGGAATGGCGTTGGCAAATTGTAAATAGCATCACTATTCCAAACTTCTGCCGCCGGTTTACACCAGTTCACGGCGACTTAAACTAGTTCAAACTGCATTGTCCCAGTGCGTTCTTGCGAAATAACCGCCAATGATTATTTTATTTGGATGAAACGGCGGTCTAGTTTCTTAAACCAGTGACTTTGTTTGTATGAACTTTAGTATTGTGGCTTTGTGCTAAAATGCTTTTTTCTATCCTGCCAGTTGTGAGAATTGAGGTCGCATCCCTAAAGTTAGACTATCAGCCGTTCAAGGCTCAATTTCATCAATAGTTCAACTTTTCTCCCATCTGGGAATCGAACTCGTGACATCCGGACCAAGAGAGCCCATCTTTCTAAGTACTGGACGATAGAAGCGTTCACAGAAACTTGCCTTAAACGTTTCTACTTCTGAGTAAAAAGAAAAACGCCATCTTGAAATTACATATCAAATATAAACGCACAAAAAGAGAGATCCGTTACATTTCTTAGTAAACCCGCAGAGTAGAATAAACCACAACTCAGAGACCGAGTCTCTCTAAAACATATATTTCTATACAACGCCAGTTTCCCAAAGGCTGAGATATCACTTTTTTACGAAAGCACGGCCTAAAGACACGAGTAAACAGACATTCCGAAGCAAACCACTGTTTGTGTGAAATGTACTGCCAGGGGTGTACTAAGGGTAGGCTCGGGCCCGTGGTATTTTAGAGAATTGTTCCGCAAAATTTTTGTGTTCAAGATAATTATCTAGGAAAACGAATTTTTTTGGAATTCAATTTTTAAGTTAATTACCTTTATTAATCTCACCCTTACTTACTTACTTACTAAAGTAAGTTTAAAAGATAACCCTATTTTTCCGAGGCACACCATCTAATGACCACGGTACACCAGTGGGCCGCGCGGTACACCGTTTGTGGAACACTGTTTTAAAGCATTAAAGACACTACTGTTCACTTTTGACCTACTTAATAGTTATGTGTGTTATTTTTAGTACAAAACCTCAAATTTTTACAGCTTGAAATTGTGTTGTCAATTGCAATTATATGGAGCGACGATTTGGTGAAGGTAGCGGGAGGTGACTGGATGCGGGCGGCGCAGGACCTATCGTTGTAGAAATCCTTAGGGGATGCCTTTGTCTAGCAGTGGATGACATTTGACTTACGAATCAATAGCGTTTATAGACTCAAAGGAGTGTATAATTACCTTACATCTCATGAAACAATATGTCAACCATTCACATTTTCACAAATGCTTGATTCGCATAGTATTTTTAATTGTTTGTTGCTAGCTCAAAAACATTCCTCAGCAAAATATAGAAATAAAACTCTGTAGCAGACTGAAACTAAAAACGCGTTTGATATTATTCAACGGTGAAATTCAATTCAATTGGTTGGACCTGTCGTTTAACAAAAGCATAGATTTTTAAATTTAAAAAACTGTAGTCATATGTAGTAGGTAATGAATTTGTAAATTCATGTCTTCAAAAAGAAAGTGAGTTGCTCTTATTGGTAAATAGTGACAATCATTTCAGAAACTTATAGCTAGAGAGATATACAAATGTTTTGATGTGAGTGTTTTTTTGTTTGTTTTAGGCAATAATAAATAACGTCCACTGCTGGACAAAGGCCTCCCTGATTTCCATAACGACCGGTCTTGCGCTGCCCATATCCAGGTACTTCCCGTGACCTTCACTAGAACGACGGTCCACCTAGTGGGGGGCCTGCCCACGCTACGTCTTCCGGCCCGTGGTCGCCACTCGAGAACTTTTCTGCCTAAGATGTGAGTGTAAAAAGAAAAATATAATGCAGTCCTTAGTTGCCGCCTCTATGGTCTAGTGGTAAGACCACCTGCTTCAGACGCAGAGGTCCCGATTTTGATTCCCAGTGGGGGCAGATTTTTCTGTTCGGTTTGGTTAGTGGTAGGGTTAATTTAAGTCCGCCTGGTTAGCTACCACCATCTTACCTAAGTCTGTCGCCATAACAGCTTGTTGTGGTCCGGCAGTTAGAGGTAAGATAGCCAGTTGCTCCGTGGTTTGAGGATTCCGGGTGAAGCTCGCTTCCACCTACGGCCAGATAATTACTTACCATCAGGTGAGATACCAGGTCAAGAGCTTCCTCGTTGTGGATAAAAAAAAGTTCCTTAGTCGGTATCTGTGTTGCGGCCCGCGGTGTCTGCGATTCATAATTCGGTCACGCCACATTCGCCCTACTCGACACAATTATGACCCCCTACGTGAGTTGACAAGGGAATCGTTGGAAATGTATATTATTATACATACGTGAATATTATATGGAGACGACTGAAATAAGCACAGTCGAATGGAGTCGAATAAATGTATGCGTACAGTTACAAGGGCAGAATGGTGATGAGTGATCGGAAGATTTTGCTGTTCAAAACTTTATAATTATTGTTGCTATCGAGTTCATAAAAATATGTAAATTAAAGGTTTACTTGTATTATGATTATAAGATTCACTTTTATAACTTTGCTTGACATTATAAGAGCGCACGAAGTTCAAACATATCTTATTTACTTATAAATTTTGTTGGTAAGGTCATGAGGAAGGTACTCCACTTTCATAGTGCACTTGAACCCATTGGGATCTTTTGTGTCTCCCCTTTCCGACCCTCAATGGTCCCTGAAGAAATCCTTGTTATATTGCCAAGCATTGCTTATATTTTCTTCATGACTTCTTATTTAGTTATATGTTTTATTAAAGTCACATTACAATACAATACAATACAAATCTTATTCAAAAGTAAGTACATGCATATAAAAACAAGGAACAAATTTTTAAGTACAGACATTAATGCATCTTAAAAAATATTATGTTACTAAAAACATTGAGCTTTGCTTCCTAAGTTAGGGCAGAGCCCTGTATTTTAGGATAAGCAAACGCTCTTCCCATAGCAAAAGTTGCAGAAAGATACATTTTATAGATAACTAAATGTAATTTTTGACACTGGTAGGTCTAAACCTCGAAACAAAACGTATTATAACAAGTTTAACAACACTTATAAGAGTTGTAGAGAATGAAACGAAAAGTAAAAATTTCATTATCTTAAAGGAGATTAGATACAATTACCAAAGACCAACCAAAATAGAGAAGATACACTTAGCTCCCTCAACTACATATCGTATATCAAAGGGTATTGAGTACGCGTGTAACAATAGCAAATTAAATTAAATAACTTACTATGTATTAGGCATTCACAATACTTACACCTCATTTACTGCTCATTTTCCCAAATTCTAAGTCGGTATAACTCCTAAGGCAACCAAAAGCGAATCATATAAGATCGTTTGCTCTAATGACGCAATTTGCTACGCCATTTTGGATATTTGCTACGTCATTTCAGTGCGACTTCATTGACGACATTAAGTGCGCGTTCATGCATACGCGAAGTTTACGCGGTGTCTTAAACAAGCGACGTCACGCGACACCACGCTACACGACGCTACATGTGGAAATTATGCGGCGTTTTAAATCAGTAATCATCCGGCTCGAAGGACCAATGAAAAGGGTCCTACTGGGAACATAAATAAAAGAGTGGATTGTATTACGATTTGGAAATAACTAGACTATACAACGTGGTAGTAAGAGTACATGAGAAAATTATGCGGCGTTTTAAATCAGCGTCCAAAAAAGCGCAATATGGCAGACGCTACACGATGCGGTTAATGTACACTTAGGTCTCGAGTCACCCCACTTCCCGCGGGAAAAAATAAAAATCCCGTTGCGCATTTTCCCTAAAATAGCTTATCATTATTACCGTTACATACTATCGAGTCACATTTTTGGAATCTGGATAAAATTACCCGTCTTTTGGTGTAACTTTTAAGGCTAACAAATATATATTTTAGGTACAACACTTACTTGAAAAAAAAGATTCGTCATTTTTGTCACTTTTTGTGATTGCACTTGATTCACCTTCAAAATTAGAAGCAATGTTATATATTAACACTTATTTCCAAAGTTAATCACATTATACACGTTTTTTATAAAGAAAAACACACTTCCAAAGCATCTAAACGATAAAAAACATCCATCTTTTTCACTACCCAGACGGGCACCGCGGATCGCGTCATCTTCAAACACAGACTGAGAAAAATTTGGTTGAAAAGCAACCATAGTGCCTAGAAAATATAGCTATCACATTCATACTTAAGCATTATTACTTTCGAGCGAAAGAAACAGAACTATATTTTTTAAATGACAAGGTCCCGAACTTGGACAAGTGATTTGCGGCGGGAGCCGCCGCAGAGCACTTTAGAGCTTCGTGACGTGCGTCTGCTCCCGCCGCAGATCGCTTGAGAGGTTACTAGTATGCCATCGTAGAAGAAATAGTGCGGCGTTTTAAATCAGTGGTAAAAGCGACAGAACGCTAGAAGATGCGATGTACACGATGCGGTTAATGTACACTAGATCTTTAGTGACATCTCGTCGCAAACTGGTACCGAAGCAGCAATGTAGTGCTGTTAGTTTGATCGCTTTCGTCACGGTTCGCGTTGCATTTGTTGCTGACGTAGACATCAGTAGAACGTAAGGCCGCTATTCCGCTCGGTTTTCGAGCTGAGGGTATTTTGTCTCGGAGATGGATAAAATAAAATTATCAAAGCGTTCTGAAATTCAGTATTATTGTGCGTTTATTTTAGTGACATATTGTAATGTGGCTAGGAAAAGTAACCATCAACACGATGCATAAAAAGCTGTTCGTTCGTTCGTTTCAGCCGAAAGACGTCCACTGATGGACAAAGGCCTCCCCCAAGGATTTCCACTAAGGCCGGTCCTGCGCCGCTCGTATCGCACCATACTTCCATAGTTTTAAATTAAATAAATAAATGTTTGTCTTATTTGATAACTAGCTTTTGCCCGCGGCTTCACCCGCGTGAAATTTAGTGTCACAGATCAGCAAAAATTATACCCTATATGTTAATCTGGGTGACAAAAATTAATACTGTAAAGTTTCAACAAAATCCATTCAGTACATTTTGCATGAAAGAGTAACAAACATCCAGACATCCAAACTTTCGCATTTATAATATTAGTAGGATTCTGCAAACGATGACCTATTCCTATTTTTACGATATCATCGAACATCCTAGTATTTATTATTATTGAACATAATTCAATGCAAAATACTTAGTTCACGCTCCGCTCTATCTAAGTTCAAAGCTTGAATATGGCCTAGCATTTTCGTAGCTTAACCCGTTCTCGTAGCGAGTTCCGTAGCAAGCTTTGTACTTTGTAGTCATTGAATTTGTGAATTTGGTGCTACATGTATATCCGTAGCCAGCTTTGTAGTCTTATTCGTAGTTCGCAGCAAACGGTGCGTGTTCGTAGCTTTCGTAGACATAGTGCTTTTCTTGGTGTATGTCGGCTGGAAACTAACATTCAAATTAAGCTATCTTGGAAGGAATTTAGATTATTTTTGTTAATTATACTTAATCTGCTATTGGAACTTTTCTTATAAATATTTAGATTATTTAAAACAAAAAGTTTTTTTTTTTCAAGTTATTGAGTCACCATTTATAAAACCCCATTAAAGCGGTCGCACTCTTTTGTTTCATTTTTATTTGCTAGGTATCTTTGTAGAGAAAGTGAGTCACAACTTTGTTATTTTATTTCGCCAAATAGTGGCGCAATCCAAAGAAGATGCGACTTTAAACTACGTGGTTACAGACTTCGGGGATAAGAAGAAATCTAGATAAACTCTTGAATATTTCAATATGTGACGAGACTGTATATCATTTTCTCCGCACGAGAACCTGTATTTTCGCTGAGAGCGAAAAAATATCTTTTTTCTTCCAGTTCCACCATAAAACGTATAAAAGGGGGTATATGACGTGGTTTTATTTTTGCAGACAATTTTACAAGATACGCTTCGGTAATGCTAATATAAAACAGACAGTTCTCGTTAAAATTTAAAAGATAAAAAGTATAAAACACATGTTTCGAGGAAAAGAAACAAAATGAGGCAATCCATTTTTTAATTCCATTTTATTTGGGGGGAATCCATATTTTACTTTATTTGGGAATTCGTTTGAGGGAGACCCTTATCCAGCAGTGGACGTCATTTGGTTGAAACTAACAATAAGATGAAAACCAGGAGGGTGTCCTGGTTGAAAGTTAATGTTATATTGCGTGTGCATACCCTAATCAAAAATATTTTATCTAATACCAAAATTCGAAACCCCTCATATTTTTTTACTTCTTGCTGCTGCTAGATTTTCTCTAAGTTTCTTCTACAATTAATCAAAAAGGGTTCAGTGTAAAAATATCAATCGAAAATAAAGCCTGTAATGTACTGGCTGTTTGTTTTTGGCTATGTATTCGGTCCCCTTTCGCTTCTGTATCTAATACCTGTGGGCTTATTTTTATAAGTTTTGTGAAAACACAGGGTGGAGCATGGTATATGGGCAGCTATATTTAAACGGGAAACCATGGTTATTCAAGTATGTCTTCAAGCTTTCACAAATATCTGCAATGGAAATCCATAGTCTGATAGAGTAATCCATTTTCAAGTTAGTAGTATGTAAGTAATAAGTTAGATTACAATATTATATTAGTCCTTAGAAAGGTAGAAAGAATAACGTTTTTCACGTCCTCACCGGTTAGTTTGAGAACATAACATGTTGTTTGGTTTAGTGTTGCGTGTTGACAATCCACTATCGATAGTTTTAGGCAATAGCTTTCTACTTACTTACTTACCTGGATATACATAAATTATAAAGATAGTGGGCGCAAATGCTATAAAACCATCCTATTGTACACATTACGTAATCTTTGTTTGATAAATATGTGTACTCAAGTCAATATTTTGCATACAAAACTTTCAGGCAAATATAAACAGAAAGATAAATGTTCATTCTTATACAAATGTGAGTATGAGTATTATGCAGGAATAGTTAGAGTTTTCAACTGCTGCGCTAGATCGTCTTCACTTGAGGTAACATCGATATCCTGAATAATCCTCAGGCTACTATCGACAAAACATGTACAGATGTGCATCACTAGTTGTGTTAGAAAATGCAAAGAAAGTAAGAAAGTTCGCATCTCCGCGATGCAAGATAGTTTGGACTTGTTACACCGTTCATTGAAGCATGGAGATGTTCCCGTGGTGGGGATAAGTGAGAACTAGTTAAAAATAAATCTAAAACTGTTTTCTACGTAAGTTTTTGCAGTGAAGTATGTGCTTCTATTTTGGAGAGCTACTTTATTATTTTTTTATGCATAACAAGGCAGGTATTTGATCACAATCGCACCTGGTGTTAAGTGGGATGCAGTCTAGGATGGTATTAGTTAGATGGCGTTCAGGATTGGTGTTACGCGTTCTAGAATAAGTATGTGTTGTGGATACGGGTTTCAAAGCCTCAGGGAATAAAATGATACTTACTCACGAACATTTATAGGGTGGTTTTGGGAGTCATGGGCAGAAAAAATATGCTAGAGGTATGTAAGTCTTCTTATTTTCATTAGCTTTGCTCTATAGTATATTTCAGAGGATAAACATTTGTGGTACGTAAGCAACACAATGAAGCAGAATGATATGTACAACTTTATGTGTATATTTAACTGTGGAAACTTAATTGGTTTATGTGTTTTCTTACCTTAGTTAAATTATATTGTGACTTAATTGTTTCCCAAAAAAAAAAATTGCTGCTTAAAATCATATTTTCTCGCAATTCAAGTAATCAAACGGAATCAACGTTGTGTTCGCTGCAATTATCCACAAACCAACGGACAGCGACGTAACGAGAGCTTAGTTTTTGCAGCAGCTGGAGCAAGAAATGCATTTCCCAGCTCAGTGAATGTGACTGTATCGATGATAAAGCGTGATAGAATATACAGGGTGGAATTTTGTAATGCCACCTGGAGGGAAAGTACTCTTAATACTGTAGATAGAAAATAATAGGTACCTAAAGAAAACATTCCTTTATTTTTGTAAAGAAAGAGAACTACATTCAAAGATTTTCGAAATATTTTCGAAAATTCACCACCATACTATACGTCGTCGTCGTCGTTTCAGCCGAAAGACGTCCACTGCTGGACAAAGGCCTCCCCCAAGGATTTCCACAAAGACCGGTCCTGCGCCGCTTGCATCCAGGTAGTTACTTCCCGCGTACCATACAATTTTCTGTAAATAATAATTAAATAATTTAAGATTTAATGGCTTTAATTTCATTTTATTTATCAAGTTTATTGCAGAGATATCATCCTTATACTTAACGCTTACGATCGATGCAATAAAAATACAGGGTGTAATTTTTAATACATTTTAGTTGGTTCGATTCCCGGGGGTGACAAGCAAATTTTTGGAAATCTTTGAATGCAGTTCTATTTCTTTTTAAAAATAAAGGAATGTTTTCTTTAAGTAAAATTTTCTATAAAGTGTGTTTCTAAAAAGTGTGTTACCAGTGATAACTTATGGCTCGGAAACGTGGCCTCTCACTATAGGCCTTATACAGAAGCTCAAAGTTGCACAGCGTGCTATGGAGAGGGCTATGCTTGGTGTTTCTTTGCGAGATCGAATCAGAAATGAGGAGATCCGTAAACGAACCAAAGTCGCTGACATAGCCCGACGTATTAGCAAGCTGAAGTGGCAGGAGGCCGCGTACCGGAAAACGCAGCGTGGGACGTCCACCTACAAGGTGGACCGACGACATCGTAAAGGTAGCAGGGAAGCGCTGGACGCAGGCCGCTACCAATCGATCAACATGGAAAGCATTGGGGGAGGCCTATGTTCAGCAGTGGACGTCCTGTGGCTGAAATGATGATGATGATGATGATGAAAATTTTCTATCTACAGTATTAAGAGTACTTTCCCTCCAGGTGGCATTACAAAATTCCACCCTGTATAGGGAAAAGTTTTCTAACGCTTCCGTTATTTCATTATAATCATTATTATCAGGTCATTTGGTTTGCAATGCAGGTATGCGACTCTAATTTACCAGTTGCAAAATGAGGATTCGGCATATACCTACTCCCCGCTTTGGTCAGACATGTTGGGGAGGACTGGTTTTAAATTCGAATTTCGTCCCTTAGTCGATTATGATTATTTTCTCTACTAGAATCACATGGTTTACCTAGTTGATGAATTATTAGTAGTCGAGATTCTGGCTTGAGACTTGATCGCCATTATTACAAAAATGTTAAAACTGGGACGAACACTGATTTAAAATGACGTTTCCATACTAAATGACAATTTAAACCAGAGTCTAATTTTTTGTAATAAGGGTGGATAGGTTCAGCTTTTAATTCAAACTTACTTTTCTTTAACTAATATGTATACATTTTCGGGTCGTAAAGTCAACGCTCTAATAACCGCTAGATCTCAAAAATGTTAGAACTGGGCCATAAATGTACAAAAAATATCTTGATTTATACCGTTTTGACCGTCGTCGTTAGCGAGTTAACGAGTTGTTTTCGGGCCGGCGGCGCTGCGGCGTAATCTCCAATACTGCGTGAATGGCTCTTATTAGGGGAGCCAAGATACTGATACGTACTTTTCGTTACTTTGGGGAATATGTGAGAGCTTTCTAAATGTAGATTTTTAATTTCATCTCAATTATCTATCTCAGTGGTTCCCAAACTTATTTAGTCTACTGCCCACTTTGAGAATAAATTATTTTTTAGCGCCCCCCCTTTTTTGTAGTCAAGAGTCGAGCTCAGTCGATGTCTAAGTGTCCTCCTAGTAGATGACGCCTCCCAAGCCTCTACACAACGTCCCGATTTTTTTCTGGGTCTCTTACCGCCCCCTTTAAGCCTGCAGCGCCCACAAGGGGGCGTTATCGCCCACTTTGGGAAAGACTGATCTATCCCCAAACTTGTTTTAACTTTATGTCAATTACCTAGACCTAGTCTCAAAATACTACTATGATGTTGTACTACTGGTACTAAAGGATAATCATGCTTAAGCTTACAATATATGTATATATCGTTTTATCCACGAAGACGCGTCCCACCATTCTTCCGCTAATGTTTGAGTGTTATCAGTACACGCTAAATTATCCATGCGTGCACACGCACACTATAATAATGACGCTTGGATTGCTTGGATCAAACTCCCCGCACCCCGCGCTTCCCTCGGCCAAAAATTGGTGGTTTTTGTTTTGTTTTTGGCAGTAGCTCAGTATTATGCATATGCCACGAAGCTCTGATCTAAATATCTGAGCCATTTTATTCTTAAAGTTCTTTATTTGCATAAAATTAACATCATCAAATAATCTCCAATCCAATTAACTGGAAATAGATTACTTATAACAAATTTTCCTGTTTTCGCTTCGGCGTAGTTAGACCAGCAGTGTGGAGCTGCCTTCAAGCGTGAAATCTCCAATAGTCCGTGAACGGGCCCATTAGTACGCCTTGGATACCAATATGCGTCGTTACAATCTGCAATCTGCTGGGAGAGGAAATTCATCTAAATATTATATAACTCAAAGGTGACTGACTGACTGACTGACATAGTGATCTATCAACGCACAGCCCAAACCACAGCCCAAACAGTAGATGTTATGACGTAGCTAGGATGCCTAGCTACGTCATAACATCTAAGGAAAGATTTACGAAACTCCACTCCTAAGGAGGTAAGACGTGGTCGCTTACTATGGGCCTCATAAGGCTCAAGGTCACCCAAAGAGCGATGGAGCGTGCTATGCTCGGAGTTTCCCTGCGTGATCGAATCAGAAATGAGGAGATCCGTAGGAAAACCAGAGTGACTGACATAGCCCGCAGAATCGCTAAAATCAAGTGGCGGTGGGCGGGGCACATAGCTCGGAGAGCTGATGGCCGCTGGGCAGGAAAGTTCTTGAGTGGCGACCACGAGCCGGAAGACATAGCGTGGGCAGGCCTCCCACTAGGTGGACCGACGATCTGGTGAAGGTCGCGGGAGGTGCCTGGATGCGAGCAGCGCAGGACCGGTCTTTGTGGAAATCCTTGGGGGAGGCCATTGTCCAGCAGTGGACGTCTTTCAGCTGAAACGAACGAACGAACGAATCGATTATGAAAAAAATATTCAAAAATACAAGTCCAATATTTTGTTATTATCTGTCTGACGAACTAAAATTAATTTTGATTCATTACCCAGTATACCCAGTCATCATCCCTATATTCTTTTACTGAAAGGCCTAGATTTGTATATCCAACTTATAAGATCTAAATTGAAAAAAATCCTATCAAAATAAACGCTAAGTAATATAAGAACCACAAAAAACCATAGACCTTTTTGTCACGTAAAACAATACGAGTAAACATTTTTTATCGACGTATACCGAACAGGTACCCAAGACGTTCGCGATAACTCGACCGTGCTGCGTGCCCCGGCATACTGATGGCCCTGATCGAACCCCGGCCCTTTTAGCGTTTTAAAACAGCACTAATTGGTTTCATGAACTAGGTAGGGATAGTAGGACTTAGGAGCTGATGTTTAAGCAAAAATACATCTATACTAGGTAAGTATATGCTAGTATTTTTAACGCGAAAGTAATTATGTTCTCACGCTAAAACCACAAAACTGCTATAGATGAGAATAGGGACAAGTTGGATAGATGATCTCATAAAGGTTGCAAACCAAGGCTGCCTTAGTAAGGCGCTAGATGCAGGCTGCTGCCAACCGGTCAATCTGGATATCATTGACGTCTATGTTTACTAGTGGACACCCTGTTGTTGAAATGATGATAATTTGAAACTCAGGGATTATAGGAATACTTAATTTACTTTTATTCCGGTACTTGACAGACTTAAATTCACTGCATGACTCAGAAAACTTTCATGCGCTACGCATGTCCTACGAACGCTACATAGGCATGATTTTCTTCTTCTTAGTCTTTAGACTCTTGACTGAGTGGTCGTTATGAGTGTGATTAGTTCGTCTCGTCTTATACGATATTCGCCATCTTTCGCTGTTGATGGTCAATTCAGTTCACTTGTGCATGCATAGGCCTGGTACTTTTTATTAAAAGCTTTTTATAAAAATGCTTTTGGAATTTTTGGATGAATTAATGTGAATTAATACAGTACGAAAACAAGGCTACGGTTCGCACTTGCACTGTTTCTGTTCGTTTAATTGATCGACGCTCGACAAACACTGGCGGTTTGTTTTTAACGGAGAAACTCCTTTGGGGCATAATTATAGGTGAATGGTTAAACAGGTAGTTTGTGGCGATTGGGTTTTTGTCCAACTGAAGAGAGGAGGATAATGTTTGGGATGTTTGTAACATAACGTAATTTTTTAGACGGGATGAACTGTTAATCGATCAAGTTTAAGCACATGATGATGTGGATTATAAGCCGGTGAATCACCTAGAAAAGATGATCGTAAAGATCTGAACAGGTCAACTCTAAGAAATGTAAAGAAGAAAAGTTCCAATCGTTCCAAATCATCATCATCATCATCATCATCATTTTAGCCATAGCACGTCCACTGCTGAACATAGGCCTCCCCCAATGCTTTCCACGTTGATTGATTGGTAGCGGCCTGCGCTTCCCTGCTACCTTTATGATGTCGTCGGTCCACCTTGTGGGTGGACGTCACACGCTGCGTTTTACGGTACGCGGCCTCCGTTCCAGAAACTTGTTCCAAATAGTCACAAAAAAACAACCTATAAAATTCTCAGAATAAAAATATCCTCATGGTGATCACTCCAAAATATGTCTCCCGCGAGATTCAAACCTGCAACTAGCAAATATTACAGCTCAAACTGGCACCAACTAAAGCAACCATGATTAAGCATTCCACTAGATATCCCCGTCTATACGTAGTTTTGGCTAACAGAAGTTAAGGCCCGGAATGACCGGGCGCCTTATTTAGCAGACGGATACGGATCCCAGAAGGAAGTTAAATGGTTTTTGTACGAAGTTTCTACTTCGCCACTTTGAGGCCACGAAACTTGAGATAGTCGGTTAAAGAAAATGGTAATTGGGGGAACTTTTAAAAGTTATTTTAAAGAGTCACCTGGAAACGGGGACCTTTTGAGTGAATTAAATATTATTGAACTTTAGCATTGAATGGAACTCGTTTGAGTTAGTTGCGGTCTTAAGTTGATGCTTAATTAGATTATGCTCAGAAATAAACACACATTCTGGAGTGATTTTGAACTTATTCAGGACTTTAGGTAGTCTGAAAGACAGGTTTGAGGATAAACCAAAAACACTAAGCAACTCATAAGACTGATTCCTGATGTGGCATTTGTGAAATCATGGGAAGGATTTTTTCGAGTGTTTGTGTTATTTCTCATTTAGATTTTATACCGCACACTTTTGTAAGCTGGTTTTCAAGGTTAAGTGTTACCTACCTAAGTTATTTAGTTTGGGGCTAGCGGCGCAGTGTAAAATGTCCAAGGATTATTTATTTATTTATTAATTTTATTTATTATTTTCATCATCTTCAAACGGGATATACTTACATGAATGATGGGCTATGTTACTAAACCGCCATCGCATACTTAGGCTGCACGCATTGGTTTGGCCGAACCTTTAACCTTCGCCTTCGCTCATTTGATTTTTTTTACCAGAAGATTTTCATGTAGTCCCTTGTTTTAAGGCCCAACATTCAGCTAACACCGCGCGGGTAGTCGGGGATAACGTGATTATTAGTTTATGAGGCGTGCACGTGATGCGCGGACGGACATTATACTGATTATTGGGGATCCCCCGACTTCTTGTATGGTAATGTAATTGGTTACGATACTGGGAAGAGTCTACTTAATTATAAAAAGAAGTAGGAATGTATCAAAGGTACTTACGATACGTTCCGTTGCGACTGCCATTTTGAAGTGAGTAGGTAATGTAGTTTGTTCGACTGCAAAAAAAGGTATCCTGAGAGAGCCTAATAAGCTTACTTCTTGGGTTTAATGAAAAATGTACTATTTGGCTTTCTGGAGAATGATTAGATGTGTAAAAACTGGAGAGATTTGAAAACCAAGACCATAAGAAATCATGGAGCAGTCAACTAACTAATCATCACAATGGATGAGTGTGTCTGTAAAACGTTGCAAAAATTGGATTATCTTCGCACTTTTAGTCCGTAACATAATTTTCGAGGAGTGGAATTGTCCCTAGGCGTACGTCTGTGTACATAAATCCGAGCCGCGAGAGAATTAGGCTTTCCAAAAATGAAAGGTCTGTAGCACATTCCAGAAAATTATATATTCGGGTTATGATTTTATTCTTGTTATCCCAAATTTATTTCTAAGCAAAACTCCTTCAGTTTTTCAGACAATGATCAAAAATATGCCAACTCATCACCGTCTCCGTTACATTTTACCAGAAACTCCGTCACGGTATCACATATTGGTACATAATTAACGATGTTCATCCATCACAGAGCGGTCGATTTGCTGCTGATCGGATGACGCGGCAGCAGCATCGTAGTGGACCCGGATTCAGAAGGACCTGGATATTAGGTTTTTCAATAAAGAGGCCACAGGTTGAGCCCTAAAGTAAAGTACCTCTGATTAGCTGCAGATCGGATGACGTTATAGCGTTCGGTCGTGACAGAGTTCGGTGTAGATGGACCTGAATGATTAACTTTATTGAAGTTTCGCTCTAGGAACTTATCCACTGCCGCAAAGTAGCATCTCTATCGGTTTCTTCAGGCTTACACTTCAGCGAATGTGTGAATGAATTACACTCATTACCAGCCCTCTTTCACTATCAGGAAACCAGACGCGCTGGTTAGCGTATCATCCCTACATTGTTGACATTCTACTAGCTCGCGCTAAGCGTTTCGCTAAATATTTCATAGTGCGCACAGATAGGGACTGGAATTCGCTGGCTGCTGCTGTCTTTCCAATTACCGAACACTATAATCCTGACTTTAGGTGAGAGTGACTAGGCACTTTCTTACAGGTCTGGTATGGACCATCCAGAACCACCGTATTTACTTCCACTGTGACATGACTGAGATGTCGTGGGCATTTGGTGTCACCGTGACGGAAGCGATTTCATAGTTACCCGTTTTTGGGGTTAATTTTTATATCTAGACTAGCTTTTGCCCGTGACTCTGCTCCGTATATTCTTATATTTTAATAAAATTTTACGTTGACGACATTTTGATTGTAGGTCTTTTTTAGTTAAAAGCTGAACTTATCTAAAAACTAATTTGAAATCTGAAATTTTTAACGTTCAAGTTTTAAAATATACTCAACATCAAATAAACCGCACCTTCCGCGACGCGAACTTTAACGATTTTCTTCTGACACAATAATGGTGCCCAAACAATATTGGTATTATTTGAAAGCCCAATAAATATCCTTAAAGAAAAACACATTTAATTTTTTAATAAATGATTAACATATACCATAAATGTGACTTGAAAAAATACCTCACTTTGGGCCCACCTATGGGATCAATTAGACCAATTTTTATGGTCATAAAACCAAATAATGATCTCACGTGTCCTCTTTAACAGATGGATAGCGATTAATCCCAACTTAACAGTTTTATAGCCATAAAAATTGGCTTTAGCGTAACTAGTACCTATTTATTGAAGAAGTGACTCTGGAACCTTCTAAAGACACATTTTTGGGGTAAAAACCTTTCCTTTAATGAAATGAAGGTTAGAACTAGGCTTTTAAATGGTGCCAATATTGGTGGGAAGTGGGGATGCATACGTTTGAAAATGCTTATCGCGGGAGGTGCGATTTATTTGATGTCGAGTGTAGTTTGATCGGAGTATGCTACCTTTTAGGTTTTGAAATAGGGAATAAAAGTTTATAAAGGGCATTCATAATCTCCCAATTAAGCGATATGAAACTATTTTTAAGCTTTTAATAAAACTGGATGCAGGCCGCTACCAACCGGTCATTACGGAAATCATTGAGGGAGACCTATGTTCAGCAGTGGACGTCCTATGGCTGAAATAATGATGACGAATAAAACTTTATCATACGTCATTAAGACTCGGGCAAAGCCTCAATTAGAAGGTAGTCTACAATAAACACAAGCCTCAATCCTGTTACCTTAAAGGTTAATCTCGAAAACAATGTAGGGATTTTGTAACGGTTCTTCCGAGAAGGATTATTGAATTAACTAGCGGCCGCCCGCGACTTCGTACGCGTGGATCCCGTTTTACCCCCTTCATCTATCTTACGCGGTTTAGACTTTTTCATACAAATATTTTTTCCCGCTAACTTCCGTTCCCGTGGGAATTTTGCAATATTCTGTTGTAACTAAGCTTTAAGTTTGCTAAGGTACCTGCATGCCAAATTTCAAGCGTCTAACTTAAGCGGTTTAGATTTTTCATACAAAAGGATTTTCCCGCTAATTCCGTTCCCATGGGAATTTCGGGAATTCCTTTCTTAGTGCACCTCTACGGTACCTAAGCTACGTCCCTTCCAAATTTCAGTTGATATATCAGTCAGTCAGTCAGTCAGTTTCTCCTTTTATTTATTTAGATTTACCCACCGAGGTCGCCAGTGATGCATGGATCCATTCAACTGTGTATGTATGAAGTATTTATTTATGTAATTATTCCCCATTCGACCAAAGTTAACTGCTTGTCATGGTATTAACTGCCGCAGCAGTAAAAACAAGTCACAAATTACTTAATGAGGCAATAAATTTTATTGTTTGTCTATGAATTGGGGAATTGGCCAATTATATCCCTTAGTATTGAGACAATCAGTCTTTGAATTGAATTTGGTTAATACAAAGTTATAGTTCGGTTTGTCATCGTGGTGCAGTAATTAGTTTTAAAAAAAGTTAATAAAGTGAAGTATTGTTTAGATGGGACCTAGGACTTTCCAAATAGTTATTGGTGGTTTAAGAAGTAACAATTTTATGACGTAAAGATGCGTTAAAATAAGTAATTCACTTTGACTTATCAGGTGGAATTTCATAGCCAACGCTATACGTGCTGGGAATGGCGCCGAAACTGCGCAAGTGTTTATTTCGAAAGCACTCGATATTTTACAAGAGTACCGACTACAAAGCTTTTTATCCGAGAACCTACTTACCTAATGTTCTGATGTAGTGCTTCGAATCAGTAAACCTTTATTTGCTGTTGCTCGTCAAAGTGCTAGTCGCCGAATTACTACAAAGTCGCCTATTAACACGCTGCTTTAAGACTGAAGACGGAGCTGACTAATGTCGAAGTTAGGACAAAAAAATAACTCGCGGCTCCGTTTCATTAGGCTCCGGTGGACACCTTGGGGTTTTAATACGTAGGCCCTGTTCTTCTGGCGGTAAGAGTCCTACATAACCCAGTGGTCGTCCCTATAGCTATGCGCAAGTCATTTCCTGGGACAAACTTTAACTTTCCCCGGGACAAACTTGACCTTCACTGGTTGGGTTTTATTGACGGTCAAGCTGCAGATCCTGGCTACACAGGAGTTGCAGCGGTGGAAAAATGTATGTTTTTCGAACGTTTCCAGGATAGGCCCCTGTCGGCTCACAGCTGCCCGCGCGGCCAGACACGTACAGCTCCGTATTCTGTTTGTGAGCGCTAAGTGCACAAGTCTTAGGCTCTGCACTTGTTTTAGCATATTCTTGCCACAACTCCCAGTTTTGTGATGCGCCATTTTGAACGACAGATGTTTTGCATTTCTCTCCCAAGGATTCGCCACACTGTATGCCTTCTAAGGGCTGCGGTCAGATCAAAGTGAACGCAGCCCGCATCATGCATCTTGCATCGAGTGTGGAATCCTTCAATCTTCATAAGTTGGCGTTTTGGCTTCACTGTCATTAATGTCAATATCTGAAAATCTTGCAAACACAACACATGATTCAATAATATTATGCATTGTGAGATCACATCAGCTTAAATGAATATGTTTGTAGTAAGTCTATCAAAGAGTATTTGTAAAAGTTATTTATAAAATTCTTGATTTTATATCATGTCATTTATGTATTATTTTTGTATTATCTTACGCTCAAACTGAAAATTCTACTAATTGGGCTAAAACAGCTCACAACGCTTTGTGGTCTTTGTAAAACAACCTCCTAGCAAAATACCTGTAATGACTCTTAAGAAAACGTTCACGACGCGTTTTGAATAAGTGTTTTCAGTGAGAATTTATATTTCTTTAATTAACAGTTACTATCTATTATTAAAAAGGACACGCTAGCGTTGATAGCTGAGGACCGTTAGTCGCGCGGTTTTGGCGTCTTGCCCTGTGGGGCTAAAAGTCATAACTCTACTTGACGCCGTCGTCTCAAATCCTTTTCAGAGTACTGTCACAGTATAAGTCTGTTACCAGTAGAGCCTGTACATGCGTTAGTCTATTAGGTTGGCCGGTATTAATACACATAATCATCATCATCATCATCTCAGCCATAGGACGTCCACTGTTGAACATAGGCCTCCCCATGCTTTCCATGTTACCCGGTTGGTAGCGGCCTGCGTCCAGCGCTTTCCTGCTACCTTTATGATGTCGTCGGTCCAACTTGTGGGTGGACATCGTCCCACGCTGCGTTTTCCGGTACGCGGCCTCCACTCCAGAACCTTGCTGCCCCATCGGCCGTCATTTCTGCGTACTATGTGCCCTGCACATTGCCACTTCAGCTTGCTAATCCGTATTAATCGGTAATAATCGGTATTAATCGGTATTAATACACACTCACATAAGATAGAAAGACACGGGTCTTAACGCAACATTTAAGACTTGAGTTACATTATGTAACACGGCTTGATGTTTCGGCTTTTATAGCAGCTGTCGTCGTGGTCACAAGCAGACTGGCGCCTCACGGCGTCCTCCGTTCGGGCGACCTTGAAGACCCGTCTTTCTATTTTAGATGAAATTGAACGCGAACGTTTAAAATTTTACATACTCAATCATGTCTTTCTTCTTCATCATAAACAAAATAGATTCATCATCGCTGGCCGCAACAGCTTATTATGCTTGAAACTTTTGACTGGTTAATCCAGTGTTAGATCCGATGGAAGAGTATAATCGCCCGGCAAGCGAAAGGTCATGGGTTCGATTCCCGCCTTAGGCAGTTGGATGTTTTCAAGTTATATTTATAATTTAGATTCATCATCAAGTCATTTAGTTTCCATTGCAGGAGCACTACTATCTAATTTATCAGAGGCAAGCGGAGGATCATAAAGGCAGGGCTCTGGATGCAAGCCGCTACCAAACGGCCTATCTGGAAGTCATTGGGGGAGACCTATAACGTTTGTAACGTTATCGCGCGCGAACAACGCAACGTTAGTGTTATCACGCCATCTCGTCTAATGAATAGCGAATCACGCGGAAATTCTAGAAGTTTCTTTCTTCCCGGTGCGCGACGTGAACGGTCGATTTGAGCTAGCCTATGTGGAAATATGTAAAATCCCATGATTGTTTGCCACGAAAAGTTTGTTTAGTCGTAAGCTTAAGTTTCAATAAATGAATATTGTGAAACCCGACTAAATAGTTACATTACTGTCTGAACTTACTACATTTTTGTACACTATAGTAATGGACTTTGTACATTATCTTACCCCGTACACGGCCGTGAAGGTAATTCTTATTTATTTGAGGTTTATTTTTCTTTGGGTTCTTGAGAGGTGATATTTTTTCATTGCTAGGGCTCAACCACGGTACTGCTAAATCTTTTAAGGTGAGAAATTGTAAGATAATATTTTTCTTTATTCCTTTTTATTTCTAACAGTTTCTATAAAATTCACTTGTGAAAATATTTCTATTTCAGGTAGAACAAGACAGGTATGACAGGTATTTGACCGCAATGGCAACTGATGTTAAGTGAGATGCAGTCTGGGATGGTACATACCGGCTTTTAGTAAACACCATTAACATAATGATTTAATACGTATTCAATTATGTTTGTTTCTTATGAAAAATAATTATTTTATATCAGATATAAATTAAACATCAATCCATTATAGGTAAGTAATTGTTAATAAGTATATAGTACTTTATTTGTTAAGAACTAAATAATTCTAGTTGATCAAATAGAGTTTGACAGAAAGAAATCGTTTTATCGAAGCTGTTAAAACAAGTTCACTGATATTATTTAATTTCTTGGTTCGAACTTTATCCATGTCCCACCCTGCGCCTTGATGTTGAAGTCTACTGCCTGAAGCTTTATGGGTTCCGCAGTTTTCTCACATTTCAAAATCTTGAAATTTGAAATTAACTCCAATAGCAAAATTTTCAACTCCAGAAGCGCGAACCTCATGCCTGTTGACAAAAGATTAACTCATTTTAGTTACAACATATTTTATATTTCTTTCAAGAAATAACCATGATTCAGTTTGAATTACTAAGACAAAAACGCCTGGTATAAAGTTTTTCTGTGACTGTCTGTTGTGTGTTGTAGACAATAGTTAGTAGTAATTTGAAACAGGATAGTTCTTAGCTAACACATCTAGGAAAACGTAGTGTTAGTTAGGTAGTTATTATTCGTTAGTAGTTGAATGAAAAAAGCGTGAGTTTGTGCTCTTTGACATTTTGCACTGGACTCTGATATATTTTATGACTATAGGTCTACTTACCAATACAAGCTCTAGGGCCTAATCCAAAGGGATTAAAGGTAAAAGGCTTTATATTCTGTTTGTTATCCTCAAAGAATCTGTCGGGGTTAAACACCTCAGGGTCAGGGAAATACTCGGGGTCCATTTGGATAGCGTTGACTACGTTGTAGACTATGTCACCAGGGTTCAGCTGTAGAAAAAATTGGTTAAAATTAAGCTGTGTACTTGCCTACGCTACCCATCTGGCCAGTGTGGCGAGTGTAGACCAAATTCTCTATTTCATCATCATCATCTCAGCCATAGGACGTCCACTGCTGAACATAGGGCTGTCCCAATGCTTTCCATGTTGCCCGGTTGGTAGCGGCCTGCGTCCAGAGCCTTCCTGCTACCTTCATGACCCTCTATTTCATCATCATCATCATCATTTCAGCCACAGGACGTCCACTGCTGAACATAGGCCTCCCCCAATGACTACCACATCGCACGGTTGGTAGCGGCCTGCATCCAGCGCCTTCTTTCTACCTTCTGGAATTCAGGTTCTGGAATGGAGGCCACGTACCGGAAAACGCAGCGTGGGACGTCCACCCACAAGGTGGACCGACGACCTGATCCTCTATTTGCTTCTTATAATTTAGAGAAGGTCACTCTCTTGTATGGAGACTTAATGACCCTAGTAGCGTTTCAGTGACAGTCCGCAGAAGTATCATTGTAATACAAACAAACAAGAATAGTTTTTTTAATAAAATATTCGACAGCCGCTGTCCGTTACTCACGATTTTTTTAAACCGTTTAACATGGGCGCAACATCATGTCTCGAATAACTTACCCTGTAGGGTTTACCCCCATCATGTGCTGGGGGCAGATCATACGTTTTATTGCACACTCTGTCCATTACTATGGCGACTGACCATTTTCTGAACGTTTCTGCAACAAAAGATAATAATCAGCACCAATTAAGTTTCATATAATGTGACATGATATTTTATGTCCAATCTAACTTCGATCCAAATGCTTCAAAATACTTTCTGGAGTTTGGAGTTTTCGTAGAACTAGCTGTCTTAGTTTAAGCACTAGATCTGATTTCCATCATCCGATCTTTAGTTATCTATCTAGATCGGGATTTTTTCGGATTCAGATCGGGCGTAGAGCGAACCCGCTCTAACACGTACCATTCAAAACACAGTCCATATACTTCAGCTCCTTAACGTTCTCGAAGCTTAATTTGTGGTTTTCCATGAACTCTTTGACCTCCTGGTACAGTTTCTCTTGGATATCAGGATGAATGGCCAGCTCGTGGAGACACATGGTCATGGTTGATGCAGAGGTCTCGAAGCTACCCACGAAGAAGGTTAGCGCTTGACTTGCCAGCTGGACCAGCGTCCATTCTAGACATAAAATTGTAAACTAAAGTTTTTAAGTAATCATAATAAGTTAGGCCCAGAACACACCGTGAAACGCAACTGCAACGAAACTGCAACTTGAAACCGATTTGAACTGGTCAAACTGGTCGCGTCATGTGTGGTCTCTCAACGGACGCTATGGCAGAAACTTAGATGCAATGCAACTCAAAAGTAACTAGAAGTTGCAGTTTCGTTGCCGTTGCGTTTCACCGTGTGTTCTGGGCCTTACTCTCACTTATTCATATCAATAAAATTGTCTTCCATCGAATGCTATGTACGTTTAGCATGCTGTTAGCTTGTGCAATCTACCAATTTACGTAACATGCAGTATGTTAACGTAATGTGAAAAGTACCAACCTCTACCACGAGCATCATGATCGTCATTTTCCGCATTGCTAGTACCTGCATATTGTGCAATGTTTAATCAATGGAAAATAAAATCTTACCTAACCTAACCTCTGAACCTATTCTTCAAACCTATTTTGACATAAATTTATAAGAAACTAATTTCTAAATCCTAATTTGACTAATTTTAAAAGTAGGTAAATAAAAACGAAACTACTGGACCAATTTGAAAAATTATTTCACCATAATAAAATAATAGCCTTGATGAACATAGGTTTTTTATTCCTTGTCCGTAAGTTATACCTCCTATCACACATTCATTATTTGAGTTGTATCTACTAAGTTCGCCGAGCCAACTATGCTTAATTTTCACTAATTTTAAGGCTACCTAGGTCATTGTAATGATCTTGAAAATATGTACATACATACATACCTACACTTGGTCGAAAATGAACAACCAATTATATTCTAAATACCTTTGGAAGCTTCCATCAACAGCTGGATCATATCAGGGCGCGTCACGTTGTTCTTCTTTCTGAACTCCATAGTACTGGATACTAAATTCATGTAGAATTTCGTTACTTTCGTATGCGACACGGTAAATCTTAGTTTCTGAAAGTTATTAACGGGTTATATTATTACTTCACTGGCATTGTTTTTAGAAGTGATAGCAAGCAGTTATCGAATTGTGTTACTTCACTGGCATTGTTTTTAGAAGTGATAGCAACCTTATCGAAATTGTGGGTCAGTTCTCCAATGTAAAAAAAAATGTTTATTTACACTATATTCATTGATAACAGCTTCTTAGAAATTGTAAGATTTATTATTCTGCGTTTATCAGTGTTTTTACTCAATATTATACAAACAAAAGGGTCAATTGATAAGTGATTCTAAGAAAATAATCCAGATTTATTATTTCATAAGTTGCTCGTACAAGGAAAAGTCGAAGGAACCAGATCGCGTGGCCGATCCAATGCGCTGGACCGACCAAGTGAAATGTGGGAGACGTATGTGACTGCACCAGACAGTCTGCCAACAGAGAGAGATGGCGGGAGGTCGTGCGGAGAGTTGTATCCGCCTCTACAACCGATGTGAACAACAGCTCAACATCACCACGACCGCTCTGCCAAGAGCGTAACGAATAAGAAGAAGAAGTTGCTCGTAAGTATAAAGAAAGCCAAGCATCAAGGTTACCTTAGTCAGACCAGGGAATTGACTGCAGAAGAACTGGTATACCCTTTGCAGGGTGCTGAACTTGAAAAGACCTTGCCCCATAGTCAAGAATTCGTTGTCTCTGTCCTTCAATGAGTTCACTTCCAACCCAAAGGCGGTAGAGGCGGCGATGTCAGTGGTGAAGCGGTGCATGACGTCATCAACGTCTACGTCTTTTCCATTTTGATCTAAAATAAAAGCAATCATTGCTGTAACAAATAACGTTCTTGGTCTAGTGGCGAGAAATTTGGATTTTCTTGATTTGTTTCCGAGATGAGACACATAACAAAACACATAATCTACATTAAAGATAATAAATAAATATACCTACTAAGTAAAGCTTTTATGAAACATTTCCAGATTCTGGTACATTGCTCTTCAAATACCAGAGGTGGAATTGTGTAAAGCAATCGTAATCATTTGACAGTTCATAACGTACGATAATGTCAGTTAAACAAAGCGTTTGACATTTGACAGAATAATCGTACGTTATGAACTGTCAAATGATAACGATTGCTTTACACAATTCCACCTCAAGCTTTCTTGTTGAATATTGCCATTAAAAATCACTACATAATAAAACAAAGTGGTTTTCCTCCCTGTCTGTCCCTATGTATACTTAGATTTTTAAAACTACGCAACGGATTTGAGGCGGTTT
Source organism: Ostrinia furnacalis (assembly GCF_004193835.3). NCBI lineage: Eukaryota > Metazoa > Arthropoda > Insecta > Lepidoptera > Crambidae > Ostrinia > Ostrinia furnacalis. Next base: position 384,321 of record NW_021131305.1, on the reverse strand, counting down.
TTTTTTCAATAGATGAGTGATTCAAGAGAAAGGTTTTTAAGTAACATACCTGTGCGAAGCAGGGGCGGGTCGCTAGTGGTAGAAAAAACTAAATAAACTGGTGTATTTTATCACAAGGATATACATAGTCAAGTACATCTACTCGTAGTTAATCCGAACCCACCCCATTGGTAGTTTCAGAGAGGGCGTGATCATGCGAAAAGAAGACGTACCTTTGAGATAGTCCACGATGTTCTTACTGATTACTTGCATGAATGGCATCATCTGCCTCAGTTTGGAGCCGGTGAAGGCTGGACTCAGCGTGGTTCTCATTTCTCGCCACTTGTTACCTGGAAATATAGGATTCGAGATTCAAGACTCCGGTTATTATGGTTGACAAGTCCTGTACTCATGTTCTCCAAAAAACTAATACTTTAAGCCGGGAACTGCTCTTCCTACTGAGTTACTTAGACACTGGATAAACCCGTCGAAATTTTCAAGTGTAAGGCTGGTTTTAGAATCGCGCTTACTGCTCGCTGATCGTCGGCGCTGACAAATCAAAATGTATGTAATTGAAGGGAACGTTCCTGAGTGACGCTGATCGCTCGGCGCCGACGCATACATTTCGGCTATCAGCGCTGACGGTCAGCGTGCGTCAGCGTGATTCTAAAACCAGCCTAATACGCTGTTACGGCCGCGTTCGCCGCGGGTTCAAACCCGCCTTAGGCAGTTCGATTTTTTCAAGTTGTTTATTTAAAATTTAGTTTGAGAAGCGACTCTAATCGCTAAGAAATTTTAATTACGAAAAAACTAATAGTTTACCTTTCATCATAATCAAACTTTCTCCGAACAAGGGTTCCATCTCCTCGCTGAAGAATTCCTTGTGATCGGGGAAGTGGTCGAAGTCTTTGATGGTGATCGTCTTCATCAGCTCTGGATCACGCATCAGGATTACGGGAGTAATACCCTCGATGTAGCCCACATACCTAAGACAAGAATAAGAAATTAAGCGTTTTACACAAGTGCTTATCAAAATGGCCGCTGGGGCAGGAAAGTTCTTGAGTGGCGACCACGAGCCGGAAGACGTAGCATGGGTAGGCCTCCCATTAGGTGGACCGACGATCTGGTGAAGGTCGCGGGATGTGCCTGGATGCGAGCGGCGCAGGACCGGTCTTTGTGGAAATCCTTGGGGTAGGCCTTTGTCCAGCAGTGGACGTCTTTCGGCTGAAACGAACGAACTTATCAAAATAGTTAATGGTTATTTTCACGAAATGGTTATGGTCACAAACGATGCTTGTTTAAGTGAAGCAGCAAATCTAACGCACAGCGTTGAATAGAGCTCTGTGATTGGTTCGTGTGTCATCCTGTGCAGTGAGACCTCATAGAAATTTTTATGAATACGGTCATATATCTTGTCTTAACGGTTACTTCAAACTTTGTTTGATACCTGTCATCCGCTTTGCAACGGAGGGAAGTCAACCGTTAGCTTGGAACTCACGCTCATACACATGTTCTTTTGATTAAATTTGTTGCAGATCCAATGAAAGTTTAACTTTCTCCCAATGCAAACTTGGTCTTCATGTCTTTTTGAGTTTTATTGGCGATTGAGTTATAGATCCTAGCTTCCCTTTCATCATCATCAGATCTTCTAATTTCCACTGCTGGACCATGTCATTTACCAGGGGCAAATGTAGGAGACAGGCTACACCCCAGCCGCTGGCCAGACGAGTTGGAGAGACCTAATATTTGCATTTATTTTCCTTTTGTGTAGGTGATCACATGTATGGGATAGGTTGAATATTAACTAAACTCGAATGATACGGCATAACAGAAGAATCCGTAATGGTGTTGACTTTATCCCGACCTTGCCAAATTGTCGTCGCAATTGAAAAGTATACGACATTTTGGAGGTCACATTAGGCACAATGGAGACAATAAGCACCTGATACATTACAAAAATACACATATGTATGGCTATCTCAATGTGATGTTTTAATTTCTGGTGAAGGTATTATTCAATAAAGCTGTTTCCCGCGGCTTCACCCGCGTGAAATTCAGTTAGTCACAGATCGTCGAAATTATAGCCTATATTATGTTATTCTGGGTTTTAAAAAATATTACTGTAAAGTTTCATCAAAATCCGTTCAGAACTTTTTGCGTGAAAGAGTAACAAACATCCAGACGTCCAGACATCCAAACTTTCGCATTATAATATTAGTAGGATAATAGATTAAATAATTATTAAAACAACACCATTGTATATTGTACAGTCACCTTGGGTAACTTTAAACAGCAAAAAAATCATTCATTAGATCATTAATTTTTTACCATTCAAAACGTAAATACAAAGTTACTTAAGGAACAAAAACACTGCGCAATTTGGCGTCACAAAAAGAAGAACAGTTACAAATTACGGCTTAAAACATGTTTATCTCGAATGCCTATACTCTTGCACACAATATTAATCAGAAATATAAGGTCATGGGTTAATAAAAGAATCCGTTTGGCTCCTATACCTCTAACTTTTCCACCGGAGGTTAAATCAACAATTACCACATACCTTTCTCCAGGAAAAGCTTTATATACCGCATACAGGTCATCAATAAGATGCTTCCTCAACACTATACTATTGAACGCATTCCCAAAAAAGGGGACACCGGGCAAGAACTTCACATCTCTCTCCTTAAAATGGTTGTGAATCTTCTTATAAACATATAAATAGTACCCGATTAGGGTTGTTATAATAAATATCAATATTTCGGTTATCATGACGAGCGGGTTAGTTCGCAAGCTGCAGAACACTGTATGGACAGTGCACGCACAGCGAAACAGGTATAGACTAGGGAGGGGGCAAGGTTATCGATATTAATACCTACATAATTTTCTTTTTATAAGCGAGAAGAATGAGATTATCTACAGTGTTTAGAAAATGATGTGAGTGACGTACATATAGACCAGATAAAACAAAAGACAAGCTGTGCATAACAAATCAGTAGCATATGCATGCATATTAAAAGTTTTTTTTAGGGTTCCGTAGTCCTGACAAGGAACCCTTATAGTTTCGTTATGTCCGTCTGTCTGTCTTGCGAAGTTTTGCTTGGAAAATATTGATATTAGAGAGTTGTAATTTTGTGGAGGTATGTATGTAATATTATGTATGTCGCAGTAAGATATTACAGACAGTTTATATTAATCACGCCGACAAAACGGTAGAATGAAAATTTAGAAAAAAAATTTTTTTAGGGTAGCTCCCCTACAAAAGTGGGGATGATATTTTTTTTTATCTTCTACCCCATCGTGTGAGGTATCGTTGGATTATATTTCGATTTAGGGATCCGTTTGCAAAATGTTAAAGTTAAAAGTGCCAATTATTGTTCCAGTAGGGCGTCCCCCCTTCTAAAAACGAAACTGTTGGCTTGAAAAATCTGAAAAATATCGTGATTATAGTGCTTTTTATGAACTTTCAAGGAAAACTATACTGGTTAAGATAGATCAGTTAGTTTAATGCCCGTTTTCACCATCAACCCCTAATTTTTAAGTGACCCCTATGGTAACACACAACAGGCATTTTGTTTTCATAGGGGTCACTTAAAAATTAGGGGTTGATGATGAAAACGGGCATAAGAGTAATAGTAGTTTTACTCATGTAAAATATTAAAAGTGACTTTAGATGAAGTAATTGATTACTTCTGAAGTATATTGTGGTAACGAAGGACAACTACGGAACCCTACACTGCGCAAGGTACGACACGCACTTGGCAGGTTTTTTTTATGCATAACAAGGCAGGTATTTGTCCACAATCGCACCTGGTGTTAAGTGGATGCAGTCTAGGATATTCAGTATTTGTCACAGTCTTACTGCATAGAATGTTAATTTCGGTTTTCTCTCGTTTTTTTTAATAGACGCACGCTGGTAGCTAGAATAGCTTTTCCAGCTTCACTGGGAAGAGTGGCGAGTACAGAAGGTACTCTAGCGATTTCTCTCTCACGTCCTAAGGGACGTGCACGTCGTGCATCCGGTCGTGCTAAGGCACGACACAATAACTTTAAAAAAATTGTGAAGTAATATTGCCAATCTTTTGCGTATTCGAATCGCCATCAAAAGATTTAGTACGAAAACTACAACAGCGGCCTTGTGAACGTGTCGATTAGTGAACTTAGTATGCACGAAACTTATTTTGAGAATCAAAATTGTCACGTTATCGTTAATTCGAAGGTTGAGTATCGAATTTTGTCGAATACGCAAACGATTCGAAGGCGAAAGTTGTTCATGCTAGAGGTACAGTAGGAAAAGTAACATAATATCAAACTTACGCAAAACGGATCGTGTACAATTCAAACCCATTGTTATTCTTCATGGCTTAACCCTCAACGACTTGAGACACTTTTCGGCGAGAGGTTGCACTCAACATAATGTCATTTTGCTCTTACCCTCCCCTCGCCTGGGGGTTCATATAATAGGGCCGCTAATGCACAGGCGCTAATTATGTCAAATAATGCCCATTTGTTTGTGTGGTTTAGAGTCAAGTTACAGCCACTAATGGAGAGGCTGCGCGGAAGTTGGGTGACATAGCGATGTGCCTTTTAAAAACAATTGAATTATTCGACTTTTAAAAAAAATTGCAATACGACCTGCTATTGGTAACTATAGTTATATTATGTGTTATAGAATGTTGTTTGTTTTCCTAAATAAATAAATAAATATAGCGGCCTGCATCCAGCGCCTTCTTGCTACTATTATGAGGTCGTCGGTCTACCTTGTGGGTGGACGTCTCACGCCGCGTTTTCCTCAGTTCACGCACGCTATGTTCAGTAGTGGACGTTCTGTGGCTAAAATGATGATGATTAATGTTATTTATTTTTGCATCGATATTTTAAAACTATAAAACGTATGCCGCACTATTCAAAACATTTAAACACACAGCTCTAGGTCTTCATCGCAATACATTTAAATTGCTGCTAAATTGCTCTAGACCGAGGCCTCAACGAAGTGGGGTGGCCTAATTCAGACAATGATAGCCATTATTAATATGTTTGTGATTTATTCTGTATTCGTTGTATCGCATTGTATTGAAATGATATTACCGATTATTTTAATTACAATTCAAATGAAAATTCATTCGATAATCCATTTCCCATCACTAGTTTAGGTAGAGGTGTTTAATTTGGGTTCTTAGCGTTCCATTTTAATGTAACCGAGGAAGATCGTAACGACAGAAAATTAAATTAATTTTTAAATACTCATCAGATTCTTATTATAAATGTGTGAAATTATGACGGAAGATTTTAAGGAAAATTTTAGTGTAAAAATACTTTTTCCTTAAATTTTAGGTGGAGGACAGTAAATGCTTGATGACTGATCCATCCGTTGTTTATTTTCATTTCTTTGTTTTAAGAATTTAAGCGATAACAGCGCAAAGAAATGATGGAACGATTTTTTATAGCTGTAGGTAATAGATATATTTCTAAGAACACACTAAATTGAATAAACAGGTTATAACATCGATCTTGACACAACTCTTTGTTCCACGAAATAAGAGCGACTTCTGCTATTATCTATCTATACTTATAATAAATCTGTAGAGAGGTCAATTCTGTACATGAAATTTATTTTCAAAATAACTATCAGGGGGTGATTAGTGATCGATACTGATGCCAAAAATGCAATCAGTAAAATTTTTGTCTGTCTGTCTGTCTGTCCGTCTGTATGTTCCTTATAGAAACAAAAACTACTCGACGGATTTTAACGAAACTTGGTACTATTATTCTTCATACTCCTGGGCAGGTTATAGAACGGGAGTAAGCGGGAAAAAACATTTGTATGAAAAAATCTAAACCGCGTAAGATAGATGAAGGGGGTAAAACGGGATCCACGCGTACGAAGTCGCGGGCGGCCGCTAGTACATAATAATGCATCTTCAAAATCAAAATCAAAAATATTTTATTCAATTTTAACCAATATTTTGGCTCTGTCGATTGTTAACTTCAAGTATACGAATAAGAGGAAAGATTTTGTAAGTTAGGAATATTATGCTCTAAAACTACGAAAGACTCGACGTTCGCAAACCGGTTCGGTATGCATTGTCGTTGTGTGGGTAAATAATACGCAAAAAACAAAGCCCTGTCCGTGGTCCGCCACGCCATATCTACCCGTGCGAAACCGGGGCGAGCCGGTAGCTGTACATAATTTTGGGTCATAAAGGCATTAGTTGTCTACATTGCAACNCGAAATGACCGACTTCGTCATGATTAGCCCTTAATAATTGCCAACGTACTCCTCTCGGTACAACCCATCTCAATTCGCCATCCCCTAGGATTTTAAATACACGTCCATTTTTAATTGTGTACTCTTTATAGGTATCTGCAATTTTGGCCGTTTCGGGATCCACTAAAACGTCCCTAATTCGTCTAATTTCATCATCAGACGATTGTACCGTGGTAATCCAGTCCTCCGTCCCAACAGATAAGATGTCAAGTGTATGAATCTGATCTGCAGAAGACGGTGTGATAGGTCCACGGCTGAGGGCGTCCACGTGAGACATCCTTTCTCCAGGACGATATTCTATGTCACAATTGTACTCTAAGAATTGTATCCACCAACGGGAGATTCTTGGGACAAGGTCTCTTTTGGTAAAGGTGGAGCGTAGAGCATTGCAATCTGTGACTATGGTGAATTTGATTCCAATGAGGTACGTACGAAATTTATTCAGAGAACTGACGACCGCGAGTGTCTCCAGTTCGAAGGAATGTAATTTCATTTCGTCAACCGAGGTCTGGCGGCTAAAATATGCCACTGGCCTCCATGGTTCGGAATCTTTTCTCTGGAGTAAGATACCAGCAACCCCAAATTTACTGGCGTCCGTATGCAGTTGTGTGTCCGCGGTAGGGTCGTAAATTGCGAGAAGTGGTCTTGCAACCAGTAACTTTTTGATTTCCTCAAAGGCACCAGCCTCAGCATCACTCCATCGCCACGGAACGTCCTTCTTTAGAAGGTTTGTCAGGGGTCTTGCAATCAAAGCGAACCCCTTCACAAACCTTCGAAAGAAGCTAGCGAGACCGAGAAACCTCCTGACTTCATGCTGGTTTTGAGGGGTAGGAAACCCTGACACAGCTTCAGTCTTTTGGACACCTGGCTTAATACCATCCTTACCTACCTCAAAGCCCAGGAAGTCGATTTTCTCTTGGAAAAAGTTACATTTTTCCATCTTAAGAGTAAGGCCAGCCTCACGTATGAGGTTGAGTACCTCTTCCAAGCGAGCTAATCCCTCCTCGTAGGTTTTGGATGGTATCAATATATCGTCCATATAAATAACGACATATCCTACCTTTGCCTTGCTCAAAATTTTATGTATGGCCCTCTGGAATACGGCTGGGGCATTCGCCAGCCCGAAGGGCACACGATTATACTCGTATTGCCCATCGGGCGTAACGAATGCGGTCTTATCTCGCGAGTTCTCCGCTATAGGGATCTGGTGATATCCAGAGGCCAAGTCAAGAGTGGTAAATAAGGACTGACCTGACAACTGGTCCAGTAGATCCTCTATTCTTGGCAATGGATATTGATCCCTATTAGTGCGACTATTTAGAGCCCGATAGTCAACGCAAAGTCTCTTCTCTCCAGACTTTTTCTTGACGAGTACGATCGGGCTCGCATACGGCGATGCAGATTCTCGCACTATACCATGTCTGAGCATATCACCTACCATATCTTGTACCAACTTGCGCTCTGAGTGGGGTAGGCGGTACGGCCTATAAACAACTGGTGTGGTATCCTTAAGATGGATCTCCATCTCAGTCACGTCAGTATATCCTAGATCGTGCATCCCGGTCGAGAAACAGCTTTTATATTTTTCTAACAGATCGATACAACGCTCTTTCTGACTATTAGTTAATTGACTTCCACATTTTGGCATTACTGATTCTTGGGGAGGTGGAACATTGTGAACATCCATGACCTGTAGGCTGTTGTTTCCTGACCCTACAAAGTATGCTCGAGTAACTAACGAGTTTTCCTTAAAATACAAAGTATTAGGGCTAACGTTTTGTATTAAAACGTTGCATTCGAAACCTTGGATCTGGTATTCCCCTGGCAACAAGTAATACTCCCGTCCAGCATTACCTCTTACCGATCCATTTACATATATCTTACCATGGCACGGAATATTCGATCGGACTGGGACAGATGCCATTTCCCCTACTTCTATCGAAATATCGCAGGTCATGATGAGGTGTAACTTTAGTTCGTCATTCGGTTCTATGCGCTCAAACTTTAGACATATAGGTGTCTTTACAATTTTCAAGGTTGGACGTTCGGTAAAGCTGTGTCCCAACAGTACGTCAAAGCCTATTATACTGTCATCTACGATGAAAACTTCAACATCGGGTTCTAAGATCCCCTGAACTTCAATATTGACCAACGTACGACCTAGTGGTAAATACGGTACGTTACCTAATCCTCTCAAATACGGACCAGTCACACTTGCCCAATTCAGTCCTAACCTCAAAGCTTCGCTTTCTCGCAGAAGTGTAGCTTCACTACCTAAGTCTAGTTGACAAATGGACGTGACTCCATTAATTCTGATTGCGATCCTATATTTATCGTTACTGCTTTCAGTCATGGTAACCTCGAGAACGTTTTTATCTTGCGATGGATTTCGTGGTTCCTTCCCTTTAGGGCAGCGAGATGACTCATGGCCTAAGTAATTACAGTTACTGCACTTTACAATAGGCTTGGGACATTTAAAACTAGGATGTCCGACGCCATTACAGTTAAAGCACGTTAAAGGCCCTTTTGTGTTATTATTTTTAAGTGACCCGGAATCTGTGTTCTTTGTGGAGGAAGTATTTCCTACATTATTAGCAGAACGTTTATCACGACCAAAATCTCTATGGATTTCGTTCTGAGACCGGTTATTATGCTTAATAGTCTTAAAGAATTCGAGTACGTCTTCAGGTTTATCAAATTTAGCTGCTTGAGCTCCTACCCTGACCCCTCTGTCATCTATACCGTAAAGTAAACAGTCCACTGCTTGTTTTCCAAAGATTTTACATCTATTCAATAGGTTAATTTTCGAAAAATAATACAGTTCAAACGATTCACCAGGACGCACCCGTCTATTAAGCATTTCTGTCAAAAGTTCGGCATAGTTTTCCGTCGCGGGAAATGACTCTTTTAACATAATTTTCCATTCGGACCAGGTATGCTTAATAGAGGGTAGGCCCTGATACCATGTTTTAGCAATTCCAGTAAGTTTAGGTAGGGCATAGTGTACCGTTTGCCTATCCGACCAATTATAGATTTCTGAACACTCATCAACTTTATCAAGCCAGACGTTGACTGTCTGCTCTTTAGACAAGGGATCAAACTCCGGAATCACGTTATTCATGGTGGCAAACGATTCACGATCCCCAGACCTAGACCTTAGCACATTCAAAAAGTTCTCAAACAAATCCATTGTCATAATTTTAGATCGTTTCGGGTTATCATAATCAGCGTTATCATCAGCGCCAGATGTACGCCGTTTCGTCGGCGTTGCCAGAGAATGATTACGTGGACTATCATCACGTCTGTCATGTCTCCTATCGCTCTTACTCAACTTAGGCGTGTCGAAACGCCTATGGGAATAGTCCCGTTCACAATATGTCAACCGATCACGTTCTTTACGTACCTCCCTTTCGAGTGTCCGCAGGCGTTCCCGTTCCCGAGACAGCATGCGTTCCCGGTTGCGCAGTCGGCGCTCGCTGCTGTTACTGCGACTTCGATTGCGGCTTGGACGATGATCACGCGCTCCCGTGCGGCTCCGGGACCGTCGAGCTCGTACCTCGTTTTCATCGCGTCGGCTTCGACTGCGACTGCGCCTCACTCTTTCTTGATTGTCTCTGCTACGACTTCGAGATTCCGGATTATGGCGAAGTGGCCTCCTCGTCTTCGATCCGGAATCACTCATTTTCTGAAACTCGAAACAATTATTTCATGTACTCTGTATTATAAATAATTAAAAATATATTTGAGGTGGATCACAGACAAATGAAATAATAAATTAATCTATTTGCATCATCAAAACGTATTGTTTAAATGTCGATATGAATTTCGTTTGCTATTATTGGTTACTTAAACTTCATTATCTAGTTAATATTTCATGGAAACACCAAGTAAAAAGGGAAGAAAAAAAAATGTTTAACAGAGAACGTTCAAACTAAATTAATGCTTTTATGATTTATATCCATTTGCATCCGGTTAGAAATACAATATTTTACAGTGAGAAGGTGTTCAACGTAGTTAAACAACTGTATTTTACTTCATGTGCAAAGTATTTTGAACATTTGGTTCAGCAATGATGTGAACGTAAAAATAAAATAAAAATAAATCTATTTGCATCGGATACGTAATGGTCGAAATCAAGAATAAAATGTTACAGGCTCAATCAATATGTGTTATTCTAATCACCTTGAGATATATTTTAGATATTTATCAATATTTTAATTACTAACCGTCAGTCTTGTGGGGTGGTAATTGCAAAACTTTTCGTTTTGAACTATCCCACTTCTGAGATGTAAGATTCCATCTCAGAAGGTAGTCAATTCAAACGACAAATTATAGTCAAACAATTATATTTATTACAACACTCACGATAAATAAATCAAATAACAAATTATCATCACTAACCTTAGTGTTCACAGCAGGACGGCTCGTTCGAGAATGGCGGCGGGCCGAGTGCAACAGTCTGAAGTGAGCGCTTGGCTGTCAAGTCAAAGTGACATTTTCGGACAACCGTTAAAATAACGAATAACGTATCGAATAACGAAATAAATAATAAACTAAGAAAATAACGTTAAAGGAACACTCGATAATACTAAACGATATACTATCTGTTACATGTGTTGAGACTTGCAAAATAAACATTAGCTTCAAATTTCATAAATATACCTCAAACGGTTATTTAGGTATTGACGTTCAAAAATCGACATTTAGGACACTAAAATCTATCTATCACCTGTGAAATGTTAAAATTTATTGGTTTTTTATTTGTTCCTTTATATTTACACAACTACCTATCTGGATGCCAAATTTGAACCTTCAAGGTCATCTGGAAGTGGTTAGAATTTGGTCTTATAGGTCAGCCATGTAGATTTTTAGACGTCAATACCTAAAGAACCGTTTGAGGTATATTTATGAAATTTGAGGCTGATGTTTATCTTGCAAGTCTCAACACATGAGCCAAATTTGAAGTGTTAATGCACAGTACTTTTTGAGTGATGAGCAGTCAAAAGTGGCTCCAATTGGTTCGTCTAAATATACGCACGGTGCAGTCCCCTCCCTGGAACTAGGCTTAATATGCTCCCGCATGTCTAGAATATTAGCTCAATGTTGATTTAGTCGATTTTCTCCTGATGGAAACCTGTAAGACAAAAATAAAATTTCCAATATTACAGACCTTCTAGAGCGGATGCCGCAAAAACTATACAAGATATAGAAAAACTTGACTATCTTACCTGTAGCAAATTGAATAAGCTTTTTTTGGTTCATAGTAGCCATGTCACTAGGACGCATAGTTTCCGAGGATTAAGCGAAAAACCGAAAAGTGGTACCTTTAAACCCCCCTCTCCCCGCCGGCTCAAGGGCTAAGGGCGGGGACTTTTGCTATGTTCACCTCCTAACTAGTCTAAATAAAGTCCCGAAATCAAAAATAGTGTTCCACGGATTTCCATCTATAATGCTTTATTGACTGGACTAATAACAAAATTTAGAACAATTAGTAACAATCTTACATTTTAAAATCTTGTAGCTTAAGGTAGGCTAGTTAGACTAATAAATAACATCAATAACTAATTTTATCTTGTAAATATTCATTTAAAGAGTAATAACATTTTTTGACTAAAATGTCATACAGTGCTGTCTTGAAGTTTTTATAATTTAACTCTTTTAGGCTGTCAGGTAAATGGTTAAAAATTTTAGGTGCTACAACAAAGAAACTATTTGAAAAATAACTAGTGCGCGATGTATGATGGGGTAATATATCTATTTTATTGCGAGTTTTGCGATGTAGTCTGGTTATCCTAGATTTAAAATAATAATCATATTTTTTTACAAATAGACAAACTTCAAGAATATACAATGAGGGAAGATTGAGTAACTGCAGTGTAAAGTACCTCTTATTCTGCTCAATCTTTTATCTTTTTAACGTTACAATGTAAAGTCATCTCCACACTTTTATTGGCAAACTTCTTTGTGAATTTCCAAACTGATAAAATTTCCACTAGTCACCCTATGATCGAGTTTGCGGAGTGTTACCCGATTTGCATTTTAAACAGTTTGGCTCTAACATGATTTATTTTTTAAATTGGAATTTTTCTAAAGCTTCATTTTTAAGAAAAGCTTTAGGGTATCCATCCGAGTTTAGACGGTCTCAAGGTCGGTCGGTATCAAGGTAAAAACAGTGCCATCTTATGTAATTTTTATAGGTTCCATTTTGATTTTTAATAACTATGTATACTCTAAACGCCTTAAAAGCTTGTTCCCATGGGGACATCCCGTGTTTTGCAGGAACTGTTTTTTGCAGGGTCCCGTTTAGTAGCATACCTACCTGTTCTTATATTAACATACACAGGAACATCCCGTTTTTAGGTTGGGTTGACAAAATGTCAAAAATCTGTCAAAATCCATACAAAATACATTGTATTTTATGTGGTTGTGCCTTTAAATAAATCAATAAATAAAAAGCATCGGATAAGTAGCAGATACTATGTAACTTAATAGAGACTGAATTTCACTTAACATCAGGTGCGATTGCGATCAAATACCTGCCTTGTTCTGCATAAAAATAATCTTTTGGGAAAATAAAAGTCTTTAACCGTAAGTACGAGCAACTTCTCTCATAATATCCCATCGTTGTAAACAAGTCGTAATAACAACTTGTCCAATCTTGCATGTGTAATTAATTTGTAACTCGTTAAAACGTACATTTGAATCAAACATTAGTATGTATGTACAAGAGCATACATTATGTTAACGAGAACTGTGTAGCACGAGTTGGCATATAAACATTAGTTTCCAGTTTCTATCAAGTACATTAAGCACTACAACTACGGCATTCTATATTCAGTAACGTTATCTAAATATACAGGTGACTGACTGACTGACTGACTGACTGACATAGTGATCTATCAACGCACTGCCCAAACCACTAGACGGATCGGGCTGAAATTTGGCATGCAGGTAGATGTTATGACGTAGGCATCCGTTAAGAAAGGATTTTACGAAACTCCACCCCTAAGGGGGTAAAACGGGATCCACGCGTACAAAGTCGCGGGTGGCCGCTAGTAATATTATTATATGTTTATTTATTTATTTTTCTTGTCTAATGGTTTATTTAGTATTCTAGTTATTCTAGTATCTAGTCTAGTATCTAGTTTATTGACCAGACTATCTCGGGTAGTAGCAGAAGATACGATGCGAACATGTTACTTCGCAACCGTGCACTCGCTGCTGCAGTATGGTGCTGAGCTCTGGGGTCTCGGTGCCGACCGAGAACGGGTATTTAGGATGCAGAAACGCGATGTGAGGGCCATTGTACAGGTATCGCAGCGAACAACTGTTAGGCCTCACTTCAGAAACCTAGGTATACTCACCCTGCCGTCCATAGTAATTTACCAGGTAGCTATACATATACACGCGCGAGAACCTGGACTCATTTGTGAGACATAGGGATCGTCACAACTATAACACTCGCTTCGCCGAAGCACTAGTATCGACTGCAGGTAGACTACGAAAGTCTGACTCTTTGACGCACGTATTGGGGCCTAAAGTATACAACCGATTGCCTAAAATAGTGAAAGAAGCGGTATCACTCCATTCTTTCAAATTTCAATTAAAAAAGTGGTTGATCGAGCAGGCGTTCTATAAAATTGACGAACTGTTTGGAATTTAATTATTATTGACACTATTTATTTTGACATTTAATTGACATTAATTCTATTTGTATTATTAATTTATTTGGACATGATGTGTATTTCTTTCTTATTAATACTGCAATTGTTTATGATTAATAAGAAAATATATTGAAAATTTGACATGTAATGAACATTATGAATAAATTTCTTATTCTTATTCTTATTGATACACAATAATAAATCCCAACAAAAACATGGCCATGTTCGTCCAATCGTTCGTTTCAGCCAAATGACGTCCACTGCTGGACAAAGGCCTCCCCCAAAGATTTCCACAATGATCGTTTCTGCGCTGCCCGCATCTAAATACTTCCCTCGACCTTCAACAGATCGTCGGTTCACCAAGTGCTTTCGCTTTCGTTGGCTTATTTTGTACTTAACTACTTCGCTCCGTGAAGCGATCTGTCAAGATTGTCACCTTTTCTACCGTTTATATTGCGAATGTCAAGAGGTAGTGATTAGTTACTATCAGATGACCTAATACCCTCTTTATAAAAATACTACTTTTTCCTCCAGACTATTAAGTTTTCTTATCGGAATCTCGTTGTAACACATTTCCACTTCTAATACACTCGTAGTGTATTGTTAGTGTTAAGTAAAACTCTAATAACCTATGATTACTTGATGCTTAACTGAATTTGCAGACTAAGGGCCGGTACAAACTTGTTCACGAGGCAAATAATCCAAAAAACGATGGAGCGGGCGGGATATGCTCGGAGTTTCGCTGCTTGATCGATTCAGAATTAAGGAGATCCGCAGAAGAACCAAAGTGACCGACATAGTCCGCCGAATTGTTAAAATCAAGTGGCAGTGGGCGGGGCACATAGCTGACAGAGAAGTTCTCAGTAATGATGACATCAATATTATTGTCATTCTTTCCTTCAGTAATGACATCCTAAACTTGGATCATATCATTATTCATCATCATTCCTTCATTACAACCACCACACTATCAATATTATTAATGACATTATTTCAAGGTACCTAATGACGTTCTTAGTAAGCACTTACGTTCTGAAAGGAACCCCCATGCACAATTTTAGACTCCTAGCACTTGTACTTTCTGAGAATTCGTGACGAGGGAGTCAGTCACTGACCTTTTGCTTTTATACATACTGTCCCAAAATTCAACGATATGCCGGCGCCATATAATGGACATGGTCATGACTACTTTAGGAAAAATAAGAAAAAATTTGAAGATTGATTTGTTTTCTTATTTTTCTTAAAGTTTAACTACCTAGTAAGTTTTCCTAAACTTTAGGAAAATTAAGAAAAAAAATTGAGATAGATTTTTTCTTATATTTTTAAGTAGTCATCATGACCAATATGACCATGTCCATCCTATGTATACCTTGATTTTTGAAAATCCAGCAGAGATGTAAACAAACACTTTCATACACAATTACACCATAATCACTTACGTGTTCATAATATCATACACGTTATTTAACAAGCCCATGAAATCAACTTTATTTTCACGTTTATACTAGTTTGAAATCAATCTCTGAAACAAATTATTTTAGCAAAATACGTGGACGATGAAAATTTGTGAGACTTGTCAAATTGACTTGACGTTTAAAATCATGTGTTATCTCCATATTGTCTATGACTTGTCTCTGACACATCAGTGCTGTAACCTGTGAGTCATAGACAATAATCTGTAAATTTAATCGATATTATTTTAAGTATTCACTTATTCCGATTACTGATTAATTTTAAATAAAAAATATACGATACTTTATTTAGTTTTCCAGCGATAACTTCGACAGTATTGGAGATAACGTAAAATTATTTTTCTACTTTAGTGTATACTTTTTCGGAGTCAGTTTAATTTTAAGTCGGTTTTATTTAAACGAAATTATTTTACTTTTCATGCAATTATGCTTACGTATCCATTGCTTATTTTCCTATATAGTCCAATCAACGAGGCGTTTGTAACCCGAATAATTCGTCCGTCAATGAAACTTGGCACATGGTGAAAGTAGGTAATATAGATCATAGATATGCAAAAATCCAACAAAATTTTTTTTGGGAAGTTATGTTTTTTGACCTAAACATGATAATCGTTAATAACTCTCTATGTAAAAATTCTCAGCCTGAAATTCTTTCTGTATACGTACCTATGTACTACTTAGAATATGTATGTAAAAGAATCCAACACTTTTTCGATTTCAGAGATACCTGAAATTTAACTTTTAACATTTTGCACTATAACTTCTACTGAAAAATTGCTCTGCTGATTTTTATTTTTTAATACGCTTTTATATGTTCAAATACATAGCTTTTCACAGTAATCCAATAGATTTTCCTTTACTATGTTATAGTTCTTATTTTTACGTAATTACGCCGTGTGAATAATTGCTCCGTCCATTTTTATACATCTATTGGCCATTTGATAATATATTAAAACAGATTTATCAATAATCCAACAAATTTTCGAACGTTAACTATACTTTTAATGATATAATGCACGCGGGCAATGTAGTTCGCGGGCTAAAGTCAGCGATACGCTCTTATTAGAGTTTACGGGAAGTATCCTGTAGGTTTTGATTCCTTTGCGAGTGTCGAAAATTTGTTGAAAATATCGACATAATCAGCTGTATCTTTTGATTGGCTTGGCTTAGAAGTTTGATATTTTCACAGCTTAAAGGGACAATTATAAGACCTTAGTATTTCATGTGAATTTCAGCTTGATACGTTCATGCGTTCTTGAGATAAAGGGTCTTGACAGACGGACGGACAGACGGACAACAAAGTGATCCTATAAGGGTTCCGTTTTTTCCTTTTGAGGTACGGAACCCTAAAAAGGTTAAATGTTTAAAATACATAAAAGTTTTTCCTACTATAGTATTCGAGTATAGATACAGCATTTTATTTTGTTTTTCTATAAACCTTGATAAATAAAGTAAAAAAAATAATAAAAAGGAAACACAGTTTATCGCTAAAACAACTCTTCCCAATAACAGCGATGACATAAACGTAAACAAGAAGCTTTTTTACACAATAACAATAACAATTCAGGGAAATCTGTTTATTCAAGACTGATCACTTGGTAATAATAAACGTTCAAAAATCGTTTAAGAAGCTGAAATAAGTACGTGGGATGTAGATCTTTTAAAATATTTTTTTGCGCACCACACAAACTACAATAATAAAAAAAAAATAAAAAAATGGAATGCAATTTAGGCGGTTTCATCTGATTATGCTGTAACTAGAATAGTAGGTACACTAAAAAATTAAATAAAAAATTGGCGTTGTTTTCTGAATACACCGTAGAACTGTCATATTAAGACTTGATTAAAACCATTTTCTTTATTATTCATGAGTCTAATACACTTACTCGTATATCTGATTGGAGTCTATAAGAGCTCTAATAAGACCTTTATAAAACCTTTCTCCTCACCACAAGCTTAATACACTCCTATATGATACTTATACCTGTATAAGTGCTCCCTAAACAAGTTTACTGGAGCAACGCTAATCGGCTGGCTCGCCAGTGACAGCCGCCAGTCGAGTGCCAGTAATTAATTACCACTTGCCAGTGGCATACACTTCTCTGCTCCATTACACTGATCTGGGGGGGACGTATCTGAACGAAAAGAGATAAGTTTTGCCGAACGAGGATTTAATCTCGGTTTATGAAGAGAGGTTAAACATTTTAGAACATGCTACCTAAAAAAAATTCATACATATTAAAAACCAGGGTAATTTCTTAATTTCTATTTTTAAGTGTTTACTTTTTTAACGTGTACCGTTGCCTTTGATGATAATACACTCATATTTGAGACAGTAGAACCAAAGTGACTGACATAGCCCGGCACGAGCTGGAAGAAGTAGAGTGGGCAGACCTCCCACTAGGTGGATGACGATCTGGTGAAGGTCGCGGGAGGTGCTTGGATGCGAGCGGCGCAGAACCGGTCTTTGTGGAAAACCATGGGGGCCTTTGTCCAGCAGTGGACGTCTTTCGGCTGAACGAACGAACGAACTATGAGGTGTAACAGTGCGCGTGGACGCACAGGGTAACACACGAACTAATCACAGAGCTCTATTCAACGCTGTTCATCAGATTTGCTGCTTCACTTAAGTAAGCAGCATCGTTTATGAATAGGGGCGCGCGTAAGTTGTGATCGTTCTCACATTTTTCATCAACTGTATATAACAGCTGAATGCGTGTAAAAGATAAAGATTTTATTTGTTCAAACAAATAAAGGTGAATACATAAAGTGAATTCGACCATTAAGTATATCATTAATTAGATTTAGTTTTGCTTATATCAAACGTAGTCACATCTCCACTAATTGACTTAAAATTTAATTCCAGAATAATTCCAAGATACCTATCCATCACTCCGAAAACGGAGAGCTCATCAAAACGTATTTTCCAATTATAATTCCAAAAATGTAAGAAGTGAGTAGCGGCCAGCAGATGGCACTTGACAGTAATATTAAATTAATAGCGACTACGCAGCAGAATTGAGGAGCCAAGAGAAATGAGCTGTCGTGGATGGGGGAGGTTTTATATGGAAATAATAATGAAGACAATAACAATACTTTTCGATTGGGTCGGTTTATTAGAGATGACTTTTCTTTTTGGATAGTCTGAAGATTCTAAGATTCTAACAATGACCTTCATGAAAAGACAGGTCATTAATAACTATATAGTTACAGTAATCGACGTGAGTTAAGATTTTTTGTTGTAAAATCACTCTTATTAGAACTAAGTAGTAAGTACATAAATTACAGCAGTGTTTTGCTTGAAGTTTTTACTTACAAGTTCGTCTAGTCAATTACTTAAATAACTTTTAAAAAGGCAATTTAATTATTCTTATTGAATCGAAATCTATGTCCAATGTTTGATCCTATTATTTGTAAACAGAAAATCCAGATTACAATTTATTTCGACTAGAACCTAAAAACCGATATAAAACTAAATCTCTCTACTCAATGCACTTTCATTGATGACTGAAAAAATTTACAAAAATGTCCACACATCACAGTTTGCGGGCACATCACATTCCAGTTTACCATAGTTCAAATAATAGGTCTATCGGAACAAAAATTCCCAACATATCAGTTTGCTTTCGACTTTAAAAATTCATTTGTGTATTGTAAAAAAACCCTATCAATATTCCACAATGGTGTTACGTTGACGCAGCTAATAAAAAACATTGTACCGTCAGCACATCAAGTTAAATACTGAAAATGTAGTTGTGTTGTGATAAGGGCTATTTTGCAAAACAAATGAAAATAGGCTTGTTTCCACGGAGACATCCTGTTTTTTGCAAGAACTGTTTTTTGCAGGATCACGTTTAGTAGTAAACGTGTTTTAATTTTAACGTTCACACGAAGATCCCGTTTGCAGTGCCCCGCAAAAAACCATTAAGGTTCGTGTGATCGCGTTGGTTTTGCTAAACCTTTACTTTCGAATTTTTAATTTGAATTTCAAACACACTATCACCCGTACTTATTCACAAACGATGCAGTGAAGCAGCAAATCGAACGCACAGCGTTGAATAGAGCTCTTATTGGTTCGTGTGTCACCCTGTGCGTCCACGAGCACTGTGAGACCTCATAGTAATGTTTGTGATTACGGGCGTGTGTTCATACGATAGTTAAGTTTTGCAGGATCCGGCATTACCCGAACTTGATATGTTATTCGAAAACTTCGTAATATTTCAAAATGTATTGGAGGAGGCATTCAATCATACTCCCTTTGAGTCAGGAAATGAAGTAGCTATAAACATTACTATTTGTTCCCAGCGGTCTTGGCCACACCCGCCTTCGGCAAATTGGGAATTTTCACGTCTTCCGTGTAATGGAACGTTGGCTGAATAAATAACGGGTTAGGCTTTGAAGATTAACTAGTGCCCTTGATATCGTAACAGTCAATAATATTATTCATACTGAAAAGCTTGATATTTGAACTACAAGTACTTGCGTTACTAAAAAACAAAATGGTCAAATTAATATAAATTAAAAAAAAAGGTAACAGGAAGGCGCTGGGTGCAGGCCGCTACCAACCGGGCGATGTGGAAGTCATGGGGAAGGCCCATGATCAGCAGTGACTGTGGACATCATGGCTGAAATTATGATGATAAATAAAATTACAAAATAGGAAAAAATATGTCTTATCAATTTTTAGTACGTACCTCACATAAAATTCGTTTCTTTTACAAATCATAGATTTACTCGTATTGAAATAGAGTTTATTAATGTTATTAGGCTCATTTTCTGCAGTTCCTATATAGGTATGTCCTAATGGATGATGAATAAAAACAATAACATCAAATGTTGCAGAAACGTTTAATAAACGCATCAAGTGAAGGAGACGCAAGATGTCGCCATCAAAGCAGGTTCCCAAGCAATAAACTATTATTAGATCTAGCACGGAAACAGACAATTATTAAAACCAATTGAAAACAATTAACTTGCTAGAATAATGTTTAAAAGTGGTTCCGAGCACACTTGCAAATTATAAATGCAATATTCTAAGTGCTCCAGGATGTACCTCTGGCACTAGAAAACGCTCAACATAATAATGAAAATGCTTATACTCGTAATTATAATTAAGAATTTAAGTTCTGTCGTAATAATTTGTCTCCAATTCTTTTTCTAATGAACATAGGCATATTTTTTTAACTATATTTACCTGTGAAAAGCCGGGCGGGCTGTTAGAGATAAATGAAATATGAAGTTTTCTTACTAATTGTATCACCTCTGAATTGTAGTTTTGATTCGATACGTATATTCTACAAAAAACTTCCTACTGCAAAATTGTGCTGCCCTTTAGCAAATGACGTAAGGATCATGAGTAAAACGAACCGCTTTTGTAACACAACCATGACTCTACCATTGTTAGTGTAACAGTCACATTCTCAGCCGTTCCGATTCGAGAATTCCCAGTAATTCCTGGAACTTGTCCTGGACAGTCGGGAACTCCCGGCTCGGTTCGCTGGCTCCTATCAAAAGTCGGTGTTGCGCCACATTGTTCGCCATTTCGACTTCGGACTATGAGTATAACCGACGAATAATGCCCGCGGCAGCTTAGTGGAAAGACCATTTTGTTAACTCGAAAATCTGCCTTCTAGACTTCGTTTTGATTATCATTTCCATACCACGAATTAGTATTTACACAACTACCGTCCGAATATACAGATAAATCGCTAAGAGCCGTTACGCCAACACAATTTCCCGAAATTCAATACAGCTATCTGACATGCTAGTAAATATTTACATTTATCAGCTAATGCGATAGTCAATTGTTCGGACGCGTTCACTAAGACCGATAGTCAACAAACCGAACGAATACATGCGAATTTCGAACGACCGTTTACGATTACTGTGGGCAATTTAGCTACAGCACGTATAATGGACCCAAAAACGTTGGTCCAGCAAACATGGTGTAAGCGAGTCCTAATCTGCCCGCTACAGGCCTCAGTGTTTTGTTAGGCGACGCTCCAGATAGTGGCCAGTCCCGCATTAAAATTAAATTCCAGAGGCGGGTCAGCACTCGTTCATTATTGAAGAGAAAATGAAAGCCAAACGGGTCGACCTCCAGAGATCCGCACTTTAGTTCACATGTTGCCCGCGAATTTCGAACATCAATTTTAACCCGAACTGTTTTATGCACGGACGCGCCGGGATTTCTTGGTGTTAACAAAATTGCGGACGATCTAAATTTCATTAGAGCTTGTTACAGTCGATTTATAGTTGCCGCGGAGGCCGATGATGACGTACCAACAACGGGCGATAAATTGTGTGAGGCGGTAAGTGGATGGCTCTGTTTCAAGAGCCCCCGGGACTCTGTAAAAGCAGGCTTACTCTTATCGCTTTTAATTTGAAACGATGCCAGAAAAATAAGGAGCTCCAGCGACGGAGGATCGCAACGGTGTGCGATTACTTAACTTTAGTGCGCGGGCGACTGAATTACATGAAATGGCGCCCAACGTGGCTCGGTATAAGTAAGCAAATTGTGAGAACGAAACGCCTAGAAATTGCAAATTCAACCGGTCCCACCGCGTTTGTTCTTGGGCCTGCAATTCGCACACCTCGCCTTCTTACATTATTTAAAGAAGTGGCCGCACTAGATTCGCTTGAATTTTTACCGACTCTGGAAAATTCTTGCGTAATTCACATAAGATTCTTTGTGGTTCATTCATGTTGTGTTGCTCTTTTACGGGCGCCATTTTGGGTCGGCATGTCCGCATATTTACAATGGCGGCAAGGAGCCTCCGAGCGGCAACAAAGACTAATCTCGGCGCTAATTTCGCCTATCGCTCCGAATAGCTGTTTCAATTATTTTTCCTCGCGTATCTCACGCAAAAAATATTGCGCAAACAAATGTACGAATTAAGCGCAAACGAGCCGCCATTTGCCGTGTAATTTCATCGGACTTTTGGTAAAAGCGAGTCGGTGCCACCCGTTCCGATATTTCGACTTGAGAAATAAATGCTTGCCTATAATTTTAACAAATTCCCTGCCCGATGTGGCATTACGTTGTGCGACAGAGCAATCTTTGCCGTGATTGCGTTGCGAAAAATGTTAAGAGGTTCCTTGTGGCGTATACATCTTAATGTAGCCGCAGTATACATAATGGTAAGATATTTAGACCGCGAGTGCTTGTGACTGCTATACATCAAACGAGACATTACCACAAAACGGCTGTTAGATACCGACAGCATAAAATATTCGTACCGTTTTGATATATTTGAGGGATATGGAAATGGGGCCGGGAGGCGGAATATGTATGCCGAAATCGTTTGTGCCAAGAAAAAATATGGAGATAACAATCGCTGGGATTATTTGCTCTTTAATAAGTTACTAAATCAAGTCGGAATTGAGTTAATTGAGCGGAATTGAGTAATCCATTCTTGTCGTGGAGTTATTGATGTCTTCCATTTTTGCCACTTAAATTTACTTTTTAAGTGCCTACTTTATAATCGAGGATTAAAGACGTTTGGAGAAGTTTTGATTTTGCCGATCGACTTTGATCAAATTTTATAAGAAAAGAGTTCATAATTAGATTTGTTTTACCAGAAAATGACTAATGCCTGGTGCTGAATTGTGATATTTAGCTTGAGCGTGCTCATTCTCTACTTATATTGTTTTTTAACGTTTATTTTTCAAGTAATCCACTCCAATTCAATCGTAAGACACCAATTCAACTTGGACTTGCATAAATATCAACTTTTTATGTACCAGCACGACGAGCAATTTGGTAAAAGAAGTCGAACTCAGGTTTACAGCTGTAGCTAAAGGTTCAACAAACTTTGTACGGAAAACAACAACAGTTTTACTGATCAATATACAGTCAGCAAAATAACGCGCCGGATCGTCCGTCAGGTTACCTTTTTTTGCTGACGCTGCTGACTTACGACTAGTGGTGGAAACGCTTTTGTTACGAAGTAGGTACCTACTGTCGAACTAAAAATGCAACCGGTTTTGAGCTTTGTTACTTTGGGTTACGTTTGATTTGGATTTTTTTGGTAAGTTATTTGGATAGATTCAGGAGTGTAAATTTTGTCTTCTGATAGACAAAACAGTGAAATAATATGAAGTCAAGAAGAAATAGTCGTTCCTATCTATTTAGCAATATGTTTCGTTTGAGTAATTAAGTTTATGAGTAAGTAGGCATTTTTTACAGCATCATAACGAGTAAAAAATATTTTAAAATCGAATCATTCAATTGATTTAGATTCCTGAAAGATTTTCATTTTCCCTCAAAATATGTAAAAATCACGAAAAATGTTTGAAGAAAAATTGAAAATTCGAACGTAAGCAATGTATCGGGTGTAAGCTACTCTAAGCCATAATACCCCACATTTAGTAGTCAATTTCAAGTGGACACTTATCCCACGTGTCCCCACGCACACGGCATGTAGGTACATAACGGAAAATGACCCTGTTGGCGAGAGGCACGCGCTTGCGAGTAGGATGACCTAACGATCTAGACTTTTCAGCATCTTACAAATGCCCTTTTTATACCCAAAGTGTGCCAAAAAAGGGATTTTTAGACAGTGAGCGGAGACAAGATTTATTGGTTTTATTAATGTGTCTATTTATTTAAATAACAGCATAGTCCTATTCGTGTTCAAAGATTTAATTAAAAAAAAACGAGTGAGACTAAGGCTGAGTTGCATCATTTACCTAATTTTAACCGTGACCATAACGATAACCGGTGTTTTTTGTATGGAGCTTGACAGATTTCTGAAGTTTGTTAAAGTTAAAGTAAGATGTTAGTTTATAGTTTATCACCGTTGTCTTTTGCCATAGAAAAGAAATGGGTAAACTTGAAAAAGAACATGAAATTTGTCTTTTTTGCCTGTCCTAAAAGCACATGTTATTAAATTTTTCAGTCATGGATATAAATCAATTATATTTGAGAAACCTAAAAGTATATTTTCCCGGAATCATAGCTACCCTATACACCGGGAGACAGAAGCACGTCTCTCAACCCTCCAATGAAGGATAGGAGACATTTTTTGCTGTCTCTACAACTCTAGCTACTAGTTGACGTGTTTATATGTATATGTCGAAGATAAGGATACAGTTGTACACTGTTTTACTATCTAAGACTGAGTTGCACCACCTAACTTTGACCGTAACTTTGACGAAAACCGGTGCTTTTTGTATGGAATTTGACAGATTTTTGACGTTTGTCAAAGTTAAATAAGATGGTGCAACTCAGCCTAAGTATACTTCTATACTTACTAATATTATAAAGATGAAGAGTTTGTTTGTTTGAACGCGCTAATCTCAGGAACTACTGGCCTGATTTGAAAAAATATTTTTGTGTTGGATAGTCCATTTATCGAGGAAGGCTTTGGGCTATATAACACCACCCTACAGCCAATAGGGGTGGAGCAGTAAAGAAAAATGTTACAAAAACGGGACATATTATTCAAACTATTTTCACGCGTACGAAATCGCGAGCACAGCTAGTGAAAATTTAGTTTTCTTCACGTTCAAATATTTCTAGTGAATAATAATGGATCCACTGAGTTATTAAGCTGAATGTCTTAACTTGACTAATTAAACATCTTTTTACTGCAATGCGCCATAAGAATGTCAGATTAGTTCGTACTTTTACCTTAGCTTCGTAGAAATTTACTCTTTGCAAGTATTTTCAGGACGAGAAAAAGTAACCATTTTATCCTAAGTTATCGATAAAAAAAACATTTATTAAGCAAATCAATGTTTTATAAAGAAAAAAATATAATTTCATATTCGTATTATCAAACTGTACCGTTTTTACTACTAGGCTGCGTCAAAAGGAGGGTTATTTTGTTAATTTTTTCACTATAGTCAATAGTAAGCATTAAAATTTATTAAATGTTTAATAATTAACTTCTAAAAAGAAATTACACATTTCACTGAAAATAAGAAACAAGGTAGGATTCACAAAATAAAATACATGTAGGTACGTCCACTACGTAAATAGAGTACCTATCTATTTACTACTTTCTTACTCTATATACTTAATTCCAACTCTGAATTTCATAGTAGCAACTACGAGTAAGGGTGGGTTGCACCATCTTACTTTAACTTTGACAGACGTCAGAAATCTGTCAAACTCCATACAAAAAACACCGGTTAAAGTTATAGTTACGGTCAAAGTTAGCTGGCGCAACTCAGCCTAAGTATTCACAACGAGGTCGGCGTTAAATGTTGTAATGTGAATTTCAATTACTCGCGAGTGGGACCGAGTCGAGTCGTATCGAGTCAGTCGAGTCAAGTCTTCCGGCGAACTAACGGCAATTTCCGCATTAGGAGCCTTAACGACTTTGCATTTCCGCAATAATATTATCAATATGGCGGCCGAATGTGCGACACATTTGGAATTTAGCTCCCTTAATGTGCTAGTTTTCCATATTATATGGTTATTTATATTATATTCCAAAAATACGTGGATAATATGGTAAACAGAATGAATTAATACAAAATAACAATAATAAATTGCTAATTAAGCAAAGCTTCAAGTACTGCGATGCATAGTTAACAGATAAAGAAATAAAAATTCTGAAAAAGATGAAATTTTTGCCTAAACACACGCTATTTTTGCCCCTGGCGGGAATCCCCTCCCTAACCAAAACGTGTAAGCCACTAGCTAGACCTAACAATCATTTTCGAAATCTTTGACAACAGTTTATTGTACATGACTCTACATTAGTAGAATTACATATTGTTCGATACCGAATAAATACATTCTATTTAGTAATATAAATAAATAAATAGTGAATCTAAACATCCACACAGACTAGCAAACTTAATTTACTGGAGCGTTAAGTCACTTATTAGAACAAATTAGATAAGTACTAGTTAAGCTGAACATTTTGTTGGCATTCGGCCATATTGCACGAGTTAGTATTCGCTTGGCTTTCTGTTTTCTCACTTATACAAGCCTTTGTTCTATTACTAAATAAAACACACTGTTATAGTTGTTAGGAGGTATTCGTAAACGAATATTCCTTACTTTTTCTGACCAAAAGAAAAAACATCCTGATCTCTAAGGCTAACAGTAATCGATTCTTTTTGTATGGTGTTTGACAGATTTTTGACGTTTGTCAAAGTTAAAGTAAGATAGTGCAACCCAGCCTAAGTAAACATTTGACATTGGCAACAGTATTTTGAAGCCAGAAAAAGAAAAAATCTAAATTAAATAAGAATTTTTAAATAAAAAGCTACGAATGCGAGTTGTGTGCGAAGTCAAATCATATAGCCGTTTTAATATAAATTATATTAATTAACTTGTACTGCCTGAGGCGAGCGTTTTAATATACATTTTTATGAAAAAGTTATACAATGTACTGTTTCTGTATCGATTTATTTGTCACTTATGTATGCATTGAAGGCTGGGTGGCTGTTGGATTATATAGTATAGTATAAGTGTATATTTATGGGGTGAGCGTGTGCGAATAACGTCTGAATATTTCATACAATATTACCGATACAGCGGAGCAACGATCTTTTGGAAATGTACGAAATTGTACCAGTAGCAATATTATTGGTGCATTGCCTTTTCTTAAGTTCAAGGCAAATCGACTAATTTCCGTGATTCAATAAATAAGGGATATAAAGTATCATATTTTAATATCGTTTCTATGTGTTAATTAAAACTGATTATTCAATTCTGGAAGAAAATGTCTTCAAACTCTAAAATCTATACTTATAATAAATCTGTAGAGAGGTCAATTCTGTACATGAAATATATTTTCAAAATAACTATCAGTGGGTGATTAGTGATCGATACTGATGCCAAAAATGCAATCAGTAAAATTTTTGTCTGTCTGTCTGTCTGTCTGTCTGTCTGTCTGTCTGTCTGTCTGTCTGTATGTTCCTTATAGAAACAAAAACTACTCGACGGATTGTAACGAAACTTGGTACAATTATTTTTCATACTCCTGGGCAGGTTATAGTATACTTAGGAATTCCCACGGAAATGGGAATTAGCGGGAAAATCCTTTTGTATGAAAAATCTAAACCGCTTAAGTTAGACGCTTGAAATTTGGCATGCAGGTACCTTAGTAAACTTAAAGCTTAGTTACAATAGGATATTGCAAAATTCCTACGGGAACGGGAGTTAACGGGAAAAAATATTTGTATGAAAAATCTACACCGCTTAAGTTAGACGCTTGAAATTTGGCATGGAGGTACCTTAGTAAACTTAAAGCTTAGTTACAACAGGATATTGCAAAATTCCCACGGGAACGGGAGTTACCGGGAAAAAACATTTGTATGAAAAAATCTAAACCGCGTAAGATAGATGAAGGGGGTAAAACGGGATCCACGCGTACGAAGTCGCGGGCGGCCGCTAGTAAAAAATATTTCGACAGTTTACCGAGAAATGCGAATAAAATGAAATTAGGATGTGATTCTGCCGGAAAAAGGACTGCTTGTAAAAAGCGTTCTTCCAATAGATATTCCAGCATTTTTATAAAATGGAAAGGATCCGAGCGGTGATCAAGGGCCGGAAGACACGGCTACGATAACCACTCAAGGAGACTTGATAAAAGGAATAAAATATCTAAAGACCTATAAGTTACCTATAAAAGAGGAGTAAAATATCTAGCTGAAACCCTATAAGTTACAAGAAGTTTTCATTGTGAAAATGTGAGGGCCAAATATTAAATGAAGGAATTTAGGAGACTGTCTTTGCCTTTACAATGATAATATACTTTACAATACAATGATCTTGATAAAAGGAATGAAATATCTAACTGAAACTCTATAAGTGACTTGAAGTTTTCATAGTAAAAATGTGAAGGCCAAATATGAAGGAATTTAGGAAATTGTCTTTGCCTTTACAATGATAATAATACGAGTTACTTTATAATACAATGATAACCACTCGGAGGGACTTGATAAAAGAGGAATAAAATATCTAGCTGAAACCCTATAAGTTACCTGAAGTTATCTTTGTAAAAATGTGAGAGCCAAATATGAAAATATGATGGAAATTTTGAAAGTTTTGGCTTTAATAATCAAACCTTATTGAGAAAAAAAAATAGCACAATTTATAGTGAGTGATTCATCTGTGTTCCAAAATGGGCAATTAGCTTGTAGTATGGAAAAGAGTGTTCTCTTCCATTAGATATCAACAATATTAGTTTCAATTAAATTACTCGCATGATCAAAAGTAGTATATATTTTACGTAAGAAAATTGTAATTTTGCTCCTATAAATGTGGCGATGAGTGGTGACAATGCAGCGCAAACTCAATTATTTCCCAATAAAGACACATAAAAAGTGAAGTACAGATAGAACACATCAAGCTAAACACTGTGGCATCTTATGTAGAAGTAATAGATGCTATTTTGCAATATAAACGTAGTTTGTAAATTATAACAATCAAATAGTACAACATTTTCTTAGCTTCAGACAAGATGGCGCTGCCGCGCTGTGCTTTGTTTTTGCACAAACTTTATTTTCGATATTTTCTCCAGCAACTTCAGTATTTTCGTATCCCTGTCATGTTCCATTCGCAACAAAAATCTCAGCCAAGTCATTTGTACCTGCCTCACATATAATAATCTTGTTGGCATGCCATACTCGATTTAATATTTTGATAAATTGCGCATTTTTCTCTATTCTTGGCAGACGATTTTGCGAGTAATACACGGCCTACAAAATGCTGGGCTGAAACGTGGTATTGTAGGCACTATGTAGGCTCTATGTAGGCACTGTAGGCACTGTATTCATCCAGGGAGGGTTGGCACCATGCCATGTAGCTGTACAGCCATGCTTTAGTATAGAGAACTTTGGACTTAGATTAATTGTGGCGCAAAATAGACGGGAACGTGCGCAAAATAATACCCCTCTGTCTGGTTTGGAAAGAATTACAGTGGTAAATATTAGGGTTGGGTGCGATAAGCAAGTTAAAAGTTTTTTTTTTTAAGTAAGTAAACAAGCTTTATATTTTCAATAGTAAGATTTAACGGGTAGTTTTCCATACTTTTATTCAAAGAACAAACGTTTTGCGGTATATTTTCTATACAAATATCAACAATTTTTAAAATAAGGTATTTAATGGAAGGTGATATTTTATTGAGACTTAGTTCCATACTACGAAACGACTTTAAAAACTATAATCAAACTTAATCATTGATTATGTCTCTACATATTTAACCAGACTTAATACGATCTTTTTGTTTCCGATCCTACCTTAAAGACCTAAGCCTTAAGACTTATTTCTTAAGACTTATTACTTCGATGACAAAAATACAAACATTTTGTACTTTATTACTAGTAATGCCCGCAAAGCGTTACAAAAGCCTTTTTTATTTCGGCAACGTACAACTTCCACCAAAAGCGCATTATTATTTGATCCAGAAGCAACTTTTTAATCTCTCTAAAGCTACGTGCAAAGTGCGCATTACCGCAACACACGTTACTATATCCTTTTTGTAGAAGCTTTTACACGACACGACTTTGGAAAATTAAATAATTTATTTTAATAAAATAAAGTACTTTATATGAATCGTTTGTTTATAATACAGCATTAGATAAGTACCTACCTTACTTTAATGTTATCCATCATCAAGTAGTTCTTTTGAAATGTGTGTGATAATTTGTGTAATGCCTACTAAACCTAGGCATCTTCTGGGCTCGCTCTACCATTGATCGCATCTACGCTCCTTCGGTGAAATTGTAATCAAGTACAAGCTCACAACATTCAAATAACTTGCATTCGCTGAAAGTTTCTGTTGTTTTTTCCAATATTGAAATTAATCATTATTTTATAAAACATCCATCACCGCAGTAATGCACGTTTTACATCACCTCATCCCTTTAATATCGTCGCAAACTCGTACCATGTAAACGAGTCACACAAAGGACGCGTGTCCACAAAAAGCCGCTATTGTTTCTGCAATTCTTCGCTGCATCCAGTTCATCCTTAATCCAAATAGTTGGCTCGGTCCGGATAGTTCTACGAGCGAATCTTTATAGCGCCAGCTTAATTTTGTCCAACTATGCACCAGCGCTCTCTAAATGAATTCATTACGCGCCAAGGTTGCCAGATGCAAGCATCTAGGACTGGATTGGACTGAAAAGTTGGACAAATGTTTGAACAAAGCACGTACGTGCAAAGTATGAAATTCGCGTCAACTCACTTGAGGCCAACCTATCAAAGATTTGTGGGAAAGTTCTAGGAAAAAGGCGTAAGTCGTAAATTACTTTTTCTGCAACCTGAACTGGATTAAAAAGATCAAATGTTTATATTCTTAAATCAGCATGAAAAAGTTGGATTGGCTTTTGACTTTGAATATTCCTCTCTAGTTTTATTGAACGATAACAATTTTAAGGGTGCAATCTACCCATAAAAATGTGGCGACCCTAACCGTCCAGTAAACGATGCCTTTCTATATTTCACTCCTCAGAACTTTGGTGACGCAATAACGCTCCGTGTTAGGGGCGTGGTCTTAAATAATGACCGCACTTGCTGCACGTTACCAACCGGTGTTTTGTACATAAATATAACTACAAAACAGTGAGGTCAACTGAAATATACAAGCTACAAAATTGGTAAGTGTTCTTGAATTACCAAACATTTCCTTAATGAGCATTAGTGTCTGGCATAAATGTGACGTGATAGCAACGCGACATCGACTTTGTTATACTTTAAAATATGTGTTAACTGAAACTCTGAAAATGTACACGCTAAAAACATATAAAACGCTAATCTAAATATTAAAATACAACGCATAAAACGCTAATCTAAATATTTCAAATCAAAATATCCTTTATTCCAAATTTTAACTTTCTAAACTAAGTAATTTAAGCTTTCCCCTGAAATTTGTCAGGGCAAACGATTTAATAAACAGCTTGAGTATAGTTAGTCAATAGCTTCGCTTTTATAGCGCATATTTTCCATTGCATTGTACTTATTGTATTGTTCTTGCCGTGACCTAATAACTTGCCCTACATGCATTATCCACAGAAAAGCTTCCAAGCATTCGCTTATCTTGTATTGGATAAATCAGCATTGTCCCTGGAACTGGTCGGATAGCACTGAAAAGCCTCAGTCTTCGTATACGGTGTCACTGGGGTATTGTCTAGCTTTCAATCAAATTTGATTTCCATGTGCAGGTGGTTACGACACACTTTCCGATGCAATTCTGTGATGAAATCGAATGAAATGCCTTGGAACCTCTACCTGTGGAAATCGCGAACACGTAAACATATCAGATGGAAAAGAAGCTCTAACCGATGCGGCTTAAAATTCATATTCCAGTGGTGATCAGATTAAATCTTCTTAAAAATGAGAATGGCGACACACAAACCAATCGAATCAGGAATCGAACTTAATCGAATATTCAGGCAACAAATCGTTAGGAAATCGACGCATTCGAAAGAAACTGATCGGAATTATACTTCAGCTCAGCGGGGGACTTATGATATATCCCCCAAGACGTCATGCAAACGCATTTCTCAAAAACCTATTAGGGGACTGCTAAAACTATTCAGGCGTGTTAAATTTATTTTGCAGCGACAATAGAATTACATGGGGTTCTCTACTCGCGAGATTTATGGAAATATCACTTTTGTGTTATATTTTTGAGTGTTTTTATGGATAGGTTGGCGAGGTTTTAAAAATTCGCTCTTACAATAAGTTTTCATAGCTAGAAAGTGGATTGTTAAAATTTACATACATAATTAAAAGTACATTATTATTATTATGTCATCAATTACAGATATATAAAATTATTTACTAGTTTAGACGAAAAGTGGGCTTGGGGGGCAGCTGCCCCACCCCCCCTGGAAGTCACTTTAAAGAAGCTAAGTCAAACTATACATATCTGACCTAAAAATCAGTCTTGTCCCCACCTAGGCCAGGAGCTGGATATGCTTAACTATGACTCCCCCTCCCCCCAGGCTAGAAGCTGGGTACGCCCATGGATGGTTGAGTGTCCCCAATACTGTTTTCTGAACTAACTACATACTGAAGGTGCTACATCATGCATATCACCTTACACGTTCGATTGTCACGAAAATACACATGAATATCGCGTTTTCCCCATAAAACCGTTTTGCAAGTATCTGCCTCCTTCCGCGTCGAAGGCGTCTAATCTCAGTTTTGTTGCTGCCCGAGATACGCCACCCTTCATTGAAAAGGGCGAAACTACCGCACTTACATGCAG
This sequence comes from Ostrinia furnacalis, assembly GCF_004193835.3. Classification (NCBI taxonomy): domain Eukaryota; kingdom Metazoa; phylum Arthropoda; class Insecta; order Lepidoptera; family Crambidae; genus Ostrinia; species Ostrinia furnacalis. The sequence continues at coordinate 351,758 of NW_021131305.1, read as the reverse complement.
GAACTTGGTCACAGATCAAGAAGTTGCGCCAGGCCAATTCTAATTCTTAATATTTGTAGAAAGAAAAAAAAATAAAAAGTAAAAAATAGTTCAAGTATTGAGTGAAACACAAAATATGAATGTGATATTGAAAATGATCGCGTAACATCGAAATGGCAGATACTCAGCATAATAATATGTCGAGGTGCCAAAAGACGCAAACTGTGGCTATCCGAGTTTAGTACGATTAGGTATATTCGTCCCACTGCAGAAACAGGACTTACTCTAACTGCTGGTTAATGCAGTTTAGAAGGGAGTATTATAGGCTCATTGCCATCGGTTTTACTTTAAATACCTATAGCCCCTAAGTAACTATTTAAGTAAAAAGATTAATACTTAATTTAAGCAACAATGGATATAAAACCAGCAACTCACTGATTTTGAATTAATTTCAATCGCATTCCTCACTTTTATTAATACATGTCAGTCTCTCTAAGAAGTCTAGATGAAGCAAAACCGCCATCTAGTGCAAGTTTTGCATTTTTTGGCGTAGGTACAACCATAAAGCTTTGGAATCATTTAATTTTGCTCTGGTACACTTACCACGGTAGGGTAGGGCTGGCTGTTCTATTCCCTCTACGAGTGGGCCTTTTTACACGCATGCATGTAAGAACTAGTACATTATTCACAAGCCGCGGGTGGCCATATTTAATCTCGGGAAAATTCCCGGTTATCGGGGGGAAATGGACAATCTGGACCCGGATGGAAGCCGGGCTGGAGTTGATGCTTTGGCATTGGTAGGAGAATTTTCGATTTTTTTTATTTTAATTTGAAATTTTATTACGGTTATGCATGATACTCTAGAGTTGGTACGTCCTTTACGTTTAAACTGTTTTATTTGGTAACGTCACGAACCTGAACCCATCTTGCATTAGGTACATTATTTTTCTGTGCATACGTTTTTTTTTAAACCACATAACATAGTAATATTCAAATGTTATACTTCTCTACATACCTCCGATATTATCTTATTAATATATTACCTTTATGAGTGCAGACAGAAACACTTAAAAGGGTGAAACATTATTGTGAACCCAAAGAATTCCCACGGGCGTAACATTATTCATCAACTTGAAGTATTGAATTCCAGCTAAAATCAATTTCGCGAAAAATCTCCAGGCAATATTCTCATTATCGCGATACAAACTCAATAAGTCGCGCGAACTCGCGTTAACGTAAGACGTATCGACGCTCATTGTGTGCTGCGACACAGTTATGGGAAGGTGACTTGTTGCAATCGCAACTGGAATGGAAGTAACTGTGCATAAAATATTTTTAATAATACTAGGTATGTCTATCCAACATTCACAAAATGGATTTTGCAAACGCGTAGACCCGTAAGCCACATTTGAAAAGTGACCTAAATGAGGCAAAAGTAATATTGCAAAATATTCATCAAAATCCGCTCAGTATTTTTCATAAAAGAATAAATAACATTCATCTACATTATATGAATGATTTTTTAGTGAATTAGTCGTATTTTAAACGCTTTCATTGCTACCACAATGGCCTACACGCTTACAACTATACATTAAGAAAACATCAAGTTACGTTGCAGCCACGTCACGCCACGCCAGGCGTCAGATTGAAGTCTTAATTAAAGATTCTCCCTTCAAAATTCGCCCGATTTAGCGCGAAACCTATCGGCAGCCATTGTGTCACCTGTCAACTGCCCCTTGAAGCAGGTCAAGTCAACCAGCCCCTAACTCGCCGATAAGCAATATAAACATTCAAACTTAGTTTATTACTTGCCGATCAAAGTTAACCGATTAGGGCAAAATGATAACGCTAAATTGTGTTTACTTGTAGCCGAATTGAGTGCCTAAGTTAGGTGGATAAGTCATTTGCATGTTGTTGCTAAGATGAATAACAAATAATCATATTTCTCTATTTACAAATTATTAAAATAAACAGATTATTTTTTTCAACAAACGCAAACTTATAAACAAAGAAAAAAATAAAACTTGTTTACTCAAAAATAAAAGCGCGTCCGCGAGGCAAACAGGCGAAGATGCTGGCTGCATAAACAAAAACAATAAACAAATAATAAGCTGATTGCATCAATATTTAAGGTTATAATTAGCGCGATTCATTTCTACGGCTTCATTTCTTTGTAATATACGAGTATTCCCTATTAATAACATTTACTTTCTAGGATATCCTTTACAATTTCATATCCAGACAATATCTTTTTTCCAAGTCATGTACGAAAACAAGCGTATAGGTAAATCGATTTGACTTTGCTCTTGAACCTAAATTAATTTTATCCATATCTAAAATGATCTTCGCATTAATGTACTCCAAATTTAAAGCTTACTTAGTTTCAGACATGAAAATATTATCTTTTCCCGAAATAACCAATGAGTGTTCACTTCACTCGATATTAATCGTCAAATATAACATTCCAGCACTCGGGTAATTTCGATTAGATGGAAATAATTTTATTAATCCAATTGTACTTAATGTTAGGTTTAGGTAATTAATTTAATTACAAAGGTCCATTGTAATGGAGCCCCGCTTGATTATCCCACGGTAATGACTAAGGAAGCTAATCTACAGTATAAAGTTGACTAGACACTCAGTTAATTTTCGTCTAGTGATGTGCTGTATTAATTAGTCTCTCGATATCGAAATTAAGAAGTATTTATCGAATCACTTATTTATTTATCTATACTTATAATANCAACTTTTTATGTACCAGCATGACGAGCAATTTGGTAAAAGAAGTCGAACTCAGGTTTACAGCTGTAGCCAAAGGTTCAACAACCTTTGTACGGAAAACAACAACAGTTTTACTGATCAATATTAGAAACACAGTCAGCAAAATAACGCGCCGGATCGTCCGTCAGGTTACCTTTTTTTGCTGACGCTGCTGACTTACGACTAGTGGTGGAAACGCTTTTGTTACGAAGTACTGTCGAACTAAAAATGCAGCCGGTTTTGAGCTTTGTTCCTTTAGGTTACGTTTGATTGATTTTTTTGGTAAGTAATTCAGGAGTGTAAATTTTGTCTTCTGATAGACAAAAACAGTGAAATAATAATATGAAGTCAAGAAGAAATAGTCGTTCCTATCTATTTAGCAATATGTTTCGTTTTAATATTAATTACGTTTATGAGTAGGTATTAGGTATTTTACAGCAAAATAAAGAGTAAAAAATATTTTAAAATGAAATCATTCAATTGATTTAGATTCCTGATAGATTTTCATTTTCCCTCAAAATATGTAAAAATCACGAAAAATGTTTAAAGAAAGCTACTCTAAGCCATAATACCCCACATTTAGAAGTCAATTTCAAGTGGACACTTATCCCACGTGTCCTCACGCACACGGCATGTAGGTACATAACGGAAAATGACCCTGTTGGCGAGTGGCACGCGCTTACGAGTAGGATGACCAAACGATCTAGACTTTTGAGCATCTTACAAATGCCGTTTGTATAACCAAAGAGTGCCAAAAAAGGGATTTTTAGACAGTCCGTGGAGCTGAGACAAGATTAAAATTTATTGGCTTTATTAATAGCATTTCCGCTGTTTATTTGTTTGTTTTTAAATAACTGCATACGTATAGTTCTATTTGCATTCAAAGGTTTAATTTAAAAAAGATCAAGTGTGACTAAGTAGCTCATCACCTTTATTTTTGCCATAAAAAAGAAATTTGTAAAATAACACGAATAAAATTCTAACTGAAATCTTTCGCGAAATAGAAAAACACTTGACTTTTTGTCTAGGGACATATGTTACTTAAAATTCAACGCTATTTTTCAGTCCATTGATACAATCAATTATAATTATTTACTAAAACCTGCTTATTCATTTCATGTGGGAAATTCTAAAAGTATTATATTTACCCGAAATCAGGGCTACCCTACACACCGGGAGACAGAAGCACGTCCCTCAACCCTCTAATGAAGGATAGGAGACATTTTTTGCTGTCTCTACAACTCTAGCTACTAGTTGACGGGTTTATACATGCCGAAGATAAGGATACAGGGGTAAACTGTTTTATTATCTATACTTCTATATTAATATTATAAAGCTGAAAAGTTTGTTTGTTTGTTTGCTTCAACGCGCGAATCTCAGGAACTACTGGCCTGATTTGAAAAAATATTTTTGTGTTGGATAGCCCATTTATCGAGGAAGGCTTTGGGCTATATAACACCACCCTACAGCCAATAGGGGCGGAGCAGTAAAGAAAAATGTTGCAAAAACGGGAAATATTATTCAAACTATTTTCACGCGTACGATGTCGCGGGCAAAGCTAGTAAAAAAATGAAACTTTAGTTCTCTTCACGTTTACATATTTCTAGTGAAATCATAATAATAGATCCACTGAGTTATTAAGCTGAATGTCTTAACTTCACTAATTAAACACCTTTTTACTGCAATGCGCCATAAGAATGTCAGATTAGTTCGTACTTTTACCTTCGTAGAAATTTACTCTTTGCAAGTATTTTCAGGACGAGAACAAGTAACCATTTTATCCTAAGTTATCGATAAAAAAACATTTATTAAGCAAATCATTGTCTTAAAGAAAAAAATATAATTTTATATTCGTATTATCAAACTGTACCTACCGTTTTTACTAGGCTGCGTCAAAAGGAAGGTTATTTTGTTAATTTTTTCACTATAGTCAATAGTAAGCATTAAAGTTTATTAAATAATGTTTAACAATTAACTTCTAAAAAGAAATTATACATTTCACTGAAAATAAGAAACAAGGTAGGATTCACAAAATAAAATACTCATGTAGATTGTAGGTACGTCCACTAAATAGGTATATACGTAAATAGAGTACCTATCTATTTGCTACTTTCTTACTCTATTTACTTCATTCCAACTCTGAATTTCATAGTAGCAATTACGAGTAAGGGTGGGTTGCACCATCTTACTTTAACTTTAACAAACGTCAAAAATCTGTCAAACTCCATACAAAAACACCGGTTAAAGTTATAGTTACGGTCAAAGTTAGGTGGCGCAACTCAGCCTTAGTATTCACAACGAGGTCGGCGTTAAATGTTGTAATGTGAATTTCAATTACTCGCGAGTGGGACCGAGTCGAGTCGTATCGAGTCAGTCGAGTCAAGTCTTCCGGCGAACTAACGGCAATTTCCGCATTAGAGCCTTAACGACTTTGCATTTCCGCAATAATATTATCAATATGGCGACCAAATGTGCGACACATTTGGAATTTAGCACCCTTAATGTGCTAGTTTTCCATATTATAATATGGTTACTTATATTATATTCCAAAAATTTACGTGGATAATATACAGAATGGATTAATACAAAATAACAATAATAAATTGCTAACTAAGCAAAGATTCAAGTACTGCGATGCATAGTTAACAGATAAAGACATAAAAATTCTGAAAAAGATGAATTTTTTGCCGAAACACACGCTATTTTTGCCCCTTGCGGGGATCGCCCCCCTAACCAAAACGTGTAAGCCACTAGCTAGACCTAACAATCATTTTGTTCAATAGTTCGAAATCTTTGACAACAGTTTATTGTACATGACTCTACATAAGTAGAATTACATATTGTTCGATACCGAACAAATACATGCTGTTTTGTCTGATAAATTAATTAAATTGTATGCTTCCCAAATATAAATAAATAAATAGTGAATCTAAACATCCACACAGACTAGCAAACTTAATTTACTGGAGCGTTAAGTCACTTATTAGAACAAATTAGATAAGTACTAGTTAAGCTGAACATTTTGTTGGCATTCGGCCATATTGCACGAGTTAGTATTCGCTTGGCTTTCTGTTTTCTCACTTATACAAGCCTTTGTTCTATTACTAAATAAAACACACTGTTATAGTTGTTAGGAGTTATTCGTGAACGAATATTCCTTTCTTTTTCTGCCAAAAAAAGGGCATCGTGATCTCTAAGGCTGAGTTGCACCACCTAACTTTGACCGTAACTTTTACGATAACCGGTGTTTTTGGATGATGTTTGACAGATTTTTGACGTTTGTCAGTTAATGTAAGATGGTGCAATCCAGCGTAGACTTGACATTTGGCAACAGTACTTTGAAGCCCGGAAAAGAAAAAATGAAAATGTATTAAATAAAAAGCTACGAATGCGAGCTGTGTGTATTGAAGCCAAGTCGTGTAACCGTTTTAATATACATTTTATGAAAAAGTTATACAATTTACTGTTTCTGTATCGATTTATTTGTCACTTATGTATGCATTGAAGGCTGGGTGGCTGCTGGATTATATAGTATAGTATAGGCGTATATTTATGGGGTGAGCGTGTGCGAATAACGTCTGAATATTTCATACAATATTACCGATACAGCGGAGCAACGATCTTTTGGAAATGTACGAAATTGTACCAGTAGCAATATTATTGGTGCATTGCCTTTTCTTAAATTCAAGGCAAATCAGTCAATCGGATTTCCATGACTCAATAAAAAAGGGAATAAGTATAAAGAATTATATTTTAAAAAGTATCGTTTTAAATGTTGATTAAAACTGATTATTATTATGTGTTACGCCAATATTATTATTATGTTTATGTATCATGGTGTAAGTCTATTATATTAATATGTATTCTTATGTTATTTATTTTATCTAATGCTATGTAAGTATATTAATTAAACGTCATATTTATTGCACCGCCTTAGTCTCTTTACTCGACCTGTGGTTGACTGGCAGATAATACCACCTGGCATTAAGTCCGCCACTGTACAGTTGTATGTGCAAAAGTGTTAATAAATAAAAATTATTCAATTATGGAAGAAAATGTCTTCAAACTCTAAAATAAATATATTTCGTCAGTTTTACCGAGAATTGAGAAGAAAATGAAATTAAGATGTGATTCTACCGAAAAAAGGACTGCTTGACTGGTTAATGAAATATAAAAAGCGAAAAATAATAGAAAACACTATAATAACATTTAACAAGTAGATAAATTACTGACGATTACATTCATAGCATTCAGTCACCTCTCTATTAGGCGGCGAAATGTATTTCATAAACATAATAAATCACGCAGAATAAACTCCTACACAACCTGTACATCTACCCCCATAACGTTCTTCCAATAGATATTCCAGCATTTTTATAAAATGGAAAGGATCCGAGCGGTGATCAAGGGCCGGAAGACACGGCTACGATAACCACTCGGGGGCACTTGATAAAAGGAATAAAATATCTAAAGACCTATAAGTTACCTATAAAAGAGGAGTAAAATATCTAACTGAAACCCTATAAGTTACAAGGAGTTTTCATTGTGAAAATGTGAGGGCCAAATATTAAATGAAGGAATTTAGGAGAGTGTCTTTGCCTTTACAATGATAATATATACTTTACAATACAATGATCTTGATAAAAGGAATGAAATATCTAACTGAAACTCTATAAGTGACTTGAAGTTTTCATAGTAAAAATGTGAAGGCCAAATATGAAGGAATTTAGGAAATTGTCTTTGCCTTTACAATGATAATAATACGAGTTACTTTATAATACAATGATAACCACTCGGAGGGACTTGATAAAAGGGGAATAAAATATCTAGCTGAAACCCTATAAGTTACAAGAAGTTTTCATTGTGAAAAATGTGAGAGCCAAGTATGAAAATGATGGAAATTTTGAAAGTGCTTTTGGCTTTAACAATCAAACCTTATTGAGAAAAAAAAACACAATTTATAGTGAGCGATTCCTCTGTGTTCCAAAATAGGCATTAGCTTGTAGTATGGAAAAGAGTGTTCTCTTCCATTAGATACTTATCAACAATATTAGTTTCAATTAAATTACTCGCATGATCAAAAGTAGTATACCTATATTTTACGTAAGAAAATTGTAATTTTGCTCCTATAAATGTGGCGATGAGTGGTGACAATCCAGCGCAAACTCAATTATTTCCCAATAAAGACGCATAAAAAGTGAAGTACAGATAGAACACATCAAGCTAAACACTGTGGCATCTTATGTAGAAGTAATAGATGCTATTTTGCAATAAAAACGTAGTTTGTAAATTATAACAATCAAATAGTACAACATTTTCTTAGCTTCAGACAAGATGGCGCTGCCGCGCTGTGCTTTGTTTTTGCACAAACTTTATTTTCGATATTTTCTCCAGCAACTTCAGTATTTTCGTATCCCTGTCATGTTCCATACGCACCAAAAATCTCAGCCAAGTCATTTGTACCTGCCTCACATATAATAATCTTGTTGGCATGCCATACTCGATTTAATATTTTGATAAATTGCGCATTTTTCTCTATTCTTGGCAGACGATTTTGCGAGTAATACACGGTTTCTGGCCTACCAAATGCTGGGCTGAAATGTGGCATTGTAGGCACTATGTAGGCACTGTATTCATCCAGGGAGGGTTGGCACCATGCCATGTAGCTGTACAGCCATGCTTTAGTACAGAGAACTTTGGACTTAGATTAATTGTGGCGCAAAATAGACGGGAACGTGCGCAAAATAATACCCCTCTGTCTGGTTTGGAAAGAATTACAGTGGTAAATATTAGGGTTGGGTGCGATAAGCAAGTTAAAAGTTGTTTTTTAAAGTAAGTAAACAAGCTTTATTTTCAATGGTAAGATTGAACGGATAGATTTCCATACATTTATTCAAAGAACAAACCATTATTACCATTTTCTATACAGATATCAACAATATTTCAACATTAGCAAATGAAAGTTACCAGGAAGGTGATATTATTGAGATTTAGTTCCGTACTACGAAACGACGCTAAAAACTGTAATCAAACTTAGGGTGGGTTGCACCATCTTACTTTAACTTTGACAAACGTCAAAAATCTGTCAAACTCCATACAAAAAGCAGCGGTTATCGTTATACTGTCAAAGTTAAGTGGTGCAACTCAGCCTTAATCATTGATACCTATTTAACCAGACTTGATACGATCTTTTTATTTCCGATCCTACCTTCCGTTTTCCTAATAAAGAGCTAAGCCTTAAGACAATGATTCGATAACAAAAGCACAAACATTCAGTACTTTATTACTAGTAATGCCCACAAAGCGTTACAAAAGCCTTTTTTATTTCGGCAACGTACAACTTCCACCAAAAGCGCATTATTATTTGATCCAGAAGCAACTTTTTAATCTCTCTAAAGCTACGTGCAAAGTGCGCATTACCGCAACACACGTTACTATATCCTTTTTGTTGAGGCTTTTACACAACACGACTTTGGACTTTATTTTAAAAAAGGTACCTAACAGTTTATTAAATTGCTTGTTTGTGATACAACTTTTGAACTTTGGATGAGTACCTAATCATTAAACATACCTACTGAATATCCTTTTTAAGATATTCCAAGAAGCAATTTCTTTTAAATTTCCTTAGAAATGCCTAAAACAGACATAATAGTTAGAAAATTAAGTATTGTGAATCTGTCTTTTCAATTTTAAATTATCAGTGAAAACTCATAGGCTTGTGTAAGACTTATTATTTTTATTCTACATGTATCATAATATAAGCTGTATGTTTTCCTAATAAAGAAAATAAAAAAATAAAAAAAATATTCTGGGCAATTCTCCTCCATAGATCGCATCTGAAACCCTCCAGTGATTTTTTTACTAAGAGTAAGCCCATAACTACAATGTATGAAATCGTTATTCTATAACTTCAGGTAATCCGTCTGCTCGTCTGCCATCTATCACATAAAAATCTTGATTAATTACCGCAGAAGAAATGCACGTTTTACACCATCATCATCATCATCATCATCATCTCAGCCATAGGACGTCCACAGCTGAACATAGGCCTCCCCCAATGCTTTCCATGCTGCCTGGTTGGTTGCGGCCTGCGTCCAGCCCATCATTCATCCGTCCATTTTACACCATCTCATCCCTGTAATATCGTCGCAAACTCGTGCCATGTAAACGAGTCACACAAAGGACGCATGTCCACAAAAAGCGGCTATTGTTTCTGCAATTCTTCGCTGCATCCAGTTCAGCCTTAATCCAAATAGTTGGCTCGGTCCGGATAGTTCTACGAGCGAATCTTTATAGCGCCCGCTTAATTTTGTCCAACTATGCACCAGCGCTCTCTAAATGAATTTATTACGCGCCAAGGTTGCCAGATGCAAGCATCTAGGACTGGATTGGACGGAAAAGTTGGACAAATGTTTGAACAAAGCACGTACGTGTAAAGTATGAATATTTTGTCAATTCACATGGGGCCAATCTGTCAAAGATTTGTGGGTAAGTCTTAGGAAAAAGGCGTAAGTCGTAAATTACTTTTCTGCAACCTGAACTGGATTAAAAAGATCAAATGTTTAATATTCTTAAATCAGCATGAAAAAGTTGGATAATGGATGAATCGCTTTTGACTTTGAATATTCCTCTCTAGTTTTATTTAACGATAACAATTTTAAGAGTGCAATCTACCCATAAAAATGTGGCGACCCTAACCGTCCAGTAAACGATGCCTTTCTATATTTCACTCCTCAGAACTTTGGTGACGCAATAACGCTCCGTGTTGGGGGCGTGGTCTTAAATAATGACCGCACTTGCTGCACGTTACCAACCGGTGTTTTGTACATAAATATAACTACAAAACAGTGAGGTCAACTGAAATATACAAGCTACAAAATTTGTAAGTGTTCTTGAATTACCAAACATGTCCATAATGAGCATTAGTGTCTGGCATAAATGTGACGTGATAGCAACGCGACATCGACTTTGTTATACTTTAAAATATGTGTTAACTGAAACACTGAAAATGTACACGCTGAAAACATATAAAACGCTAATCTAAATATTACAATACAACGCATTATTCCAAATTTTAACTTTCTAAACTAAGTAATTTAAGCTTTCCCCTGAAATTTGTCAGGACAAACGATTTAATAAACAGCTTGAGTACAGTCAGTCAATAGCTTCGCTTTTATAGCGCATATTTTCCATTGCATTGTATTGTTCTTGCCGTGACCTAATAACTCGCCCTACATGCATTATCCACAGAAAAGCTTCCAAGCATTCGCTTATCTTGTATTGGATAAATCAGCATTGTCCCTGGAAATGGTATAGCACTGAAAAGCCTCAGTCTTCGTATACGGTGTCACTGGGGTATTGTCTAGCTTTCAATCAAATTTGATTTCCATGTGCAGGTGGTTACGACACACTTTCCGATGCAATTCTGTGATGAAATCGAATGAAATGCCTTGGAACCTCTACCTGTGGAAATCGCGAACACGTAAACATATCAGATGGAAAAGAAGCTCTAACTGATGCGGCTTAAAATTCATATTCCAATGGTGATCAGATTAAATCTTCTTAAAAATGAGAATAGCGACACACAAACCAATCGAATCAGGAATCGAACTTAATCGAATATTCAGGCAACAAATCGTTAGGAAATCGACGCATTCGAAAGAAACTGATCGGAATTATACTTCAGCTCAGCGGGGGACTTATGATATATCCCCCAAGACGTCATGCAAACGCATTTCTCAAAAACCTATTAGGGGACTGCTAAAACTATTCAGGCGTGTTAAATTTATTTTGCAGCGACAATAGAATTACATGGGGTTCTCTACTCGCGAGATTTATGGAAATAACACTTTTGTGTTAGTTTTATGGATAGGTTTTCACGTTGGCGAGGTTTTAGAAATTCACTCTTACAATAAGTTTAATATTCATAGCTAGAAAGATGATTGTTAAAATTTATATAAATAATTAAAAGTACCTACATATTATTATAATGTCATCAATTACAGATATAAAATTATTTACTAGTTTAGATGAAAAGTGGGCTTGGCGGGCAGATGCCCCTGCCCCTGGAAGTCACTTTAAAGAAGCTAAGTCAAACTTTCTGACCTAAAAATCAGTCTTGTCCCCACCTAGGCCAGGAGCTGGATATGCTTAACTATGACTCCCCCTCCCCCCTAGACTAGAAGCTGGCTACGCCCATGAGTGGTTGGGTGTTCCATATACTGTTTTCTGAACTAACTTCATACAGGTGCTACATCATGCATATCACCTTAAACGTTCGATTGTCACGAATATGCACGTGAATATCGCGTTTTCAAGTATCTGCCTCCTTCCGACGTCGAAGGCGTCTAATCTCAGTTTTGTTGCTGCCCGAGATACGCCACCCTTCATTGAAAAGGGCGAAACTACCGCACTTACATGCAGGAACCCGGCCACAGCCCAAGAACTTACGCCAGCTCAATTCTAATATTAATAATACAGTGTGAGTCACGTTAAAGTGTACATATGAAAATAGATGAAACTAGACCTATTTTTATCGACAAAAAAGAGGTCAAAAAATTTTTGAGATTTTTTTTAAATTTTTTATAGAATTTTTTTTCTTCAAATTACTTATTGTAAAGAAAACGTAATAACTTTTAAACTAAGCAGTATATCCTGATAAAATAAAAACAGTAATAATGCTAAGTAACAGGCGATACTAAAAAAATACATAAAATACCCAAAAAATGCCAAAAAATAATAAAAAATGATACTTTTTGAAAAAAATCTGCTTAAAAATTCGTGTTTTTTTGGTTATTTTATAAATTTCTCCAAAAAATGCCCCTATAACCGGTGGTTTTTATTACTTTGTATTATTTTCTATCGTATTATCTTTGTAAAACCAAAAATCGCATGTCTCTNTTTGGTTTCTGTACATGACATAAACCTATTTTTTGTTTCTTGAACTTTGTTTGATATTTAGTCATAATTCATATTTTATCGTCTGGCGTAGAGATTTCTACACGATTAACATGAATTAATTCCAATTAATTCGCCTTAGAATGGCGACCATTTTTTTTTAGACGTTAATACGTTTTTTCACTAAAAAATAAAAAAAAAAAATAATAATAATAACACTATTGATAATTCATTAAATCTCTATCTTTCTTCACCAAACACACAGCAAGAAGCATACACACCACAGTCAAACCTCAATGATAGCAATACACAATTACAAACAGAAGATCAGCCTATTAATCAAGATGAAAATTCCTTAGAATTTAAATTAGTAAATCAATTACAAGAAACATGGACAGAATATGCGCAAATAGACCCTGAAACACGACCAAAAATACCAAAACTCAAAGAAAGTAAAGAGCTATACCGACTAGTTAATTATTTTAATACAAACATTCTGAAAAAGTTTTTCGACGCTGATTCTGATATAACACACATACATACACTTATATACTGTAGTGCGGTAGTTATCAGCCGGCAACTAGGTTATAAAATAGACGTTAATCCAATAATTCACAAGAAAAAGTTTGATAAGCCGACGTGGCAAATTAGACTAGAAAAAGACATTGCAGTTTTGAGACAAGATATAGGTAGATTATCGCAGTATATTAATGGCAATCGATCTCGAAAATTAGTAATAAAGGTAGATAAAATATTAAAGAATAATTCAAAGCACTCAACACACGAAAACAATAATCGCACACCACAAGACACCTTAGATACCTTAAAACAAAAACTGGCACTAAAATCACAGAGACTGGCACGATATTTAAAAGCATTGAAGAGGAAAAATGACAATAGATTATTTATAAACAACGAAAAAGGCTTTTACAGATCACTCAATCATAACAGCTACAATATAACGGAAGATAATGCTTTACCATCTGAAGAAGAACTTACACATTATTGGAAGGATTTATGGGAGAAGTGTCAAGATCATAATGAAGATGCACAATGGGTGAAGGAAGAAGAGAAAAGGTGGGATAGTGTGAATGAAATGGAATTTTTAGAAATAACTAAAGAAGACATAGAAGTAATAACAGGAAAAACAAAAAATTGGAAAGCGGCTGGACTGGATGGAATCCAGAACTTTTGGTACAAAAAAATGTTTGCTCTTCACGAAGTTTTAGCAAAGCGAGTCACAAATTTGATTAAAGGCGAAGAAGAACTACCGCCGTTTGTAACTAAAGGAATCACACACCTCCTGCCAAAAGGTTCGGATACGTCTAACCCTTCACAATACAGACCCATAACGTGCCTTACTACGTTGTACAAGTTAATCACGTCATGCATAACATCTAAAATCAATAGACATGTCGAGGAACNAATTAGCGGGAAAATCCTTTTGTATGAAAAATCTAAACTGCTTAAGTTAGACGCTTGAAATTTGGCATGCAGGTACCTTAGTAAACTTAAAGCTTAGTTACAACAGGATATTGCAAAATTCCCACGGGAACGGGAGTTAGCGGGAAAAAACATTTGTATGAAAAATCTAAACCGCTTTAGTTAGACGCTTGAAATTTGGCATGCAGGTACCTTAGTAAACTCAAAGCTTAGTTACAACAGGATATTGCAAAATTCCCACGGGAACGGGAGTAAGCGGGAAAAAACATTTGTATGAAAAAATCTAAACCGCGTAAGATAGATGAAGGGGGTAAAACGGGATCCACGCGTACGAAGTCGCGGGCGGCCGCTAGTGTTTATAATATAATCGATCTTGACAATAATTGAATTATTAAATACTGACAAATAACGGAATTACAAAACTAAAATACCTAACTCAAAACATTTACTCACGAACTAAAAAAATAAACTTCTATCGCCCAAGTAAGTACCACAAAGCCAACATTATTTGTGAAGTGTTACAAATGCGATAATATCTCATAAGATTCATTCATTAGATCAAATCAAATCATTTATTTGCATTACATGTGTGGTTTGACAGTTGGTATGGTAGGAGGGTAGTACATCACATGCACCCTGTAAGGGCATAGATCCATTATGGATTTACTGAGAATTTATTTTCCAACTAGATCCACTGAGGATCTAATGAGAAGAGGTTGCACAGTTACGTTTATACAATGGTCTTGTACTTGCATGTCATAAAAAAATATAATCTGCTCGATTAGAAATACAACACTATTTTATAAAGTATCAAAAAACATTCAGCAACTTTTTCTCTGAGTCAGGACATCTACTGCGCAAGTTGTGAAGGCTGTTTNAAAAATCATCAAATTAACAACATTAAAGATCAATAACTAAAAAAGAGGATCAAATATTATTTTTGTTTACCATATATTAAAAGAGTATGTTAAACATAAATATTATGTTACCTTTAATGAAGATCATTCATAATTTATCCGTAGATCAACTAATATAGACACAATAATTAATATAAAGATAAAATATAATAAAAAACATTATTTATTTTTAAAAGTGCACATACAAAAAAGATCAATTAGTTTTTAGAGGATCAAATAATATTGTCCCATTTAAAATTATCGCGTCATTGAAAATAAATATACTCAGCATACCCATCCATGTTTAGTAAGCTTCATACGGATGAACGGATGTCCCACCTGTGGAACGGCCCACAGGTCGTGGGACAGAACAAAACAGAACTCACTCCAACAGTTAGGTGATTCTGACCAGGGCGAAATTGGTAGGCCCAGTGCCATCTGTTTTACTCCATACGTAGGCAAGTATTTAAAGTAGTGCGAAAATATTAATTCTTAACTTAAACACCAATGCATAATTATGAAAACCAACAACACTTATTTTGAACGATTTCAAATGACAGTCCCGTCATTTACATTTTTTTTTCCTTTTTGTATTAATTATGTACATCACTCTCTATAGACCAACTGCCATAGTACGCAGCAGCTTTTATTTTTTTATTTTTGCGTACTCAACTTACAGCAATTTTTTGAAACCATTTAGCTATCACCAGGGTAAATCTGGCTGTTATATTCCCTCTATGAGTGGGCCTTTTTACGTGCATGCATGTAAGAACTAGTACATTATTCACAAGCCACGGGTGGCCATATTTAATCTCGGGAAAATTCCCGGTTATCGGGGGGAAATGGACAATCTGGAAGGAAGCCGGGCTGAAGTTGATGCCTTGGCATTGGTAGGACAATTCTCTTTTTTTTATTATTTGAAATTTTATTAAGGTTATGCATGATACTCTAGAGTTGGTCGTTTTATGTAGGTACTTACTGGTTAAACAGTTTTATTTTGTCACGTCACGAACCCGAGCCCATCTTGCATTGCATTATATTTTTCAGTGCATGCATTTTTAAAAGTTACTAAATACATCATTATATATTTAATTTGTATACTTCTCTACATAGAATCTCCAATATCATCTTACAAAAATTACCTTGGTTGGTACTATTACTTATTCTGTGTTTCAGACGTGCATTATTGTGAACCCAAAGAATTCCCACGGGCGTAACATTATTCATCAACGTGAAGTATTGAATTCCAGCTAAAATCAATTTCGCGAAAAATCTCCAGGCAATATTCTCATTATCGCGATACAAACTCAATAAGTCGCGCAAACTCGCGTTAACGTAAGACGTATCGACGCTCATTGTGTGCTATGACACAGTTATGGGAAAGTGACTTGTTGCAATCGCAATGGGAAATAAGTAACTGTGCATAAATATGTTTATTAATACTAGGTATGTCTACCCAACATTCACAAAATGGATGTTGCTAACGAGTAGACTCGTAATCCACATTTAAAATAAGAATAGAAATAGCGTGTCCTGAAATGAGGCAAAAGTAATATTTCAAAATATTCATCAAATCCGCTCAGTATTTTTGCATGAAAGAGTAAATAATCTAGCATTCATCTACATTAAATGAATTAGGTTTTTTTGGTGAGAGATGTAATGAAAACGCTATCATTGCTACCACAATGGCTTACACGCTTACAACTATAAATAAGAAAACATCAGGTTACGTTGCAGCCACGTTGCGGCCACGTCGCGCCACGCCAGGCGTCAGATTGAAGACTTAATTAAAGATTCTCCCTTCAAAATTCGCCCGATTTAGCGCGAAACCTATCGGCGGCCATTGTGTCACCTGTCAACTGCCCCTTGAAGCAGGTCAAGTCAAGCCAGCCCCTAACTCGCCGATAAGCAATATAAACATTCAAACTTAGTTTATTACTTGCCGATCAAAGTTAACCGATTAGGGCAAAATGATAACGCTAAATTGTGTTTACTTGTAGCCGAATTGAGTGCCTAAGTTAGGTGGATAAGTCATTTGCATGTTGTTGTTAAGATGAATAACAAATAATAATCAAATATTTCTTTATTTACAAATATAAAAAAAATAGATAATTTTTTCAACAAACGCAAACTTAACTAAACAAAGAAAAAAATTACTTATTGTTTACTCAAAAATAAAAGCTGGCTGCATAAACAAAAACAATAAACAAATAATAAGCTTATTGCATCAATATTTAAGGTTATAATTAGCGCGATCCATTTTTACGGCTTCATTTCATTGTAATATAAGAGTATTCCCCTCTTCTAGGATATCGTTTACAATTTCATATCCAGACAATATCTTTTTTCCAAGCCATGTACGAAAACCAGCGTATAGGTAAATCGATTTGACTTTGCTCTTGAACCTAAATTAATTTTATCCATCTCTGAAATGATCTCCAAATTTAAAGCTAAACTTAGTTTCAGACACGAAAATATTATCTTTTCCCGAAATAACCAATGAGTGTTCACTTCACTCGATATTAATCGTCAAATATAACATTCCAGCACTCGGGTAATTTCGATTAGATGGAAATAATTTTATTAATCCAATTGTACTTAATGTTAGGTTTAGGTAATTAATTTAATTACAAAGGTCCATTGTAATGGAGCCCGCTTGATATTATCCCACGGTAATGACTTAGGAAGCTAATCTACAGTATAAAGTTGACTAGACACTCAGTTAATTTTCGTCTAGTGATGTGCTGTATTAATTAGTCTCTCGATATCGAAACTAAGAAGTACTTATCAAATCACTTATTTATTTATGTTTATAATCGATTTTGACAATAATTCTTTAATACTGACAAATAAAGGAATTACAGAAATAAAGTAGGTATCTCAAAACATTTACCTACTCACGAACTAAAAGCAAATCTTATATCGCCCAAGTAAGTACCACAAAGCCAACATTATTTGTGAAGTGTAACAAATGCGATCTATCTCATAAGATCCATTCACTAGATCCATTATTTATTTACTGAGATTTTATTTTCCAACTAGATCCACCGTGGATCTAATGAGAACATGTTGCACAGTTACGTTTATACAATAGTCTTTATTAATGGTACATTTTACAAAACGATGTACATAAAAAAATATAATCTGCTCGATTAGAAATACAACACTATTTTATAAAGTATCAAAAAACATTCAGCAACTTTTTCTCTGAGTCAGGACATCTACTGCGCAAGTTGTGAAGGCTGTTTAGCAGTTTCGCAGGGATTGTTTTCTCTAGCTTTGTCCTTTAAACTTGATGCTACTAGTTTAGCAAGTGTCTTGTCCTTCGTCAATTACATTAGGTTACAACGACATAATGACACACATTGAGGTTAAAACGGTAACCTTTTTACAGAGGGAAAAATACTATTGTAAAACAAGAATGGTTTTTCTAATGTGACAAACTTAATAAGCCACGATAGGCATCTGACATGGCTCAAATGGACTGAATTCCAAAATTTAGATATACTTTACTTAAGTGTTTAAGTATCTTAATATTTATTAACAATATTTCTGACAATCGTTATTATGCAATATTCGTGCCTGTGAGCCAACATATTTTGTAGAAGATATTTTGGTTGAACTCTCTTGATGAGTCCTGGATTCTATTCCTAGATGGGAATTCCTACTGTTAAATTATTCTGTGTATTTATTTACAAGATTCTTTGCAAGATTCAATCAAAATTGTCCTTAAAACACTGTAGTCACATGATTCACTTCAGCGATAAAAGCGTTAGACACATCGCCAGTCCCTAGCTAGATAAACTTTAGTTATAGCTATCCTAGTTTACGATGTAAAGGCTTTATGGGGGCCTAAGCACAGAGGTAATAGGTTCTAGTCGCCCCTTAATGTGTTGAATGATCGTAAAACGTGATGATTTTTAGTGTAATATCGCACAATGTCAGATATGAAACATCCCAGACAGTTTAGTGGCCGTATCGTTTTTATTCTCAGAATAGTATGTGGAGACCTAAGTGTAAGTGAGAGACATTATGGCGCTCGTACTAGATAAACTGTCTTAGTTTTTGGATAGCAGATTTTGTAATGTGTTTTCACGAAATATCTACCTCGGGATTTTACGATCATTTATTTAAAGCCCGTATTCACAAACATTACTATGAGGTCTCACAGTGCGCGTGGACGCACAGGGTGACACACAAACCGGTGATCACAGAGCTCTTTTCAACGCAGTGCGTTCCATTTGCTGCTTCACTTAAGCAAGCATCGTTTGTGAATACGGGCTTAAGACGTTTTGTATGTAGAATTAGAGCAATTTTCAAACTTTACATTTTTGTTCTCAAAATTGTCCTTATTTACATAATTTATCACTCTTGACGTGCGTTCAATCGACTCTAACTTTAGAAAACGTAGAATTCCTAAAAAAATCAGAAACATGTATTTTCATATAAACTGCCAATTTCCACTTAACTCCACGAGACAAACACTACCAATAATAGTAAACACAAATACTTACCTAATTCATCAAAGAGCAAACAATACTACTACATAAACACTAAACAAACTAGACCAGTAGCAAGAACCGATGAAATTTTCAGGCAGCACTCCTGTTGGTTCTAAATAATTCACAGTGGCCTGACGATACCGTAAAACTGTTTCGAAGAAATACCGAGTAGAGCTGTGACGCAATACCATCGATATCGATTGAGGATGCTACGAGTTTATTACTGACATAAATAGTTAATGAAGTGTTTAATAATAAATTATTTAAAACCGTGATACCAAAACTTTGAGTTATTATTACCTACTACTTATTAGTTAGTTACATAAATTATGAATGGTCTAGAACTTTAATATTCTAGACACACATCGCTAAGTCATCAGCTCCACGACTGTGTTTTGGGATCACAGACAGCGACCTTTATTATAAAACGTTACATTGCAATTTAATCAAGCAAAGACTCTTTGCTAATTACGTACCTATTCTTTGTACCTAGGTGTGCTTCTTGCAATGCAGCCTGAACGCTTTTAAGCATTTTTCCATTTATCGATTAAATTATTTGACACGTGCGTAGGTCCTATCTATATATCTTTGCAGCATCACTAAACACTCGTAGAAGTCAGGTGAAAACTCCAATAAAACGGGTAATGCTTCCAGCTTATTAGAATACGTCTGCTTTAGAATTAAACGGGCGTTTAAGAGCTCTGCAGTTATCATTTTTTATTACTTAGCATTATAATGGATATAGCAAGTGATATAGGATATAAGTGAATTCGTGAGTTGGCAACTTGGGTGTTTGACTGACTGTAAATCAAGCGGTAATTATAATAGTTCTTGGTATTTTTTTTCTTTTGCAAAATAAGTTACATTAATTTCTTCACGATTTAAAAACCTGTTTGGAATAGAATAGTTACTAAATATTGATTTTTATTATAGGTATTCAGAAAACACCAGCTGCGTACCTACGATTTAAAATTTGCCAACTCAAGCTTGTTTTTTTTCATAGATATTTTATCTAAAGCGCTGGTAGGGTAAAAATATTATGAGACAACTCGTAGAGGCTCCTTAAGAGCATTATATTATATTTGACGATTTGTAAGTACTATTTTAATAGTATAATACAATTATACATATAAAGAAATTTTGACTAGATACGAGTCATGTGTAAGAAGTAATTTAAAGTTATTAATTTCAAACATCAAATTCTATTTTAAGCCTTCGTACAATAATTTAATTACATTTTGTTACAAAGTCGAGTTTTCATTGGCTAAACGAATGGGGATATTATTTAAGACCAAATCGACTCCTTGCGTGGTTCAAACACATTGACTCTACAAACCGTGTTCAAGTTTCTCAACTTTTTGAATTTCATGCAGTGAATTCGCATAAACTCATAAATACGATGCATTTCTCGCACTTAATACTGAAATGTTTATTGCCAATTTATTCTTTGTTATTCTGGAGCCTTTTTTTATTTAATACTAGCTGACCCGGCGAACTTTGTTTCGCCTTAATGGCAATAAATAAGCAGACTTTTTTTTTATTTCGAACGGGATAAAAAGTATCCTATGTCCTTCTCCTGGCTCTAAACTACCTCCCTGACAATTTTCAGCTAAATCGGTTCAGCCGTTCTTGAGTTATAAGTGGAGTAACTAACACGACTTTCTTTTATATATATAGATTGCAAGCAGAAGTTAGTGGTTTTGTAAAAATGTTCACTGAAAAAGATGTTTGCTTACAGCTTACACAAAAAAGTGACTGGTGAACTAAGTGTTAACTATAACCAAACTAAGTCTAGCTCACTACAGAATTATTTGTTTGATTTACACAACCTTTTGTTCCTCATAACCAAAGTGTTCAGTGGTCACTTTTGTTGTGTAAGCAGTAACCAAACTTTTTTTTCAGTGTTCCTTATGACTTTTAACCACAACAGGGAAGATTGGTTTCCATATCACCAGATAAAAAGTGTTCAGAGCAAAGGTGGAACGAGCTTTACCTAGAATTCTCAACCAGAGAGGAACTGGTTATCTCACCTCCAACTGCCGAAACACATATTAGAAACTTTTTTGTTATAGGGAAATACTTATAAATGGATAGTGGTTACTAACCAGACGGATTTAGATCAAGTCATACTCTGGAATCAAACCTGGAACCCCTGGGTCTGATCTGAGACAAGCGGTCACACTACGTATTAGACGACAAAGGTGGTTTCCAGAAACTGAAGTCCACGCGCATAAATTAGAATTATAACTCAAAGGTGACTGACTGACTGACTGACATAGTGATCTATCAACGCACAGCGAAAACCACGGGACGGATCGGGCTGAAATTTGGCATGCAGGTAGATGTTATGACGTAGGTATCCGCTAAGAAAGGATTTTACGAAACTCCACCCCTAAGGGAGCAAAACGGGATTCACGCGNTCCACGCCTACGAAGTCGCGGGTGGCCGCTAGTTTTTCATAAATTGGCCCTTATGGTCCAAGGGTACAACGGTCAAACCCAAATCAGACCTTGAATCCAAGACAAATTGCCGACTACACGGATTACGTAGATAGTAATTCAGAACTAAATAAGCTAAATTACAAAGCTTGCGGTGGAAGGGACGGGCCTATATTACTGGAATCTTGAGTTCACTGAAATATTGTCCTTTAACTTACTTACGAGATTATTCTTGGGACGATAGCGGTTTGCTACACAGCTATAAATAATTGTTGACTTCGAGAAAATGTAGAATTAAATTTTGGAACAAACTTCTTCGGACGCGAGTAATGGCTAAATAAATGATGCTCACTTGTATTTCTTTTATCTGTTGAAATGACGCCCGTATTCACTAACATTACTATGAGGTCTCACAGTGCGTGTGGACGCACAGAGTGACACACGAACCAATTCACACAGAACTCTATTTCTGTGCAATCGATTTGCTGCTTTATTTAAGCAAGCATCGTTTGTAAATACGGACGTAAGTCACATATTCTAGAACCTTTGAGGCTCCGACCGTATTCTATTTGTGTCTTTATAAGAGCTTTTGAAAAAAAGTAATATTATTATGCCTGTCTGGATGTCTGTCACATGTTATTTACTCAGAAACTACGTGATAGATTAACTTGAATTTGGCATAAGATATAGCTAGGAGACCTAGAAGGTTATTTAAGCTACCTTACTATAATTGTATTATAATATTCCTTGTAAGTCCTTCTGAGTAACTCTCAACCCACTATACTACTAAAACGATATTATCCTTACCTAGTTGAATTGTTTTTTCAGCTGTGTACGAGTAATGCGTACATTTTTCCTGCTGATATAAGTACTAACCTACAGAATGAAAATCACAAGCCTTTCACTTCATAAGCGATGAAGGAGGGAAGTCCACGTAGTACTCTTAATACTGTAGATAGAAAATTTTTACTCAAAGAAAACATTCCTTTATTTTTGAATAGAAATAGAACTGCATTCAAATATTTCCAAAAATTTGCATGCCACACCCGGGAATCGAACCAACTAAAATTTGTTAAAAATTACACCCTGTATTTTTATTGCGTCGATCGTTACGGTAAGTTTATGGATGAAATCTCTCTAACAAACTTATAAATTAAATGAAAGGAAAACTATGAAATCTTAAATTGTTTTAATTATTTACAGAAAATTGTATGGTATGGTAGTGAACTTTAGAAAAAAATTCAAAAATCTTTGAATGCAGTTCTCTTTGTTTTCAAAAATAAAGGAATGTTTTCTTAGAGTAAAATTTTCTATCTACAGTATTAAGAGTACTTTCCCTCCAGGTGACATTACAAAATTCCACCCTGTAGATGAGACCGGAGGATGCCTTATCAAAGTATACTTAGATACAATTTTTATATACTCTGGAGGTAGGGTAGATGATGAACTCTCAACGGTACCATCGATTTATTCACCTATATCAGTGTCCTGAAGTCCAAAAAAGTCACTTCAAATACAGTCAACAACTCTTATATGACCAGTTTGCCACCTCCGCGATTACTTTGTCTAGCTAATGACTCGCCGCGACGTGACTCGACTTCAGCCCAATCTGGGCCATTGAGGCTAAGTTTCAAAATGGCCGCCTTTGATGCCACCTGGAGACTGCCAACTTATTCAGAGGATCTTTGTTGTTGGCAATACGATATTTTGTATTCTGAAGGGTATTAGAGAATGCGAAATGGGTTTGGAGTGGACATTCTATTATGCGAGTATTTTAACTAAATGTCTATTAATTATTAGATATCCAAATCCAACATATTTTTAAAGTTATGTAGGGCACTTCTACAAGTCCCATATAGCTTCACCGTCGATTTTAAAACTAAAGCATTTGGTAGACGTATTTCCTTCATCATTCCATCTTCTTGTTAAACAAATGACAGCTTAAATTCCTTTCACCTACCACTCATGGTTAGATCTTCTTCCATTAATGATGCATTAGACCTTAATATGTGACGCAGAGGTTGATAACTCTGTTAACATTTCACCAAAAATTTTGATTCTCGCATATCATCTGTTAGTAATGTATGTCGTACTTAGTAGGCCTAGGATGCCCGCAATATTTACGCGATAAGCCCATACGTTTGTCGTTTAAAATCGTCGATAAGATTTTATCATGGCGGGTATCCTAGCCCGGCTGGACTGTTGGATGTATTCTAAGTCTATGGACTAATATCTAAAACAAATATGTAGAGTTTATTAGCATAGTTTGGGATTAATGTCGTGTAAAGATTCCAAAGTTCATTCATATCTTAACAATCTTAATTAACAAAGACACCAAGTTACCACTTATCGACACCACACGTCATTCATAAACCCCCAATCTCGCTGTTGTGTATAACTCACCCCTGGAGGGTGTAATTAACACAAGCTGCCCTCTATCAATAGCAGATTAGCATGTAAAAGCTAATAGGCTAATGGCTGGTGCCAGTAATTGGCCTATAAATTGTGGCCGTATGAATTAGGGTTATTGTTGTACTGATTGTCTACCAGATTGGCGTTTCTGTGGCTTGATAACATGTGATAGTGGAGATAAGCAATTAAAATATTTTTACCCTTAACAGTTTATTCGATGATATTCCTAGTTCTTCCCATAGTTTTGCCCGCGTTAATTTCGGTCTGTCACAGACTGTCTATATTCAATCATATTTTCTAGATGTTCTTCAGGAATATTGTAGAATCCCTTTGGTGAAAGATTTTTTCAATTCAGTCAAGTACAGTGTTACGGAGCCTACCTACTTATTCAATGCAAACAAACAATAAAGTCTCAGTCAGTCTCAGTCGAAGATAGCATAGATTCTTCTATTCTAATCCTGCCTATAGACAGTGTCTATCTAGAAAACTGTCTGAAACTCTATTACTAAATAAAATGACTGAAAAAAGCAATGTTCCATTTTAATGGCAGCTTTTTTTAATTGATATATTTTATTATAAGTCGATAAAACCTGAAGTACTGTCGACTGTACCCTACCTACTTCAAAATAAAACTGACATACTGCCATAAAGTACGAGTATACCTACTTACATGAACACAGTAAGCAGAGATCAAATTAATAATTCCGCCCACCTCCGGCCGAGATCCAAAACTCTTTGAATCTCACAATCAACAACTTTTAATCCGTGTCATTATGCAGTCAGGATTCATCTAACTTGGTCCTTTTAAAACTTATCTAGTTTGCTAGTTTCAACACTTCCTAGCCGCGTTGAATAATATAAGAGATCGTACACTGTTTCCTTGTACTTTTGACACGGTTTCTTACGAATGATGATGATGCCTTGTAAGTAGATCGAGCTGGCCACTAACTTGTTTACAAAAACCAAGTTAAAAAAGGTTTTGTAATACAAGGTAAATGATATAGTTGGTAATCTTACTCATATTCTGAAAACTTCATTAATCAAGTTTTTTAAGCGTCTCTCATTCTTAAACTTTCATGATTAACCTACTTTATATATTATTAATAATGATAACTATAACACAGTAAATTTTCGCTCAAGAAGATTATTATTTAACTGCGCTGAAATATCGAATTCTTATCAAAATAATTACATGGAAGAAATCTCTATATTATTGTGTAACTGGGTAATTGGAAATTTCTTTTGAGTTATGATTGTAAATCATTCGTAGAAGCGATCCTTTAATGACTTGTATTACTTCAACCGTCAATATTCCAAGAAAACTGTAACTGTAAGCATCAGAAACGCCTTTCATTTGAAAAGAATCGATAATTACATTACGGCTCATTTTATACCGGATGACTTCAATTGACTTCTGTTTAGATACTGGATGACTTCTTTGACTTCACCCTATAAGGTCAAGAACAAAATGACCTTTACACTCGAATGAATAATTTCAAGTGGGACGACCCCAGATTTACTTAGACAAAGGTGGTCAAGTTAACAGGGTAATACATTTTGGTCATTTCTGCGATCCATTCGGGCGTGGCGCCGATAGCAGCGGCACGCGATTTATTGTGTACCTAGTATTTTATGACAGGCTAAGTGTTAAATAGTAATAAAAAAAAGCATTAAACCTCAAGGCTGAGTTTTTAAGTTCCATAATTATTACAAAACCAAACCCAAAACTTGGTTCATATTGAGCCATAGATTCTGTCCTGTGATTGAACTAAATATTGAATCTTGTTTTCAGCTCTGTTTTATACTGACCTAAGATTTTCTTTGTGATATGAAGTTTGCTAACTGTACGTACGTGTAGATAAGTACTTTGTTTGTGCAGTAAGATTCAAATACTTAAACCAAATTCGCGGCAAATTAAGTATTCAATCTACAAACCACCATGTTTTTATGTGGTAAAACTGTTTACCACCACAACTAAATCAACATCATAACTTCTATTGTCGCTCTTGTTGTTGAATATCTAATTTTCCAATGGATTTCAATCTTTATTCATCCTCAGAATAAAGTTCAAAGTCAACTAACTGCAAATAAATGATATACTCGTAGTAATACGCTATCCTTACCAAACTCCACCGTCAATACAAACGCGACATTAGCAAACATCCCATTTTTCCTCATCTAAACGTTTCCGTCACATTGCATTACTTATACCCGCTCAGCTGATACCCGGCCGCGTCTCTAGGCAACTGACCACCGCACTTAGTGAATTAGACATGGCACGAGTTAATGGTTAATGCAGACAAGGGTAAGAAGCATTAGGGCAAATTAGCGTCACAGGGCACTTCGAGGCCGTATCTGAAGTAATTGCTGGATTAAGTCTGCTTCCAGTAAATTAATAAGGAAATGAAGTGGGCCCTCATTAGGCTCATCTTTAGCTGTATCGCGGATATAATCCAATTTGGTAGAGATATGGCTGAGAAAATGTTTTACAAACAGTTTATCGCGTGATTTTATTTATTTTATTTTTTATTTTTATTTTATTTTATAAATTGCGTGATTGCGAGATTAGCGAGGTAAAAAACATTCATGGAACACAATTTAAGTATGTAACCTTCTTCTTCCCAATCGGTACATCGGGGCCGTGGACATCATTGTGAATCATGATGAGTGATGATCTTTGCAATACGGTGCCATTCCTCGCGGACTGCAGCT
The DNA here is from genome assembly GCF_004193835.3 of Ostrinia furnacalis. Taxonomy (NCBI): domain Eukaryota; kingdom Metazoa; phylum Arthropoda; class Insecta; order Lepidoptera; family Crambidae; genus Ostrinia; species Ostrinia furnacalis. The sequence continues at coordinate 324,719 of NW_021131305.1, read as the reverse complement.
TTCCAGGTCTGTACTTTCGTTAACCGAGCAGTTGGGTCTGTCCATCCCATTAGTGATCTAACTTTTCCCTGCACTACTACTAAATATACCTACAAATTTGAATAAAAAGAAAGAGACAAAAAAAGTTAGGCACACAGATAAATACAAAACATTAGCAATACTATCACAGAATAATAATAAGTACATACTATCCTAAAATCTACTTATATCAAAACCTTTTCACATAAAATTGGGTCATTGAAGGAAAGGCTATTCATAAATCTTCTACTTCAAATAAAGCTTCTACCTAGCTATTTTTAGAGCAAACCAATATGTCTGCCTATAATGCTTACGTCAATCACAAATCTGTATTCAGTCTGACGATAATCTAGACCAATGAATTTGCGACCTGCGTGGGGTCTGGGGTAAGTTTGCGTAGGTATTTCTAGACCCTTATGGATTAGGAACCAAATTGAGTATGGTTATGGATAAACCTTCTTTCCCATTTCAAAACCTAGCCTTTTCCAAAGTCTAGGACTCTGTAATTGCCTACTTTATGAAAAGATTTTAGCAATATCAAAACCCTTTAGCACATAATAAATATTCATAGAGGAACGATTATATTGTATCTTTCTGTCACTTACACAATTTTTCTTTTGAATTATATTCAAACATTTTATAGTGTTATCCTTCATAATTCTCCTTTTAGTCGAATTCTCTATTTGTGAAATTTTGTATACTTGGGCAGAGTTGCACCATCTTACTTTAACTTTAACAAACGTCAAAAATCTATCAAACTCCATACAAAAAGCACCGGTTATCGCTATAGTTACGGTTAAAGTACTTAACCTCTTATCTTACTTTCACAGTAACTAAAACCGTAGCCAGGTTTTTTTGTATGCAGTTTGACAGACTTTTGACGTCTGTTATAGTTAAAGTAAGATGGTGCAATATACCCTTAGCAAATTTTCAATCTTACTCATTATAAATTTAATAGTTTTCCACTACCTCTTTCCTTAGGATTTTCTGTTTTTTTTTAAGATGATAAAATCTAAAAATACTCAACATGGCCCAAAGTGACGTTGACGGATCTCCAAAAAAGAAACAGGTCCGGAAACCCCGTACCTAATTCGGCTCTCCGGATCCTATCCGAATACTACCGTTTCGGTGAGGGAATCCTATAATGCACCTGTCATAGCTGGTAGAACTGAAGGCTTAACGCGCTGTGTGATCTGACAGCTGGAGGGAAACCACGGTTTCTTGGGTCGTATTTATGCTTAAATCAAATAAATTTTAAGTGCTACACAAGAGATTGTGTTTATTTAATGATATTAACGTAAACGCATGCGCACGGGTGACTTTTGTCACCGTGACAGTATCTCTCTTTTTCTCTTTAAAAAGGTGTAAAAGAGAAAGAAAATATCTTTCTCTTATAGAGACATACTGTCACGGTGACAAAAGTCACCCGTGCGCACACGCCTTCAGGATCACTTAAGTACGCTAGTCAAAAAGAACAGTCGAGTTTTCTTAGTCCTAAGTCTAGGGCCACATTATTACACTAGTCAAATTGAATAACGAGTTTTCTTAGTTCTTTAAGGCTTACAGCGCGCGCGCACGCGTGACTTTTGTCACCGTGACAGTATGTCTCACTTTTTCTCTTTATAAAGGTGTAAAAGAGAAAGAAAACATATTTCTCTTGTAGAAACATACTGTCACGGTGACAAAAGTCACCCGTGCGCACACGCCTTCAGGATCACTTAAGTACGCTAGTCAAAAAGAACTTAATCGAGTTTTCTTAGTTTTAAGTCTAGGGCCACATTATTACACTAGTCAAATTGAATAACGAGTTTTCTTAGTTCTTTAAGGTTTACAGCGCGCGCGCGCGCGTGACTTTTGTCACCGTGGCAGTATCTCTCTTTTTCTTTACAAAGGTATAAAAGAGAAAGAAAATATCTTTCTCTTATAAGGACATACTGTCACGGTGACAAAAGTCACCCGTGCGTGCGCGCCTTTAGGATCACTTAAGTACACTAGTCAAAAAGAACTTAATCGAGTTTTCTTAGTCCTAAGTCTAGGGCCACATTATTACACTAGTCGAATTGAACAGTTTTCTTAGTTCTTTAAGGTTTACAGCGCGCGAGACATACTGTCACGGTGACAAAAAACACACGTGCGTGCACGCCTTTAGGATCACTTAAGTACACTAGTCAAAAAGAACTTAATCGAGTTTTATTAGTCTTAAGTTTTAGGCTAGGGAGCAACTTTTATTCGTTAATACAATTGAAATAGGTACATACATAGTACTAAATATCGATGCAGAAAATTTTCAGACAGCAAAAGATGTAATATTTATCGAAATCTACTGTTAGACTGAACAATATATCTGAGCGAAAAAATGGGGCAACCTTCGTCCAAGTGTTCAATATGAGGCTAACAAAATATTACAATGTCACGTCAACCATTTTCCCATTTTGTTCAATGTATCCTTGAATCTTCGCAGCAGTCCGTGAAATGTAGCGGAATAGATGTCCTCCACTTTTTGTATGTTTCTTGTATTTATGTACTAAGTACATGCGTCACGAGCTTATACTGGCCCTACCAATTTGGTGCCGTTCTAATTTAATAAATAGAAGCTAACATTTAGTTTTTTTTCTTTGTTACTAGCTTTTGCCCGCGGCTTCGCCCTCATGAATTTTGCCTCGCAATTTTTATGTTTTTTCTCTCTATAAAAACCTTCCGTGGAATTTAAGGCTCGTGCGCACGGATGACTTTTGTCGCCGTGACTTTTTTGAAGTCCATGGACATGTATGGATGTGCACGCACGTAACAATGTGACAGTTGTGGTGACAGTGACAGAAACTTTTTACATTTTCCATATCCATATCTTGGAGGTCACAAAAAAGTCACGGCGACAAAAGTCACATGTGCGCGCGAACCCTTACCTAGGCTTAAAAAAATAGTCGAATTGATTGTCTCATGCCAACAAAATGTAAACGTTTTTCATTCTTTCTTTCTCTATAAATTTTTGTGATTTTAACGATCGGAATATTTTTAATTTCCAAATAAACCCTATAGAAATATAGGTAAACATCCACCCAATGAAGTTCANCCCGTACCTAATTCGGCTCTCCGGATCCTATCCGAATACTACCGTTTCGGTGAGGGAATCCTATAATGCACCTGTCATAGCTGGTAGAACTGAAGGCTTAACGCGCTGTGTGATCTGACAGCTGGAGGGAAACCACGGTTTCTTGGGTCGTATTTATGCTTAAATCAAATAAATTTTAAGTGCTACACAAGAGATTGTGTTTATTTAATGATATTAACGTAAACGCATGCGCACGGGTGACTTTTGTCACCGTGACAGTATCTCTCTTTTTCTCTTTAAAAAGGTGTAAAAGAGAAAGAAATTATCTTTCTCTTAGAGAGACATAGTAACTGTCACGGTGACAAAAGTCACCCGTGCGCACACGCCTTCAGGATCACTTAAGTACGCTAGTCAAAAAGAACTTAGTCGAGTTTTATTAGTTTTAAGTCTAGGGCCACATTATTACACTAGTCGAATTGAACAGTTTTCTTAGTTCGTTAAGGTTTACAGCGCGCGCGCACGCGTGACTTTTGCCACCGTGACAGTATGTCTCACTTTTTATCTTTATAAAGGTGTAACATAAATACATACAACGGACATACTGTCACGGTGACAAAAGTCACCCGTGCGCGCGCGCCTTTAGGATCACTTAACTACACTAGTCAAAAAGAACTTAGCATATCGAGTTTTCTTAGTTTTAAGTCTAGGGCCACATTATTACACTAGTCGAATTGAACAATTTTCTTAGTTCTTTAAGGTTTACAGCGCGCGCGCACGCGTGTCTTTTGTCACCGTGACAGTATGTCTCACTTTTTCTCTTTATAAAGGTGTAAAAGAGAAAGAAAATATCTTTCTCTTACAGAGACATACTGTCACGGTGACAAAAGTCAAACGTGCGCGCGCGCCTTTAGGATCACTTAAGTACACTAGTCAAAAAGAACTTAATCGAGTTTTCTTAGTCCTAAGTCTAGGGCCACATTATTACACTAGTCGAATTGAACAGTTTTCTTAGTTCGTTAAGGTTTACAGCGCGCGCGCACGCGTGACTTTTGCCACCGTGCCAGTATGTCTCACTTTTTCTCTTTATAAAGGTGTAACATAAACACATACAACAGACATACTGTCACGGTGACAAAAGTCACCAGTGCGCGCGCGCCTTTAGGATCACTTAAGTACACTAGTCAAAAAGAACTTAATCGAGTTTTCTTAGTCTTAAGTTTTAGGCTAGGGAGCAACTTTTATTCGTTGATACAATTGAAACAGGTACATACATAGTACTAAATATCGATGAAGAAAATTTTCAGACAGCAAAAGATATAATATTTATATTATTTATCCAAATCTACTGTTAAACTGAACAATATATCTGAGCGAAAAAATGGGGCAACCTTCGTCCAAGTGTTCAATATGAGGCTAACAAAATATTACAATGTCACGTCAACCATTTTCCCATTTTGTTCAATGTATCCTTGAACCTTCGCAGCAGTCCGTGAAATGTAGCGGAATAGATGTCCTCCACTTTTTGTATGTTTCTTGTATTTATTTACTACATGCGTCACGAGCTCATACTGGGCCTACCAATTTGGTGCCGTTCTAATTGAATAAAGAAGCTAACATTAAGTTTTTTTTCTAGCTTTTGCCCGCGGCTTCGCCCTCGTAAATTTTGCCTCGCAATTTTAATGTTTTTTCTCTCTTTAAAAACCTTCCGTGGAATTTAGGTCTTGCTCGCACGGGTGACTTTTGTCGCCGTGACTTTTTTGAAGTCCTTGGACATGTATGAAGATGCACGCACGTAGCCATGTGACAGTAACAGAAACTTTTTTACATTTTCCGTGTCTATAACCTCCATCTTGGAGGTCACAAAAAGTCACGGCAACAAAAGTCACCCGTGCGTGCGAGCCCTTAGGCTTATGGAACATATGAAAAAAAATAGTCGAATTGATTGTCTCATGCCAACAAAATGTAAACGTTTTTCATTCTTTCTTTCTCTATAAATTTTTGTGATTTTAACGATCGGAATATTTTTAATTTCCAAATAAACCCTATAGAAATATAGGTAAACATCCACCCAATGAAGTTCACCGAAATATCACTATTACCTCGTGGATTTCTTCAATGCTTTTCCTCGTGACAGCCGAATCCCCGAGACAGGTAAGGTGTCTCCTGCCCGCTGTAACATGTTAAGCAAGTTTGACGTCTTGTCACGCCTAAACACGGATCAGTGTTCCCTTAGGGATAATAATGAGCCATTATGTATTATTATACATTCACCTGCTGAGTTGAGGTGGGGCGAGATTTTAGGTCATATTGTTGTGAATAGAGTAGCTTAGACCAAACCAGTCCCAGTGCTGAAATACTTTGAATAAAGTAGAAATATTTAACACTTTCCCGGACAGTTATAACCCACCCAGGCGCAATAGAAGTTTAATTAAAAAATAATAATTAATATCTTTGCACAATCTTATCGCTATCTAGCCCCAAAGTAAGCAATTAATATGCTTGTGTTATGGGTGCTAGCTTAACGGATATACTACTTATATACTTTTTTTTACCCGTCACAGTATGACGTTGTTATGACGGCTATAGCAGTTCACTGTCCAGGAAAGTGTTAAGTGATTAAACGGAATATTATAACGTAGGAATTACACCTCATATTTTTATCATGTGTATTAAGGGATATTACATTTAGTTTAGATACAGTGTACCTGTGTACCTGTGTACCTAACTTTGCAATAAAATTCACGGTAACGGTTGGTATAGATGTACTTAAGAAAAAGTGTTCTGTAATTTCACAATATTTCGGTCACTATAATATCTATATTAACCTTTATTACCTTCACTATGACCAGAGCGACTTGCTTGCTAATTTGTAGCTTATGTCGGTATCAGAAAGGTCAGCAAAATTAAGACGCGTTCGCACTAAAGTATATTTCTATGGGGCCTAACTGACTGAAACTTGAGTCTTGTAAATGTGTCCTAAAACCTGAACCATAAGGTTCAAAACAGTCTAGCAGTCGACCTCACTAAAAGTTATCATGCCACTTCAAGAAAAACCGTGTGATTATGACTGTTCCTAAGCAGTATGCTCCTAATTGTTGGAAACTGTTACTTTATTTATTTTATGATTTACGCAACAGTCAATAATAAAGTCTGCAAGTCATTTTCATAGTACTGACCGTCTCGCGCGTTGTCTGCACCTCGAATGCCGTACATATGACATCTTCTTATGAAGACTGCAAGAAGTCCCTTAATGCGCTGAGTATGATGGACTGTCGACTAACCATATCAAATGCTGCTAAAGCACTAATCAAAGGAGCTCTATTAACAAAGATTTGGGCCTGATGAAGCTGGGATTTGCAACTCTACGTAAGACGCGACCGCCGCGACCTTTACGCCACCAGAAAGTATCTACCACGGATACCCTCGACGTATCGCAGGCGCTCATTATGACCATTACTCCCACACCCGAAAAAATACATGTGAAAATCCGAAATAAATGTCGGAGCCTCGCCTTGCCGGCGTCACGGAATCATAAATCACAAAAATATACCCGAAACTGGCAGATTAAGTGATTCGTAGGAAAGTTCTCGGGCAAACAGGGAAATCCATTAAAGTAAGCCCATCAGAGGAAAGTAGGGATGTCCGGCGCGTGGCTAATGCTTTAGATATCGATGGACAGGGACTGATGCATTTGATCAAAAGTTCTAAAGAAATAATATTATGAAATTATCAGCCTTATGTACAATATAAATAAAGTTGTGTTCAGTTTCATGTGTCAGCTGGAAAACTGATTTTAAATTACCTAAGCTACTTATCTATTTATCTGACCAAGCAAGTAATAATCTGTGTAATCTTAACCCGTTTCACTATTTCCGGATCAATTCTTCCAAACCAAGATGTCAGCGAGTCAAATCGTTTTTCGAAATAATCTAAACTTCTGCTCCTCCGGTCATCTCGTCATCATTTTACTCGTTTGTTAGTAATTATGATAATATTTTGGAACAGATAGAGAGTATTTTGAGGTAATATCGATATTTTCTTCAACTTTACATGATACACATCCCTAGAGGGAAGGAGCCATAGTCTCTTTAACCGTTTGCATAAAACAGATCGTCGTTATTCTTATGTATGATTTGTGAATTTGTATAATTTATCCGCTCCGTCAATCCGTGTAGGAGAGATGGCCGTCCATTAATGTTGACGGCTCCGTAAATATACGTTTTCATGAATGGCCATTAGGCTCGCAGATATACGACGTTGAGTTTAATGTAGGCCTTTCATGTTTGTCAAACTTATAATTTTATTACAGGAAATTAACAAATTACTGCAAATTACTGGTCAAAACTTTAACAAACTAAGACTAAGGCTGAGCACCACCTAACTTTGGCCGTAACTTTGACGATAACCGGTGCTTTTTGTATGGAGTATGACAGATTTTGTATTTTTGTCAAAGTTAGCATTTCTTGCGTAGTACTAAAGATTATTCGAACGCTAGGCTACGCTTATACCGCAGTGGACAATGAGCACATAAGTATTTTGATTACTTTGTGTGTCAATTTCTAATGCGACACTGAGTTTCGAACTCAGCGCATCAGTTGGCATCTCTCTATATCTCTATGGTCTTACCACAAGTTTACTTTAGTAGAAGTACTCCCTAGCGAGTGCGTACAAACTCTATGAAGATTTTAGTTCTTAAAAGTACTGTACAATATGTCATACTACATTTAATGTATTTTTTTTCCACAGTCGCTAGCGAGCACACCTAATCTAAACTCATGGTAAGCACACTGATCCGCACGCGTGCCGAAATGCGCATCACGAGAAAAAGGCAGTTACTGTCCTTTTTATTACGCGCCCAAATGGGATACTTCACAGAAATGTCTCAAATAACTTCCTATAACAAAACCGATATGCTAAATACTTCACTAACTCTACTTACCGAGTAATGCAAGTAATAACAGTCGGAGTAAAACTGGATAAAACATAAAACAACAATATGTACTTTGCAAATTCGATTGAACCCGACGCAGGGCAATTCCGAGGATAACCCGCCAACTCGTTACAACTCCTTACATTAGCCTTGGAGAAGGTTGCAAATAAAAAATACACCCTTTTCAATTCATTCCTCCGATGGCCGAAGTTTCGGATCGAATATTCGATTTGACTTACCTATGCATATAACGAATTATAACTGAAACGGTTCTACAGGTTGATAAAGACAGATGTGTTGTTTTGTCTTCAATTCTCAGACGGAGAGTAAAACGATTTCTTTTATTGATTTCCAATTTGCTATTGCTGACTTGGATCAATCAGATTTAATAAGTAAAATGATTGCATGCGTATTAGGTACTTATGCAAACCATCAGTTCTATAATATGATCTGACACCTATTCAGAAACACCTTTAAACAATGTAATTATTTTTGACCAATTTACAAAGATACGCCACACTGCCCTACATTATTAATTTACTTCAAGTAGCAAAGAAGCGAAAATAATGAGGTATAATAGAACTATCAAAGAAATTCTGAAAGTAAGTTTACTTACATATGTACTCGTAACGAAATATTCAAAATGTATTTTTACTTTATGACAGTCCCGTATGCTAATGCTATAAATAAAATAGGCTGTTCACGCAATATTTGAAATTGACAAACATAATAAATGTACTTTTTTATTTAGGCCATTATGGAAATGAATTGTAAATGGTAGAATATTTGCCTTATCAATAAATAAGTCTTTTCGATCTAAGAATAACCCGCGAACTCGTTACAACTCACATTATCCTTGAAAGAGGTTCCGAATAAAAAATTACACTTTTTTCGAAGACTTTGATTCAAATCAAAACTTCGTCTGATTTGAATCAACTTTCAGAAAACGAATTAGATCTGAAAGGAACTAATTATGATAAGTTAAAATATGTTGTTTATGAGGTTTTAGATAAAATTAAGTTACAAAGTCATAAAACTCTTCTTTTTTTTTTAATATAAACAAAATAGGCTTTTAAAAAGCACTTAACACGTCCCAGTAACCCTACCACTGCTTCGGGACAATAAATGGACCAGTGCTGAGAAGAAGCAGCGCAAGAAACTCGGTCACAAATTATAAAACATTTTTAGGGATTATTTTTTAAACGACTTCTAAAAGTCAGTTTTAAACAAACAGAAGATGTAAAGAATCAGCTTAAACCTTTGCTGTACAAATAAATCCTCCGACTTCCTTTTTATTTACTTCTAAACATTAGGTATATTTATCTCGGGAAAACAAACGTGTACCTAACGTATTTACTTATTAATCCATTCAAAGAGAGCGCACAAAGGATGTAGTCGTAACGATACTACCGTAAGTATATGCGGCCATTATCCGAACAAAACCGTGGTTTTTATCACCAAGCATTAAGGTTGCTTTTAGAGTGTTGCACGACGCTAGCGCCACTGGGGTTTATTTGAAATATAGTACGCCACGATAACAAGTGGTACAGCCTCGGAGTTTACAAAATAATCGGATAATCCTGTATCCGAAACATCGAGATTTCAATGTATCCGCTAGATTTACCACAGCTGCTTACGGATATACTCGTAAGAATAATAATACAGCTTTGCACATATCTGTATTTGTTCAGAGTGGGAATGTAATTATCACAAAGAACCGCATTACGTTACATACAGGGTGTCCCAAAAAGAGCGTGCCAAACTTCAGGAGATGATAGAGGAATGGATGACCATTTAGACAACAAAAAAATTTGTTTGTAAAAGTTTGACCATTTCCGAGATACGATTTTTTTATAATTTGTTTTTAAAACCCAGACCTTATCTCTTGTTGCTGTGGTCTCTTTTTTTCTGTATTCAAAACAACTTGGAGTGTGATTTTCCACACGGAAAACTTAAAAAAAAACAAGTCCTTCTTAGATAGTAACCATCATGGGTCAGCAGTCTGTGAATGTAATAATATTAACGTTATTGTGTTTTGGCAGCTGGAAGTACCTTATTTTTATGAGGTTGAGGATTCTGTGAATTTCTATTTCACCTTCAATGACCGACAAATTCCTTACCAAGAAATATCTCCATAAATACCGGCTATTCATTCATGTTAAAGAAACTTTAATTGATTACCCGACTGCGCCAGAAGGAGGGTTATGTTTTTCTATTTAAATTGTCTCAATAAGATAGCGTAAGTTTAAACGCATTAAGGCTGAATTGCACCATCTTACTTTGACTTTAACAAACGTCAAAAATCTGTCAAATTCCATACAAAAAACACCGGTTATTGTTACAGTTACTTTTATAGTAAGATATTGCAATCCAGCCTAAAAATTGTGTCGACGCCTGCGGTAGTGTGACAATGCCCTTAGAGCCAAACTTTACAGACATCGAAAACTAGAGTCGCTCTTCGAATCGATACAAAGCAGTTGTTGCCAAGTCAATTTTAGCATTAAGCCGTGGTCCCGTGGGTAATACTGATATTACACAAGTTATTCCACGAAATTGACTATGGCAATTTTACATAAGACATTGAGATAAAACTCGGCTGAAACAAAGACTAAACTGTCTTAGTGATGCCAATATTATTCCACTTTACATTTAGATGGATAAGTAAATTAAATTACTATGCCGTAGAAAGTTTGGTGTAATGTTAAGTTTGCCAGATAGTGTACTGGCTCCTTAGTCTGGCTATAAACATTCAATTCAATTCAATTCAATATCTTTATTGCATTCTGTGTTTTACATAAGGTCTTAAACAATCTATAGTCTCAAACATAGACCCGGTTTGGGCACAGCAACATTGTGTTTTATAACATAACGGTTAACTATCCACTAGGCCCATGAATACGTAATTACGTACTACATGTATTCTGTGGTACTACTGTCAACATAATGGTGCGTCCAGACTGGGCGAATGGGCTCGCGCGGAAAACTCAAAATCCTGCTCACTCAAGAGCAGAGTGAACAGGATGACCAGCGTGCGCGCGAGCACATTCGCCCAGTGTGGACGCACCATTAGATGTGTCATCATCGTCTGTATAAAAAAAATTGCGTGTAATTGTTTCATTCATTCTCAGTCTCATAAATGTAAATGCTAACTATTATAAAGTGTGATACATGATAATTTTAGGCACGAGATTCTTTAATAAATCACAATGTGAAAAATGACGTGACGAGGCGTTAATTTTCGCCAAGCTTAAAAAATAAACCCGTGTGAAAATTCATAACAGTTTCATGCAAATAGCAAAAGACATTTGTATGACTTTACATTAACGAAAAGACACCAAATAAGATCCTATAACTACCTACCTACCTTTTCAATCGAGTANTAAACATTCAATTCAATTCAATTCAATTCAATATCTTTATTGCATTCTGTGTTTTACATAAGGTCTTAAACAATCTATAGTCTCAAACATAGATCCGGTTTGGGCACAGCAACATTGTGTTTTATAACATAACGGTTAACTATCTACTAGGCTCATGAATACGTAGGTATTACAGTCAACATAAGATGTGCCATCTCTGTAGAAATTTAAAAGAAATTGCGTGTAATGTTTCATTCATTCTCAATCTCATAAATATGTGAATGCTATTATAAAGTGTGATACATGATAATTTTAGGCACGAGATTCGTTAATAAATCACAATGTGAAAAATGACGTGACGAGGCGTTAATTTTCGCCAAGCTTAAAAAATAAACCCGTGTGAAAATTCATAACAGTTTACATGCAAATAGCAAAAGACATTTGTACGACTTTACACTAACGAAAAGACCAAAATAAGATCCTATAACTACCTACCTACCTTTTCAATCGAGCGTGAAACAAATAGTTTTATTGCATCTCCAACCATCTCAAGCACCCACGCGTAAAGGGAGAAAACAATTTTATACCGTAAATTTCACTCTAAAACTGTGTTTCAAACTTCTAATATCGAAATGCACTTTATCTAGAGCCTTTCACGCCCGAGGCGAGAGGGTGCACATCAAAGATGCCTTCGCATTTATGCTGCAGCTCCTCATCTCAAGCACTAAGTCTCCATTACTCGTCACTCAAACTGAACCTTTAAGATGATACCAGCACGTTGTATATTCGTTTAACGCCGTCGTGTCGTAAGTTTTTTACGCCGACAAAGTTGCCAGCTTCCGAAGGGGTAAACGTCGGTTTTCGCTGCTCGGCGCAAGGCGTAAGAGTAATAAAGCCAATAAGGTTTATGCCTTTTATCTCAAATGTCCCAGGCTTGAGTTTGACTCACGACTCAGCAGATTTAAAATTCGAATAATCTAATTCCAACTCAGACACGTCTTTGTTAATTACGATAAAACAAAACAGAGTGTGAGTCGTACTTAATCACGTTTTCAATTTGCTTCTCAGGCGCGCTTTGAAGGCATTAATGTAGTCTGATTGGTGAAAATTTATGTAAATTAAACAAAGTGATTTGTACGTGTGTGCCGATTGTAGAGGTCTTGGAATCACGGGTATGAAGAGGAGCGTATGAATATGACAAATTGAATATGCGCTTATGATCATACTATTTTTGACAGCAGAAGAGATTAATCAACGACTATACATACATATAATGTTGTCCACGTTCTGAAAATCACTCAATGTTGTCCAAGGCCATCAGGTTTTACAAAAGAGGCCTATGAACAACCAATTTTTGAATAACAAAAATCTGTGTCTGAAATTTTAAACATGTAGGTACAAGTTCAAAAAACGTGAAATAAAACTAAGGGCACGGATAAAACTAAAGGCATCTAAGGCTGAGTTGCACCGTTGACCTTAATCGGCGTTTTTTGACAGATTTTTGACGTTTGTCAAAGTTAACCGAGGTGCAACCCAACTGTTTAGCAAACTGTTTCAAACATAGCTTCTTTAACAGTCCATAAGCTTAGTCTCACAACTATTAGATGGAATTGTTCTCACAAGTGGTATCTTGACGGCTAATAAAAGCAATTGAGGAGTCCCGGATATGGCGTAGACGGGAACCAGCATCAAGTGGGATCGGTCCCATCATTTCAGCATTCGCAGTCCACTGCTGGGCACCCTGAATGCCAAAACTTCTTGTTGTTTGTTTGTTTCGTTAATAAAGAAAAAACCCACGATCTCTGAACGTCTAAAGGTCATAACACACTTACCAACCCGGAAAGGGATCAACACCGTATCGCCTTTCGCGAGGCGAGGCGTTTACATTACGGTGCGGTTAAGACAAGTGTACGTTGCAGTACGGAGTTTCATACAAAGAATACTGACCGCCTCGAATTGATACGGCTACGATCCGTTTCCGGGTTGCTAAGTGTACTTCGTCCTTAATGTCACAAACCACGATCCTTATTCTTCCGGATACTGCTACAGTTAAACAAGTTACCTGTAACAAATGAAGCAATTCGTTAGTCATATTTTCATTAAGTATCTTGTTTACAAATTAGATGTGTCAGTTACGTTAGTTATTTAAATAATACACTCACTAATAGGTACAACAAATGTGAAAGAAACTGTTACTCTGTCGTGCATTAAAATAGTCTTATAAAAGTAATACTGTTAAAACATTCATAGTATTTGTGCCTGACATCATAGCGTGATTAAAATTTGACAAAAAAATACATTATCATGAATTAGTTAAATTGGTGCTTTACAAATTATCATTTTTATGAGAAACAAAATCAATATTATGAAAACGTATTCGTATACACAAGTTATGAAACTAAAATCAATTTGCCGTACAAAATGTTATTATAATTATCTCATACAGTATTCAACACAATTTCCCACAAAGCAACCGGCACTAAAACGAATATTACGTAAATGGAAACATATTTTCAGTTCCGTTTCAATTACCCAACTTTTCAGGCGAGCTTATGCGAGTGTAATTATGATGCACCTTCGGAATTTGGGTTAATTTCTTGCTCATCATGAAAGGGCCTTTGCATTCTAATTTGGTCTTTTATTCTAGAAAATTGGTGATGAATAGAGTTGATTTTCCGATGATGTTAATGACGGTTCCCTCAATTGTTAGATGACTTGCTTCTGAAAGTTTTCAAGGCGTGAGTGTCTGTCGTTGAAACACTTTTTTTATGAAAACTGGACTTAGATAGGTATAGGAAAAGCTCATTTAAAACTTTTGGTTTTTACCAAGCATTAATATCGGCAACATGACTAATGATTGCTTATCTAAACGGTTATTTATTTCCGGTCGTTTATTTATTTATCCAAACTCATCAAAATTTAGGTATGTATGTATATGTTACAGGAAATGTATGAATTCTAGGAATTGTATACTATTCCTAGGAAATGTATACAATTCCGAAGCTATTTAGGAAATGTACAAAATATTGCTTCAGAGATTTTTTAATACGCACATATCCTAGGAAATGTATACTTTTCCTAGGAATTTTATAGAATTCCAAGATTGTATTCGGAAATGTATAAAAATAAGCGGCACTAGCGCGGTCGCGTGATCGGGTGTCCCTCGGTACACTTAAAATTTCATTTAGCCAAATCACATTGGCTGACAGGGACTTTTAACTCACAATTATTATTGTTTAGCCTGACAGTTGTTTTCGCACTATTATACTTTGGCCGAAAAAAATATCTCCATTACTAAACTATTATTGGCATGAAGGTTTTAGTACTCCTGTAGCTGGATAACAAAGTATCCGTTAGGTTAGGTTAGACTTGCGACTTTACACATACACAGCTGCCGCGGTAGCGGCCGCCGAGCGCTATTTAAGATTCGAAGGTAAAAAAAGTAGCGTAATAAAAATAATGTTGTATAAAAAAATTTTAGGCTTAAAAGTGTGCCATAGACAATTAGGCGTACAAAAAATTTGGCGATTCGATAGAGACCCCGCGTAATCGGATTATGCAATACCCTCCCCTCGCATCGCATGTAAACGCGTATTCATTGAAATCTTATACATTTCCGATTGTTGTTTAGGAAATGTGTATATTTCCTAGGAAATGTGTCTAATATAATTTACATCACACATTTCCGGGTGATTTTAGGAATTACACACAATTCCTAGGAATTGTATACAATGACGGATTTCATACATTTCCTGTAACATATACATTTACATTAATTCATCAAAAACTTTATTCAATTCCCTTAACAACATTTGCAAAAAGTGTAAACAAAAAATTACGTCCGAACTCAACTACCTACAAGGGCGGAATATTTTCTAAGTCTACAATTGTACGGCTAATTCAATTTTCCACAATGACCACACTTGAATGCGGAGTATAACCGGCAAAAACTCGTAATTGCACTAATTAACTCCAGAGTCACGTACAAATTAAGACCGAGAAGAAAAATTCCGCCGGAGCATTCGAATGGAGGAATCCATTCGGATCGAATTAAGGCGATGATGACTTTTTTAATAGAGCAAAAATAGTTTCAGTTTGAGAAGTTCGCTGCCAGTTTTGTGAGCCATTTGGTTAATTTCGGACCGTAATAACAGAAGATTTTTCAGCTTATTAGAAAATGAGTCAGTTTTGGAAAATTTATCAATACAATCTCGATTATAAACAAATAATACGAGTATCATTTAACTATTGCAAAGTGAAATTATGTTGAGGATACTGAGTCAGTTAACATTTGTTTGAGTCGATTTACAAAATTACTGAAATAAAGGAATGAAAAGATACATGTAGAGTCACTTTCCAGGCGCTAAATAAATAAACATTTACATTTGTATCAAAAAATGTTATTCAAAATTATTCTGTAGTTGCAACTTCTGTCCATCAAAACATTTAAACCGATTTTTAACTCCAACCGCGTATTTACTAACACGCTCCCGAACTGTCAAATCGCAGACAAAAATATTGCCTTCCCACTCCAGCCGAAGGCATTGATCCAATGGATGTATTCCACATAAGGCCGAGTGCACACGGAAGCCCGACCACTCGCGTGGTAGCGCAGACACGCCATCTGACAGCCGAGTGTCAGGTTTCACAGTAGTGGGTATTTTATTACCTCACTAAATGTCACTTACGATTGGTTTATCGCATTATTAAAAAGGTGAATGACATCAGACTTTACGTTTTTGTTGCAACCCAACTAATATTAATTAGTTATTTAATTTTTAGCGTTAAGAGTCGCTTCTCAAACTAATTTGAAAATTATAAATAACTTGAAAAAATCGAACTGCCTAAGGCGGGAATTGAACCCACGACCTTCCGCTTGCCGGGCGACTGCTCTTCCAATACAAAGTTTGATGTGCCGCTTCTAGCCGTCCGGCTAAGCAAGAGTATAACGGAATCATGTTTTAAAGTATAATTCGGTTACTTTAAGGCTGGGTTGCACCATCTTACTTTAAAACTTTAACAAACGTCAAAAGTCTGTCAAAGTCCATGCAAAAATCACCAGTTATGGTTATATTCACGGTTAAAATAAGATGGTGCAACTCAGCTTTAATGTTTAATTGAATGCTAAAATAACTAATCTAAAACACCCTCGTAAGTGATTAAGTGAATCAAAAATCGATTAAACCACCACCACAGCATTAACTAGAGTATTATTCGAACAGCCAAAGCTATTTTAACGCATTGCAGACAGAGGCTTGTGATTGCAGCCTACGATTGTCTATTCCAACGGTCAACCACAGATAAAAATAAATCACGCCAAGTGAATGCTGCTTATAAAATATGGAAGCATTTCACGGCATACGTGAAGACACATTTGGCATATCAAAGAGACTTTATAGTTATTTTTTGCATTCGAATTTGGAATGATATTCAAAATAAAACACAATCAACCTAAGCTGTCAATTATTTTTAATCTGTGTTTGGGAGTTTTTGACGGGAAAGGAAGCGTATTAATTAGCGCTTTTTTTTAGCATAAGTGTAGGCAAATGACACAAAACAGTGAAACATCACTTCAAAAGGAGATATCATTTATCATTCATCAATCATTAATTGATTTTTTCTAATTCCTCGAAATATCATTATATTAGACACTGGCTAAAATCAAATGTGCAAATCGCTCGAAGGCATAAAAAAAACAGAAAACAAAACAACCTCCCTAAACTCTTCATTTTTGGAATCTATATTTGATGTTTTCAGACAGTCAAGACGGAAACGAGCCAGCCAAGTCAATAAAGAATACAGGCAAATAAAGGCAGCACACACAAGCGCGCCTTTGCGTGACTCACGCATCACGTGATCACGTCAGCTGTCAAACGCGAGTTAATATGGAATTACTGCGGGAACGCAGCTACGTCATACTATTTGGTAATGTATTGTTTTATTGATGGATGATAAAGGTTAATCGTAATTTGATTTTATTTTACACCAGGTTTTGCCTGCGAATTTGTTCACGTAGATTACAGTAATAAAGAGAAAGTTGTATTTTTGTAGTTTCTCAATATTTCCATTCATTTAAGATCATTTAATTTTATTTTTTCATTTGAAACTACTATAGCATGTAACAACAACGTCTAGGTATGGCTATGGTAGATTATGGTTTGACAACAAACTAGCGAGTGAAATTGAAAGTATGGAGTTTCTTAAAAGTTAAAATTAAGTACACTCCCTACAACCCATCCCTCAGTTCACTCACTGCTTTAACAAAATAAAACCTCGATGCAGTCACTTAACACGTTAAAGAAAACACATCGCCAATAGCTGACGTCACTGCAGTATCACCGAGACATGAAGAGCGCTGATGTAGTGACGTCACAAAGTTCTTCAGCTTTAATACCGGTAATGAACGCGCAATGCAGGCACGTCACTTGTCAGGGCGTGTTTAATATCAAATTACGTGCCTTGCCTGCGCGCTTGCCAAATTATAATATGATAATGACGGAGGTGCCGTATGCAGCCGGTTTAGCTGCATCACTCTAATATGCCTACGTTATGGACGTAAATTGGGGTAAGTAATAGCATGAATTGTATGCTCAAGAAGGTAGAGCGTGGTTAGATACAGTTAAATAGAGATGAGAGATGTCACTATCTTTTGTTTTCATTGTGATGAAAGACCTCTACTTTTTGTTTCTAATTGTTTTTATTTACATTGGATTTAAATTAAAGCATAATAATAATACTTTTATTTTACAGTTTGCTTCATGCTTAGGTAGGTGTATTTTGTATCCTTAACCTCGTAAGTCCTGTGTTTTTTCAACAGCAGTATTCATATCTGCCGGATGTACTATACCAAGTACAAACTAAGAAATGTGCTTCAGACCGAGATAAAATATTGACGGTTTTACATAGTTTTTTATGTGTTATCTTATGTTTTGTATTTTTTACTGTAAGTTTAGCATCTTTAGCACCTTTTTTAAAAGAAAAATATTGAAAATAGTTTGTACTCCTGTAAGTACGTTAGGCTTTTTATAAATTGTAAAAAAATAATATCATTAAGATAAAGGTTTTATTTATGTATTAAAAACAAATCATATTTTTCTTCTAAATGTCACTTAAGTAAGCAATAATTATAAAATTCAGTCTTTAAGACAAAATTATTTGTCCTTAGCATTTTATATGGAGAATTTCACCAAAATTATTTTTTCCAAAGTGATTTTCTAAAAAGCCATAAATTCAAATTTTATGAAAATTTGTAGGTAGATGAAAACAACATTAAGCTATTAAAAAAATTAAGACATTTTTTGAAAATTGGTATCTGTATAAAAATACATTTATTTTTGTTTAATGGAAATGGACGACAATTAGAACGAGCCGTCTTTGAAGATTAAATTGTAATTTAAAAAATAAAATTAAGTTTAATATTTTATACATAAAAGTAAGCCCTTGAAGTCATATTTCAAATAAAAAAAGAATGATGGACATAGCTACACTATGAACGAAATTACATAGTAAAGAACATTAAAGAAAAAAAACTCTCATTTCATACCTAATACAAATTTCATACAATTATTTGTGTAACAAACGCCTAACGTACTATATCAAGTACAAATTATTTTGACCAATCATGGACCTCCTAAAATACTAAGTTTCTTTTTAAATTTTGTTTAATTTACAAAAACTATAATTTATATTTACTGATACATTTAAAAAACAAGACAAAAAACAAGAGATTACTTTGATATAAACAGATAAACTATCCTCGTGCCGGCCGGCAATCCGACCAAGTGACCATTTTGCGAAAAAATGACACTGACACTGACAGTTGACGTTACCTGTCTAACATGGCGGAATTGACCATAGAGTAGTGAATGAGTATGGTCGTATCATTTTTGCCATTGTAAAAAAACTACCCGGTAAATGGGGAAAGAAAAATTTGTACTTGGGTAAGTACATTAGGCAGTTACTCTTGCTATGTAGTTTAAATGTCAGGTCTGAACTACTATGCTTAATATGTACTTGTACAAGTACGCGGGGACTTACGAGGATAAATAAAGAAAAATATGAAGATAAAACTAACTAGACACTTGATCTTAAGTAGGTACATATTAACTGTATTTACCTAAACATTTGAGACTTACAACTATAAGAGTAGGCGCTTTATTATTATCCCTGATGTTACTTTAAAACGATTTCATTAACTAACCATGCAAAATATTTATACTCTACATTTAAGTAAGAGTAGGCGCACACCGTTGATTTTTCGTCGGCCGATAGTTTAGTCGGGCAGTTGATCAGTATGGATGGGCATGTATGGGAGTGCGCACACTACGCCGATTCGATTTGGCCGTTTCTTCATACTATTTTAAATCGGGCACAACTATCGGCCAACTAGAAATCAACGGTGTGCGCCTACTCTAAAAGTGTAAATGAGCTCTATAAAAGCCAGATCGCAAAAAATAAATGAGTTTTAGCATACTTTTCCATCTAAGTAGTCGACATAGATGACATAGATGGTATCATGATGCAACTAGGTCCACATTTTCCTAATGACATAATAATACAGGCCACACCACAAACCGGCCTGGTTGCGTTGCCGGATAAAATCGATGGCGTATCGATTTATTTATCGATATTGCCAATGGGGCATCTCATTCACTTTATCTGCTAAGTATGCCTTGTTGGCAATATGATCGATTGTAATTAATTCGCACTCGAGTGCCTCTTTATGAGAATTTTAAAATATTTTTTATTTTTATTTACTTTTTCTTTAAACATAATATTTGACTATTATTGTGTCTATAAAACGTACCTATTTTAATTAGTCTTTAGATATTACACATGGATAATATGTAAACTGACCTGCAAAAGAAAATATGACACTTTTAAAATTGTAATAACTTGGAAGGTACAAAAGATATACTACCGAAATAAAAAGGACTTAAAAAATAGTCTAATAGTTTACTAAAGAAAGCTGATAAGATTTGCTATAAAACGTTTTTTTATTTTATTTTAAATCTCTACCTTTTATAGTTTAGAAAAAATGAAATATTAAAAGTGTGTGTGTATTAGTTTTGCAGGCCATGACAATACTTTCGATTTTTTTTATTCAGTTTGAATATCGATTAACATAAAATCGATTAGTCTACCCCACCTTATGAGAGCATACGTGCCATTTTCGCGCGGCACACAATACTCGAGAGCACTACACGTGGTAACCGAATCTTTTATGTGGAGCCCGAGTGCTTCAGTACTTCGATGGCGTCTCATTTTGCAAACCCTTTGAACTAAGTGCCGGGTGGTGCTGATATTTCATACATAGTAACTTTGATAAGTAATGCCTTTTAATTATCCAACAGGGTTTTTAAGAAAAATTGTAAGAAATATAATATCCACAGAAAATCATTGATTTCAATACGAAGTTTCTCTCTGCTCGGTTTTCAAATTAAATGAAATAAAAGTTGTAGTAATAAATAGTGTAAGTATACATGGTAGGTACTGTTGGTTGGTGTACCTTCCTTAATAAATAAATAAATAAATAAAAGTAGTTTTTAAAAGCTGTGTGCCTTAACAAAATATTTCCACCATACTTTTAGTTTTAATCTTTCTTCTTATTACCTATATTATTGGTTTTTTTTTATATTTACTATGCCTTATACCAGATAAACCGCACTATTAGTTTTTTGTACAAAGTCATGAATAGTCATACAATAAAAAAAACAAACCTCCTTTTATCGGAATTCGAAAAAGATTTGAAATATGAAAAATCCATTGCGCTGTCAAAAAGCGCGGGAAATACCATGCAATCACCTCTTGCATGTATAAAATTCAACACAGTAGTGCAAATAAAATTCAAAAAGTGGTTAATGGATCACGCTGGTTATTTATTCGTCCAAAATGTCTATAAAATGACCGGTAAAATATTAAAAGTACTTTTAGTGTTCCATAAGCCTTATCAAATATTTTCTAGAAACGAAATTATTTTTCTGGCAATAGCTTTTCAAAACTCCATTATAAATCTTTCCCAAAGCTTTTCAAACGGGAAAAATAAAATTGTACCTATACGAAAACGTGTTCACATAATTTCCTAGACCATAGAGTTCAAAACATCAAAAAGTTGCCGCAAAATTCGCTGTTAGAATGTTCCTTTGAACGGGCGAATGCATAAAAAAACAAATCCGTTACATAGGTGACGTCACTTGAGTGACCTGTAAGGGGATTACGGACGTAAGCCTCGGGAGGATTCCCTCTGTGGGACCTGGTAACTCTTAGTGGTTTTTATTGGCTGTATTATTATTTTCCGAATAAAATGTTACTGAATAAAAAAGTATACAAGTTGCCTTTGACTTCAATTGTATTTTGTGAACGTGGCTATTACGACTTAAGTTGCCGATTTTAGTATTGAATTAATTATTGAAAGTATTTCTCCTACTCCTCCGGTTCGATAGACAAAATAGGGTAAAAACCCCCAATTCGATAACTAATAAAAATCTTAAACAGAGTCTTGAAGCACAAAATAGTTTCATATCAAAGTTTTTCTATGTATCATGGTGAAACCAAAACTTACCATATAAATTACACAAACAAAAATTAATTTATTTAGTCCACACTAAAATAGCCTCCATAATCGTTGCATTACTCCTAATAATAATTTCAGGTAATTATTAATAGAGTTTCGTGTTTCACGTCCGTACAGTTTAATGGCGGCACTTACGTACGAACGGCACTTTAACCTAAACATAACTTATCTACCGGTAATAAGAGTTATTTTGCTACAAAAATGTGTATTCTGACGTGCTGTCGCCTGTACATATTATATTACGGCGTATAAAGATGTTAATGTGATGATAGGCCCGCCTAATGACAACTCAGGCGGCTTATATTTTACGCTAAATAATTAATGGGATATTATAAAATACGTAATAAGAAAAGCGGGATTAACATCTTTCCTATAAACTCAAAGGTAACTTAATAACGACTTTTTAACGTAACATAAAGTATTAAAACGAAACTACTTTAGTTATTTTATACTACCGCTATTATTCTGCTGTAATGCATATTATTAGCATACACAGACATCTCACTGTTTACAAAAGTGCTCAGGAAAATGGAAAATTATGGTTCCTTAAAATACAGCGGGGTGTAAAAACAATTCCTTTAGAGACCGCACTTTGGTAGCCTTTATTTCAGACACATTAAACAAAATACTAACTTTTCTGTACCTACTACAAAAGTCATTTCATGCGGTGCAAGGCAACTTTCGAACAAAAAGCACCGCGTGGCGGGCTAGAGCGGTCAGTTGTTAAAAATTTATCCGCTGTCCCGATTTTGAACAGGCTTTTTAGTATTCAATATCAAACGGCCTGACATTTCTGCATTGTAGAGGTTTTATTATGGGCTTTTGTATTTGTTTGTATAGTATACAAGTAAATCAAACTGTGTTTCTTTACGAATTTATTTTTAAATTTGACGTATTATACAGATCCGAAGTATTCATAAGAGATAGTTTGATATCTCTTGATCTATGTATTGAGAATTAACAAACACGCAAAAGATCTTATGTTTCAAAATATTTCTCGTTTCTAACTACCGCCAAAACCTTATTGAGCCTTCTCTAGAGTGTATTGTTTATTAAGTAATAATGAAAACGNTCGTGCACAAAAATAGTAATTAATTATGTAATTGTCTCACGGATAGCTTTAATACGAGTAACACGCAAAGGTTTACCGGTCTCTATAAAGTTATTTTCATATTTTTTATCGACATCATTATTTTGATACATAAATAAAATAAACCTTTTGGAATTGAAAATTAAAAAATATTTATCCAGGTGATACAGACGACCATATCTTTTTGCTATCGATGCTTCTTCCATCTTGAAGTCGAATCATCAACGCAACCGTGTAATCTTTTATTGATCTATGTTCCCGAAAACGGTCTGTATCAGTCCCAAAGCGTCCCGTTCCGTCCCATTCGGGCCAGAGCGAACAGCACTATTGCATATATTCAACAATTGCTAGGAAGACGCGGACGCCGCCTGGGAAATACACCTGATTGCGCGCGCTGTGAGCGGCAGCGCATTTGGAAATTGGCAGAACTTGCTTTTTTGCTGCATTTTGCATCTTTTGAACTTATTCCGTTAGTGTTTGTGCGACAATTTTTATCATTAGCTGGATAAAGATCTCTTTTGTGTTATACAGATAGTGTATTGTTTTTTTTTATTATTCGAATTTACACGGCTTGTGCGTTCTATTTTTAAAAACGGATAGTGATTTATTTTTGTTTCCTTTTTCCAAATATTTTGCAACGAATAAAAAAAAATGATAATCGATAGAATGATATAAGAGACTTCTAAATCAAGAGCTGCCTCACAGAGCTGTTTTTGTTGGCCGCTCTACTATCAACTCTACTATCAATTGCACCTACCTGCGAGTACCATCTAAAAGGCAGTACTGACTTATTTTTAAACGAAACCCTCTACTTAAATGGAATGCAAATGGTATTTACGAAGTAAGGAAATAACACAAGTCATGTAAACTAGGTGAGCGAAACGGGACCACATACACACGGAATGACAAAATGGCAGAACGCATAGAATTTAAAACAAGTGAATTTGCAAATTACGTCATTTTACACAATAGCCCATAGTAGACTTCTTTATTTGATGTATTTGGTAATCGATTATCGATTCGGAATGATTAAGATTCGATACTAACCGATAGGTAGCATAGGAATTTGTTTTGTTTACTTGCATTAAAATTCTAGCTTGTTAAACCGCCATGTGCTATGCATGTCATTGGTGATACTTCATTGTCGAATACAGAACAGAACTCTTCCATAGTAAAGGTTTACTTAAAAAATATTGTAATTTATGTTTTGCATAAGTAATTACTAATCGTCATCNACGGTCGTGATCGGTATACTAAGAGAAAATCAACCTTGCGATTTGAAAAAAATAAAGAGGTAAAAATTATGATGTCGGGTTCAGGGATGTCAGAAGTAAGAAATTATTTTACATAGCGCTAGTCCCAAACTAAGCAAAACTTGTAATTTAAACAAACATGGCAATGTACCATTCTGCTTGCTTATTGGCCGCTAAGCCACGGTAATACTATCATACAGTATTGTAACTTCATATAAACGGACGAAACGCGAATTTTCCTTCGAAATTCAAATCTCGGTATGCGCTCGACATGCAAAAGTCGGGGGTGTCGCGAATGTGCCACGGTAATAAACGGATGATGTGTTGTTTTTGAAACAGTAAGCGCTCTTTTTTATAAAAATAATTACAACTAAGTATACAGGGTGTTAGGTAAATAGGTTTATAAGCTAACACTAGCCCATGTTAACATATTATGCATATAAATGGTATGGTGAAGTCAGTGATATCATTTTAATTTGTTTAATTTTCATACAAAATAAAATTTATAAAATCAGATATATATTATGTATGCAAATTAAAATTATTAAAATGATTTCAATTTTCTGACTTCACTAAGTATACCATTTACATGCACATTTTAACATGGGCTAGTGTCGGCTTATAAACCCATTTACCTAACACCCTGTATAATAATCAAGAATTTTGTACGCCTCAGTCGAGGCGCATACATTTTACGGTCGCAAATTTATAAGATTTATTACTAAATCTTAACACAAATATAATTTTTAATTAAATCTACTAATCACAAAACAACATGCATTTTATCCTATTTCATTCAGTAAGTTATTTTGTTTGTCCAAATAAAATAAAAATTACAATCACAAAATACATTCACAAAACTAGATAAAAATTCTAAGTAGGCAGTAGATGTAATGAAAATAGGGTCTACAGGTGGGCAGCCCTATCGCATGTTGTCATATGGTGACGTACCGCGCGGCTGTTGACATTTATTTCAAAAATATGGCCGAGTTGGAATACTGTATAGATAATATCGTCACCGTCGTGGCAGAATTAAATAACTGACAAAACCAAACTTGCGAGATATTTACGTTTTTGTGATTTTTTTCGTTAAAAATGGCGATAACTTTTAAGGGTAAAAATATTTTACTGTCGGTCTTTTGATATTTTATACAGCAAATTTACCTTTATTAAATCAATATTCTTCGATGACGTTATTTTGTATTATTTTAAATAAAAAAAATAAAAATGTAATTATTTAGTTTTGCCACAACCGTATTTTACAACTAATTTGCAGTTATTTAGTTTTTGCATGTCACTTATTTAGTTTTGCCACAACCAAGGTATTATAAAAACGAATATTTCCATTGAATAAGTACACTTGTTTAATTTTGCCACACTTTTATTGACCTAAATGTTGATTTATTCATTTTATTTTATTTGTTTTGTTAATGCGATTTTAGTCAAAATCTGTAAAATTGTTAAATAACACTAGAATATACCTACTTATTAAATACTTATAAATGTTTGACAAATTGGTATGGTAACCATCAACATCAGATTCCTATAACATTGAAATTAAATTGAAAGAACCAACATCAAAATGAATATCAAAAATTAAAATAATCCAAAAACAATAAAACTGTAATAGGGATATCTCCCTACCCTCAACGTCATGGCAGAACGACGTTCAATGTCACCGGAAATCCTAGTTGACGCTAAGGCACATCGGCAGCTCAATAGACAGATATGGAAGTCCTTTCGAAATGATGTTCGCAACTTTAATACAAATAGTAACGTAAGTGCGCCTATTAACGACCCCCCAAAATTTGTATCCTATTACCGCCCTATTTTTCTTTCTTTCATAAAAGACATAATAACAGGTTCCAGAAAACACGTTACCTAAAAAATATCTAGATATGTTTATTGACTATCAAAACGATTAAAGTTTGTGTTCGTAAATAACCAGTAAACGGAGTTATTTGACATTAAATGGGACGCGCCCGCAACGGACGCACTTTTCATACTGACGCGCTCCCAGCTACTTAAGGTGCACCTTGTTATTAATTAGCGATTTTAACACATTTAAAATGAGTATACCAACATGTTTTTGCATGACAATATTAATTCGTACTTTAGTTTCCTTAATAAACCCTCAATATAGCCCTCTCGCTGTATTTTTGTGGCTTAAATACAATTTTAAATAAGGGCGGTAATAGAAACACTTTTCATAATTTGGTTCCTAATAACGACCCATGGCGTTGTTAGAATTTTGATTAAGTTTTTTATTTTAGTATTTATATCTTTAATTACGCATTTAACCTCTACTTTGTTGTCTTGATCGATTCATAAGAATATTTCACATGATTAAATCAATTAACGCCATACGTTAATTGTCATAGGTTTGGCATAAAACTGCAATGAACATTAAAGAATATCTCTAATAATGTATGACAATAGATTTTATAAAAACCTGTTAAATTCTAATTAGTACCTGTTTGATATAAAATAAAACCTAATAGAAATGATACTTCACTGATCACGTCTTCATTAAAGTAGGTATTTTAGCTGGTTACTGTTTTTTTTTACGGTCGGTAATAGAATAAAGTAATATTCATACTTAATTCTATTACCGCCTCATAATTATAACGCCACCTGCGAAGACTTATAAGCCTGTATTTTGTATATAACTAACATTTATNGAACGCATAGAATTTAAAACAAGTGAATTTGCAAATTACGTCATTTTACACAATAGCCCATAGTAGACTTCTTTATTTGATGTATTTGGTAATCGATTATCGATTCGGAATGATTAAGATTCGATACTAACCGATAGGTAGCATAGGAATTTGTTTTGTTTACTTGCATTAAAATTCTAGCTTGTTAAACCGCCATGTGCTATGCATGTCATTGGTGATACTTCATTGTCGAATACAGAACAGAACTCTTCCATAGTAAAGGTTTACTTAAAAAATATTGTAATTTATGTTTTGCATAAGTAATTACTAATCGTCATCATTTCAGCTACAGGACGTCCACTGCTGAACATAGGCCTCTCCCAATGATTTCGAGATTGACCGGTTGGTAGCGGCCTGTATCCAGCGTCTTCCTAAGGCGGTTATCACACTGCGCCGCGCTCCGCCGCGGAGCGCGTGATTTCATATAAAAAATCCCGCGCGCAGACGCGTTGTCAGTGTGAAGTGCCGCGCGTGTTTTCTATACAAACTAAGGTACTTGCATACAATGATTAAATCAGTCGTCCCGCGCTCCGCGGCGGAGCGCGGCGCAGTGTGATAACCGCCTTACTTTATGAGGTCATCTGTCCACCTTGAGCCGGACGTCCTATACTGTCTAAGCCTGTGCAATGTGTAAATAGTAGCCAAAATAATACCTAATAAATTTCATTGCAATCTACGGTACCAAGACAAGGTATAATTATATCATTACCATGAGGAGGTCCTAATGATATCCTTTCCAGGAATTTCATACGGATATGTTATTGGTATAGACTGCACGTCAAGCTAAGGGGTCTTGTGTAGAGGTAATAGGGTTGATTTTTCAACAACAATGTATGTTTAATAGCAGCAACTCATCCCAAGCGTTAAATAGTGGTATTACACACCTTACTTATGATTGACACAGTAAAAATTAAGTATAGTAGGTAATACATGCACTCATTTAGCACTATTTTATAGGCACATTTATTTTTCGAAGCCAAGTCAAGTCAAAAAAACAGGGGGGTGGGGATGAAAATCATTCATTTTTCATATCCACCCCACTGTTTTTTGACTTGACTCGACTAATTTCCGCGCAGTGTAAATCGGCCACATGAAATATAGATGACTAATTGCACCAACTTAATTTATTTATTCGTATGAAGTCACTTTAATGCTTGTAAATCAAATTCTTTCATAATATTTATCGTTATAATTACTATTGTTTAATAATACGTACCTAACAATTGATTTAACTCCAGTAAAATATAATTAATTGTGTTTGTACACTACTTTTCTAGTCATAGGTTTTCCCAACATCTTCATCTAATAACTGTTAGAAAAAATAATCATGTAGGGTTTTTTGTGTAGATGATTCAAACAAAGCAATATTTTTCTATTAGTGATGTCATAAAACTCATTTTATTTTTTGCAAATTAGCTTTTAGAAGCTATGATATCTTCCATTTATCCCTTACACTGCTTCATAGTCTTGATTGAAATGAAGATGGTTCAAAAAACATTATTTTTCTTAATACCTAATGACTTTATAGCAGTAATTTATTCTCTTTTGAAAATTTTACCTGCCAGTGCTGAAAATAAGCAGCGCATGAAACTCAGCCACTATTTGATAGTATTGACGAACTACTGCTTTACCAAAACTACGTTGTGTGTGTGGTCCTTGACACCATGAGTTAGTACAATGTAATACTAGAGTGAAACTGATTAATAAATAACTAGGTAACCGTCTCACTTGGAATGCAGTGAACCGTGGACAGTAGTGGAATTAATCGCCAGGGGATTCCGTAATAACTATACTCAATTTACTTGTATTAGTACATTATTATACGTGAAAAGTTAGCGTGTGAAAACTAGTATTATTTGTAGGTCTAATTTAGATTCTAAATAAAAAACTAAAACGTGAACTGCGTCTTCGAACACGCATGGCATTTTTTTATTTACAGGGTCGAATTGCATGCAATTTAAAAAAAAATCTAAATTATAGCCCTATAAATTCATTGTTGGAGCGAAACCACATCGAAATTCATATAGCCGTAAGTAACAAATTAACAGACGAACACGCGAACTCGTCTTGTTTTGTAACAAATAAATGAAAAACATAAACAAAAACATGCCTATTAAAGCGTGAGAATAAATAAATCGATATCTAAAAAACGTACAGTAACATAATATAATTGCCGTGAACTTCTACAATATTATTCAATAACTGAAAACACCGCTAATGAAGTAGGTCATATTATGTAACATTAAAATTATTATTGTTATATAAAATAACTGATTCATTTAAAACTAATAACTCGTGCTACGTACGAGGCACACTACACACGTTATTAAGCATCTAATTGGTGGACTGAAATATAGATTTTGAAAATAACATTTTACTGGCCAATTAATCAAAGTACTTTGTATAGGATTAACCTGAAAATTAGTTAATCGACATTCTTGCAATATCGCGTCACATGTACTTTTGATGATTTATTTAAAACGATATTGGACAATATTCACGGTACAATAAGCGAACTAAATGTACCGAAATTATTAAAGTGTATTCACGTTATTTCTTCATTATGTACTCGTGAAAACTTTGTGGAAAAATTGGAGTTGTCTAATTCTTCACTTCAGACGTTGGTCAGAAATCAAAAGTGATCATTATTTGCTGTGTTTATGTGAGTAATATTATAATAGTGTAAAAAAGAAACGAGTCTTAAGCCTGTTTAAACAAAACAACGTTTTCTCACTGACAAATTGCGCGTAAAAACACTCACTAGCAAACTACAACCGAAAAAACTAGGCGAAAAACTGTTACCTAGGTAATTTTGATCAGACGAGTTTTGATTCATGTTAGTTTGTGAATTGCAAGTTTATCAATCTGGAATTCCCTCAATAGACGTCTAAACTGTGCTATACAAAATACGAGTTAGCCCGGTCCACTTCAATAAACGCATTTTCTAGCAAACGAGTAGATGTAGAACGTAACGTGCGCGTAACGCAAATGGTACGTGTTAATAAATATTGAACTCGCTTCGGGATTTATGTTTTTATTTTGACACGGGAGCGGTTGAATAGTTGTAAGTCAGGTAGTGATGACATTTATATCTTACTTAATATTGCCGAGAGTAATTTTCGGCTGCTATGTTGACCGCGTTATATTAGGTGTGTAACTTATAATTACTTGATCAATTAACTGTGTATTTTCACCTATCATTCAAGTATGTTTAAGTTTATAAGAACATTTAAGATACAGGAGCGATGAAAGTATAAATATTATCAGGAGGCATTATATTCTCCCGACTGGCTCTATCGGAAACTTATCAGTCTAGGTGTTCTAGTGCTAGCTACGTTACGTAATAAAGTATCTACCTCGATGTTCGATTTATCGCTAATGCATAATTTAGAAGGTACGAGTAGTTTCACGTCTAGTAGCGTCTTTACCTATTAAATATAAACTTCTTCTGTTAGGTTTTTTTTCTACCGTATAAAAATCAAGATAAGTCATGGATTTCAAAGGAAAATGTATCGGAAAATTCACCTTTTTAAAAGTGCCACAAAACAAAAAGGCCTACCTACACACACGAGGATGTTTCTGATAGTCCATAACTTAAGAAACGTAATTATTAAAACGTAAAGGGTTATTGTTGGAGTTACAGTCGTTAGTCATTTTTATTTATAGGTTTCAGGTTTTGTTCGTGTTATTTCTTCTTTTTAAGTACATTTTATTTGCGCGATATAAACGCCATTTCACGTCTGTAATCAACATTTATCTTAAGTTTTTTTAAGCTACGCAGACGATGATTCTATTTATTATTAAATGTTGCTGATTAATTAAGAATAATACAAATAATGAACCTACATAGACTAAATATTTAGTTAATCTTAAGTTTTTTATTTTATTTAATAAATTTCCCAGGAGCGCAAATCCTCGCGTAACGCGCAACATAACGTGCTAAGCGCGCCGGGCAAGCCCAGGCAGCGTAACGCAGAGCTTACACAACCGTAGTACATATTAACGCGATGCGCCGGCGCACACCACAGTGACACACCGGCTGCCGACATGATCTACAACATCGCTGTGAGTCCTTTATTTATATATTTAAATATAAATTAATTAAATTGTACCACTAAATCGGGAAAACATCAATTTTTGATTGATTAATTATAATAACTAAACCATTTGTAATAATAACAACAAAACAAATTATTTTACAATATTATTGACATATTAAAATAAGCTATTTTGTTGTGGTTGTCACTATTAGAAACAATTAACCATACTTTTAGTTTAAACTCTAGTTCGCCAACAAAATATTTTAATTTTTTGTATCCACAGACAGAAACTAATAATTGGACTTAAATGTGTAAATCGGTGAATACAAGACTTTTAGAAAAAAATCATACCTTCTATAAGAATTCGTAGGAAATGTTTATTAAATACATACTGTAATCTTCAATAAGCTTTGCTCTTTTCTACAAGTGTTAAAAACAACCCCTCCATTTTTTTTTCTTATCAATCGCAGACAACTTTTAAAAATTGTTTATAATTGCAATTTTTTTGCGTTTCTTTTCGAATCATAATAAACAAGACATTACTTACCAAGACTGAGGGCAATAAAACAAAGGCGGTCATGTGTAGCCAAACCGCAGACTTAAGACTTTTTGTCGGCCGATAATAGGGTCGGGCTGTTAATCAGTAAGGACATGTTTGAAAGTGCGCACATTGATATCGGCCAATTCTTCATACAAATTAGAATCGGGCCCAACAATCAGCAACTAAAAGTCTGTAGTTTGGGGGAAGTCTAATATTATGTCAATTATTCTGTCTTAAGAATTTACTACCTAATAATTATAGTATTTTCAGCAAGGATGCTCTAAAAATTAAGAAACCCTACCCTGTGCAAAATTATAGGCACTCATAATCAGCTATAAACCGGCTTTATCATAGTAGGTACTTAATCGGCCAGTTTATTGTTACTGTTTTAATAATTAAGCAACACGGACTATTCCATCCTGTTAATCATCTTTTACGTAACTGTTTTTAAACTACAAGTCCATTGCATAAATTATGTAAGAAATAAATAAAAATATATCAGTGAATTTCAATCTAGAGTTTTTGTCGCGTGTCCTTCTTTGTCCTCCTTCCAAAATCCAGGATATGAACTACATCCCTATTTTTGCCCTCTTCTTCTTCGTCGCTACACTCTTGCCAGAGTGGTCGTGGTCGTCACACCAGGTCCGGTGGCAAGCCTCACAATCCGTCGCCATTCCTCCCTCACTGCAGCCTTTGTGCACTCGTGGAGTGGACCATTGAGTGCGGTTTTGACCTGGTCAGTCACGTTCCACCGATTCTCGAAAAAAATAGCACTTATTCGTGAGATAAATACCTACTTTAAGCCTGATATTAAAGGATTTGTCGCGCTGAATGTGATCTGCGTTCAGTTCAAAGTAAATGTAGCTCGCATAATGTATCTTGATCCTACTTTGACCTGACCGCAACCAATGTAGCAAATCCTTTAACAAAAACATAGTAAATCCTTAAGAGTATCTCTTGAAAAAAATCAGGTAGATTCAGGAACTAGTAACGAAAGGTCTGAACGATCGATCCATATTTTATCGATATCGATTTTTTATAAACTGGCTCTTTTTAAACGCATTACTATGCAGAATTGCGCTGTTACGTCTTTATTTAGGGCATGCGTGTGCGCAAGACTTATTTGGCTAGCCGGCTGTGTATCCTAGTACAGACGGCACATTAAGTTTAACAGTGGATCGTATGCAGTTGTAATAGATGCTATTTTTTTTTATCCACTACGAGGAAGCTCTTGGCCTGTATCTCACCTTTTTACATCAACACCTTTTTTCAATAGCTACTTACATTTTGCAACTAAAATGTAGCTGTTGACTGTACTATCTGTCAAACTCCATCGTTATTATTACAATAATTTGCAAAGCACTTTTTAAACGGATTTGATCATTGATTTTTCAGTTTAAATATTGTCATAATTAGATCGGAGCTATTTCAGTTTTACAATTTAATTAAACAATTTTTAATTTGTTAAAAAATTAAATTGCTAATAAAATCTGCAGTAATAAGTATATTGATCGCATTAGATGATGTATTAATTAGTTTACAAATTATGACATATTTTGTAACATAAATTGACATTTTGAATTAATTTTCAATCGTTTTATTTTTCTACAAAAAGAAACGTATTTTTTTTTCTTTTGTAACATAGCACATAACTATATTTTTTTGTCTTTCCAGTTGACTTTTGCTCTGCTGATGGCAGCTGCGTGCGTGGCTTTGCCGGTGCCGGAGCCTGATCCTCACCACACACGGTAAGCCTTCAGCTTTGCCATCTTATTTCGATGTAATAGAAGTTATTTTGCAACAAAAAATTATAGTTTGATTGTACAATCGTCTTTAACTCTTTGCAAGAGCACACTAGTACAAATGAATAGTGGAAATAAATACAATAAATTCATTGAATTTGTCTTATATTTGGGGAATACTTATACCTACTATAGCTATATACATTTATATTAAAAAAGATGCAATGATTTCAATTTCACCCTGTATTATTATGAGGCGCTGGGGATTCTAATCTGCTACCCTGCTGCTGGTACATAATATTCCACGTTGGTGACGTGACCTAACAATAAATTGTCATTGAACTTTATTGACAAAAGTTTGAATAATGGCATGTTTATTTTCCAGTATCAAGATCCACGTCCCCCACGAGATCCACACCCTCCACCACCACCACGTCGAGACCGTTCCGGTGATCAAGACAGTTCCCGTCATCAAGACCGTGCCAGTTTACAAAGAGGTTCACGTGGTCAAACCCGTCCCAGTCATCAAGACCGTGGGCGTCCCAGTCTACCAGACCGTGGCCGTTGAGAAGCCTGTCTTCATACCCTACAAGGAACACGTCTCAGTATCCCATTCCTGGCATTGATTGAAAATACCTTCTTAGTTAGTACATAATAGGGTCACAAATACCTTGACACGTTCGTAGCATGTTAGGTTAGCGCAAATCAACAAATTTGTTTTTGGCGATATTTTTTTGGAACTTGTACATAAGAAAAGAATGTCTTACACATATTTATTATGTACAAATAAGACTGAAATTGAACGTGAAGCCATGTAGATACAAGTCAGCAATATGTCTTCTGATTTTTAAGTTCTGCCTTGTCATCTTTAGTTTTTGAAACCACATAGTTTCTAAGATGTAAATAACATTACGTTATCTTAANTATCTTTATACTTTTTAACATTGTTATTATCTATTACTTATATGAAGTCCGTCGAAAAGTTAATTGTTATTTCGATGGGAGATTTTCACCAAATTTATTGGTACCTGCTTACGCATATTTCTAAATGTACATACTATTGTAGCCACTCTACACTGTCGAAAATGACAATGAGAGAGAATCGAGTCGAAAATTATATAAATTGAAGTCATACACAAACGAAAAGTACACAATTGAAACCGAATCTGTGTTTTATTTCGAAATAAGTACAACGTACTTACCCTCGTTTAATCTTTTTGTACCTTTGACTTGTGTAAAAGAAATTGAGTAAAAGTGTCACTCCCCGATAATCAAAATTGAAATTATTAGACGATGAATAATGTATTTCACATTTGTAGTAACTTCGTTTCCCTTTTATCTCTATGAATGTGAACAAATTAAATAATCAGAGCACTCTGAAGTGGATACGTACGCGAGTATTTTTTAAAACTGAGATGAAATATTTACGACTTTATTTACTTTTTCATAATCTGACCTACATCTACGTACAGTCCGCATCAATAACCTTCAACAATTTTGAGAAAAATATACTTTTAAACAGAATTCAACAAATGATATGTATTTTTTAATAAAACAGATGAAATGATACTTAAGACTTTAGGTATAAATATCGACTGAATCAGACATTGAACTTTTTCAGTGATCTGAACATTATTTCAGTTTTGGTTTTCCTTATTTAATTTTAATATCATATTTTAATGCCGCTAAGATTAACATTGTCTAGGTTTTTTTTGTGAATTAAATAAATGACAAAGCGAAGCGAAGAGCGATAACTAAATCGAATCTCATAAATGTCACATTGTCTATGATGCTTGAGCTACAATTTTTATCGAGTTTCATTTTATCTGTGGACGAGCAAAACGTCAAAGTTTAGCGTTGTTTGTACTCGCTATCACTCGGCGCACGCGTTTGTTGACTTGTCAAACTGCTACTCGATTTGTATACTTACTGCGACGTCTGATTGTCACGTCGTAGGCCTCGCATAAAGTATGTAAAACTAGCTTCAGCACGCGGCTTTACGTGGATTTTGGATTTTGACTTTAGCAGGCGTTCGTTATCAATAAGCTGATTCCATATCAATAACAAATTTAAGAATTTTTAGTTCACTAACTGCTTACTTAGATGTTTTTCCAAACCCTAAATAGCAGTCATAAAAGCTATTATACATCGCAGTATGATTTTAACTCCTTCGGTACAATAAATGGGTTAGTTCTGAGAAAAAAGCAGCGTAAGAAACTCAGTTAAGTTAAATATAAATTTTTCGAAGAAGAAAATTCATGATGCCCAATTGACCTTTGCTGAAAATTGAGTGATAAAAAAATTCTCAATCAATTAAACACCACATTAACCACCTTAACGCCATATCCCATTCATGAACACAATATGGGCCCAATCACCACATCGCTCGTTAAAGTCGTGATAATTTTTCCGCTCGCTACTCGACGTCCTGATATCCGACCAATTAATTCTTTTGTACTACTCTTTCGAGGTAAAAACACAGCGGTATCTTACATAGTTGTAACAGGGATCATTTTGCAATAAATCTGGTTTCGTGCAGTTTGTGCTGTTGACGGTATGTATCTACTGATAATTTCGCACACAACCCTTGACAACTCAGATAAGTGAACAAAACTGAGAATTTAAAAGCCAATTACATAATTTGCATAAAACAATGGGATGAACCTGTCGGTTTAATTTATTGCCGTATCGAATGTGCATCGTCAGCTAAATACGCTATAAATGTGGTAATTAGTTTTCCGCTGTCACTGTAAAATCAATAATGACAAGTTATAGCTGAAAAATACTAGAAGAAACCATGGGTTAGGGTATGCTCCACGTACCTTCTCTTGAGTCGATTAACATTGTATTTCGTAACTCCACTTACTTACTGTGACCACTATTTCGTTATCTTGTCAATAAAAGTAGCTATTGCATTATTTGGAATCTCTCGCATCTTGATTGTTTATCTTCTTTCAATAACTGTAGGTATAGGCAGGTTTTGTAAAAACGTTTTTTATTTATTAGTTTTAGGGGATTACTAATGTTTGGCCAAAAAACGTTTCCCAAATTATCACATCGCAAACAACGTTTCGCAAATTTTCATTTGGCAAAATCTCATTTGGCAAAACAACTTATTGCAAACTTTTAATTCGCAAATGTCTTTTTTGGCATATTATTGTTTAGCAAATTATTGTTTGGCAAAGTATGTTTTGCCAAATGTTTCATTTGGCAAAAATATTTCACGATAAACTATTTACAAAATAATTTGATTGGTGCATAGAATAGAATACAAATTAGCTTGTTGTTATTATTTTGTTAAGTGGGTAGTTAATATAAAAGGACAATGACCAAAAATGTATGGAGTGTGGTCCAAATGTCCACCACTAACGAGACCTATGTAGTAAAATAGTCTACTAAATACTGATTCATTATAACCAAACCGCAATCAAAAATATGCTGTCAGTAAAAAGTTATGACTGAATGAAAAGTCATGTTTTTACCTTTTCATCCAAAAAATGTTCTTGATATCATTCTATCCATCGCACATTTTGGATTAATCTATGCATGTTATGTCATGTCGCTTAGTGTGCCGTGTTAGATTATCGCTAAAAGAAAAAAAAAAGCTCAAAAGAAGGACAACAATATTGGAATTATGGTCGGGTGGTCGCTGCTCCGCCCCTATTGGTTGTAGGGTGATGTTATATAACCTAAAACCATCCTTGATAAATGGGCTATCCATAACAAAAATATTTTTTCAAATCGGACCAGTACTTCCTGAGATTAGCGCGTAAACTACTACAATTTTTCATACGGTCATAACTTTTTACTGACAGCTTATTTTTTTTTCGTCCCATACTGAAAGTTAATCTCTATTTAATGGACTATAAGCCAATATAGGTCTCATTAGTGGTGGACATTTGGACCACTTTTGGTCATTGTCCTTTGTTCTAAATTAATTTTCAAATTTCATTCTTTTTATCGAAATTTTCAAATGATTCATTAACAATAGAGGTGATTCTAGCGCTCGGCGGCCGCTGCCTTGGGATATAATATTTGGCAAAATAAAACATTTGCTATCTAAACATTTGCCAAGTAAAATTTTACCAAATGATAATTTGACCAAATTAATTAGTTGCGAAAAGTACAGTTGCTAAAAGTTCATTTGGGAAATGAAACTTTGGCGATAAGTTTTTTGCGAAGTGAAATTTGGCGAAAAGTAATTTGGCCAAACGGAAGGATACCAGTTTTAGGTACTTAATCGAGTTCAAAATTATTGTCCGCTTATTTATGAATATGTTTGTGATAAGCTGGCCTTATTTAGGATGATTCTAAACCACTAAATCCTGGTGGTTGCATTCGGTTAGATTAGCGGTTATCCCGCCCATGTAATGGAATTAGCAATAATAAACTTGGTATCGAATACGTATCAATATTTAGGATTAGCATGCAAAATTAATTTATTTAGAATTTTCAGCATATCTACTTACTGCAGTCGACATTATACATGTAGATATTTAGTTACATACAGCAAAAGTCTCTCTCGCTCTACCTTCGGTGTGATCACCACTTTCTAGCAGGCGAAATGCAGGCCAAGAGCTTCCTCGTTGTGGATAAAAAAAAATATAAAAGAGAAATTCGAAGTTTTTTTATGACTATGTTATGATTAATCAAAAACTTTCATCAACTTTGATGGGAACCAGGCTAAATTTACCCCAAAAATGTATACAGCAGATATTTTTGTAACAAAACAACGGGGCGAGGGCAAAGTTACATTATTAATGAGGCTTAATCATGCGAACTCCACGTGATTTCCTGAAAATTATAGCCTCGACGAAATTTTTAAATTATACCTACAACACAATAACCAATTATACAGGCCAGTAATTTCTCTATCCGAAACATCAGGGCGGAAAATTTGTTTTCGCAGACAAATAAACATACGTCAGCTGGATAATGATTGCACGGGCCGTTTTGCGGGGTACTTAATTAAAAAGAACAATATTCGCCGTTTTTGTTGTTTGGCGAGGGACAGAGCCGCGTTTTTATACCATACGAGGTATTTGAATTAGCTTTAATGGGATATGCAATAGCAAATGGATTGTCCATTAAAAAATCCCCGAATGAGAACAACATAATACATGACGTCCCCATTAGAACTGCCGCTGCCAATTTGTCTTGTGAATTTTTGTCAACAGCACCCAAACAACTACATGTATCATGTGAATCGCTGAGGTGACACTTTTTTATAGAATTTATTTGATCGAGATGAGAGTGGCACCTACCCCATGACTACGCTTCTACTCGTATCTTGAAGAACTTATTGGTTCATTGACAATATTTTTAGTACCAAAATAAAACTTCCAGAATGCAACTGCCACGTTTTCTTCATTAATATTTTCAAAGAGCCATGCTCAATCTTCATCTAAGGCTCTTACCAACTGTAACTCTATATAACGACAAATAACCCGGAAGAAAAATCGCCACCAATTTAGTAAAGGACTAATAACTCCGCAAGAGGCCCTATCTTGTCGCTAGATGGCAGTTAAATAAGCCAAATTGTCCATCCCTTCGGACGGAGCCCAGTTTTATAGCACCTTATATCTTCTAGATTTGCCACTCCTTTTTCTCTGATAACATCGATTCATTATATTCCTTTTGTTTTTGGGAAGTATACTAAACTTTCAGTTACGATAATTTCCATTTTTGCAGAGTACCCTCGCCTATTCTCAACACCCTATATAAAAGCCCTTAAAGTGCTTCTTTGTTGTATTAATTTGAACAGACAAAGAAGCTATTATAATTAACAAGATATCGTCAGAAAGGAATAATAACTAAGAGTTTGATATAAAAATACGATTCATTTTATATGATAAGACCCTGTCATTTTTTTATAAGGGCGTGTGCTATTATCGTAATTTACCCAACTCATACAGATTTTACGAGCCCTGCGTATTGCTTTTGAGAAAGCAGCAAAAATATGTCATCAAAGTCCTGAAATACAGTATCAAAGTCCCCGTTTTCTGTCTTATCAGCAATCCTGGGGACATACATATACCAAAATATAGCGACATTCCCCTATCGGCCCCTAGCGAGAATCGTATGATCGGGGGTTTTCGACACCCCTCCCTCGCGCTTGCTGCAATGACGTAATCTTTAAAGAAGATAACTAATCTTCCTAATTGATCTTTTTCCTTGATGAGTTAAACAAATGAGAGAGAAGCACAGTTTTGCGATGATAGGCATTAATACTTAGGGTTTTAGGAGTATTTTCGGCTGTTGTATTTAATGGCAGTGTTTTGTTTTCTTGAGGACCGGTGGCGGGATGCGGATTACGCAAACCTCTTGTTAGAATTTGTGACGGTTTGTTGTAATCGTGATTAAATGTGTGCGGTATAGGGGAGAATGTGGAGTGATCATCGACAATGTGAAATTTATCCCTTTTAAGATGAGCATTGAGCATGCAAATGTGCAATGAATAACTAGGCACGTCATTTGTTTCGTTCTTTCTATACTAAGGCTGAGTTGCACCACCTAACTTTGACCGTAACTATAAAGATAACCGGTGTTTTTTGTATGGAGTTTGACAGATTTCTGACTTTTTCAAAGATAAAGTAAGATGTGCACCATCTTACTTTAACTTTGGAAAACCCAGCCTAAGTGAACTTTCATACTTTTGTCCAGCAGTTGACAGCACTAGGTTGAAACGAACGAATCTTCATACCCATTATTAGGGAAGTAGGTATAATTTTCTAAAAAATGGTTTGAACTCTATAACTTTCTAGTTCTTGTTTATTGTAACTTTGCCGTGAATATCAATTTGGAATCGATCCATATACCTACTACCCTCTTGCAAACAAACATCCCTCATAACAATATTGGAATACAATATATTGTAAGAGAAAGATAAACACTTCAAATCTATTCAAAACCAATAATGGCCGTCCATTGCTCCACAAACACTTGGCTAGATTACAGGCAGGAGACGTCCTGGAATCTAGACTTAGGCTAACTTCGAAGTTTACAGCCTAGCTTTAAGTTCGAGACTTGCTGTTGAGTCTGTTTTGTAAGTCTTGGAAAAAAACTACATATTTGTAGGTAGTTGTAAGATTTCTTGGAATTTATGCATCTATTCATTTAGGTTTTTAAACTGACAATACAAGGCTTTACATTCTTTGATGCTGGCTTTTTCGAGCTTTTTTCATCACCATTTCAGCAACAGGACGTCCACTACTGAACATAAGCCTCCCTCAATGATTTCCATATTAGCCAGTTCGCAACGACCTGCAGCTAGCGCCTTTTTGCTACCTTTCTGACCTCTTTCTCTATAATTCATATTTTTTTGTAACCCTGTAGGTACATTCTATGTCACCAGCTGATTTGCTGAACAGTCCGCAGCACGTTAGACATACTCGTAGAATTTCATGGCAAAATTAGTCTTATTACAACTACATAGATACCACAGTTTACAATTAACAATGCAGTCGTCGGTTCATCGTCGGTAGGTACAACTTAAAATTATTAGTAGGCGTGGCGCCAGTTGGGCGTACGAGGGTCAATGACCACGATCCGCCGACCGAAACACTGAATACAATATCCAAAAGTTCTTTGCAAGGCGTCACGTTAAGCTTTACACTGTGGTCTCTTGTGAAGTTGTGATAGGGACGATTTTGCACCAAAAATGTGGAGGCTGATGTGCTGTTATCTATAAATACGTTGAGATTCCCAACTTTTAAAATGTTACTGAAACAGTTGGCTTGAAATTGTTGAATAGAAAAATATTTCTTTTTTGATTATACAGAAGCAGGAAAATACAAAAATAGCCTCAATTAACTGTATTGAGCTCTTCATAGTTTATATTAACACGTAAAACTGTTTCTTTCA
Source organism: Ostrinia furnacalis (assembly GCF_004193835.3). NCBI lineage: Eukaryota > Metazoa > Arthropoda > Insecta > Lepidoptera > Crambidae > Ostrinia > Ostrinia furnacalis. The sequence continues at coordinate 283,541 of NW_021131305.1, read as the reverse complement.
GTTTTTTTTTTCATGAAACTTTTTAAATCCTAATACTTCATGATGGATTCATAGCTAACTGCATCGTCCATAAATGCAAACGCGTAAGGTAAGTTATTCCTATGAGATTTTTCTAAAATTCTGGCTCATAACATTTAAGAATTACCTTATCTATAACGCTAGTTTTAGTATACCCCGAGGTTACTTCATCTCCAACCGATCCATGATTAATAGGGTTCAGTCTAGACTAGTTTTTTCCTCCATTAAGGGTTTGGCTGCAACTTAGCACAGAATGGCATTCGGAAGGATCATTAATAATGTACGGAATTAATCGTGAACTATGTGTTCATAACAGACAAGCTATTCTTGTAGACTCCGCAAAATTCACTGAAAGCTTTCAAGCGCCACTTAAAATATAAAACTATTTTTTTAAATATTTTGGATGATCATGCAAGCATGACTCTTTAAAAGTTGCACCAATTTTGGCCATACAAAGTTATTTTGATGCAATCAACTAAGCGTATTTTAATAGATTTAGCAAGAGTCTTAAAATATAATTGAAATAATTCATCTTTGCACCACAGTCATAGCCACTTCATAGTTATGTTGTCAATGGAAGATTACTACAGCAGCTCCTTTCGTGTCGCACTTTCAGCTCATACGATAATTCCCAATATTTCTAGAGTCTATTAACTTAGTAGTCTGAGGTTATAGTTGACAGCTTTAGCTGATTAATTATCCATACTTAGCTGAGAAATGATGCCTTTACTTCATTATCAGCCACGGCGTCAACCCTGTCAAATATTAATATTTTCAATACCAAAAATTACACGGAACACATGATATACTCGTAGGTAGCCTAAATGTCCAATATCCGAATAAAACTGTCGTGTTGATTAATAGTCAGTATTTGTCTTGCTAATGGACCGTTTATTTGTGAATTCGTCGTATACCTACATCATTCGATTACTGGAATCAAAATCGATTTGGGCCAAATAAAAGCAACTAGGACTGCCACGTGGAATCTAATGAAGCGTTTTAAGCGATAAGACGCGTTTATCCCCCTATTGTACTTTTATTGCAGTTGCCCGCCATTTTTATTCAAGTAACGCTACCGTTAATAACAGTTACGGAACAACGTTACTGTTAATTACCTCAATTTCGTTGTTTTCTTTCGCAGTCACCAATTTGTGGTTGCAACTTTAACTGAACTGGTAGATAAAGCGAATATTCAGCAGCAAAACACGATTTCGTGATACTACGGTTTTCGTTAAAATAAAAGTTACGCTCGCGTGACTTAATGTTATTGGGCGGTAAGTAAGTGTTAGTTTGCAAATAATATTAATTACTCGCGCTGGATTTTGGGTGGTTACGAATTACAAACAGCAGATTTGTGGCTGTTGACATTGTTTCACACTTAGCGCTATTGACTTTGAAATATGTTAATTAGTTGAATCGATCCCGCTCGAGTAAGTTCACATCTTAATTGGTTACATGGGAAACAACAGTTGTTGTAATAAAACCGTTAGGATTTTGTTTTGGTGTTTGTTTTTGTCTGAATTTTGAATTCAAAATATTATATTGTGATTCTTTCGCAGAATTAAATTAAATCAGACTCACCTCATGTCGACCTCAAAAGATCGAACCTTTTACAAAGAAAATCAGAATTATGCTATTTACATAAACTTATTAAGAATTCAGTGAATAGATAAATTCTATGATTGAACTGTATTTTTACTATAAATACAAATTAAAGTTCTCAAGAAATAGACACCTATTCATGTTATAAACTAATTGTATCTAAGCTTTACATGTCAATGACCTCTGTCTATGAGATAAGAATAAAATAGATACTCGTTAAAGTAAAGTAGTAAAGTAAAGTTAAAGTACTTACAAAACTAATGACGTAACAATAAGTTCGAAGGGCTTATCGATAAAACGCGATATCGACGCGAATACTCTGAATATTTATCATTATTTATGTAATAGTCACAAATGGGTCTAGATTCTAGACGTCTAGTACATAATTCAGGGCTAAGTAGGTTAGCAATCGGCATTACACGTCACATTAAGCAACATTTGCAAGTGTTTGGCAGGCCTGACGGCTCCGGCTTCGCCTTGACTGCGCCCCGGGAGAGACTGCTTGCAGACGGCCTGTTTAGTGTTGCTAGGAGACTTAAAATATCGAGACGGAATAAAAAAATATCGGGACGGCTACAATAGTTAAAGAGGGACAGCTTTAACCGGCTCTGTGGTGTTGTGGTTAGACAAACTGTATCAGACCCAGAGGTCTCGGATTGGATTTCCAGCGGGAGATGTGTTCTGTTCGATTTAGTTGGTGGTATCGCTTGTTGAAATTTCGCCTGGCTAGCTACCTCAATCTTAATCAAGTTTAGTCGCTTCCACCTTCAGGGTGCACGATAATTTCTACCATTAGGTAAGCTATTATGATAAAAACTTTTTTAAGCACGGGCTTGTTCTTGATAATACCTAATTATCTACAATGGCAATGGTGCAGATGCGAGCTATGGTGGATCAAAATGCCAGATCACTCGTGACTCGAAGGTCTCAGATTCCAATCGTGGTTAAATCGAGACGTGTCATCAGACCTCTGAATCTCGGGACGTCCCGCACAAACCGGGACCAGGGAACACCTGACAACACTAGTCCTAAGGCAAGCACGAGCACCGCTAGAGACGCCATTGTTAATAACAAGGCTGAGTCGAACTGTGCGGTAGTATGCTAATGCTATGGAGCAACGTAGGCCGTGAAGATTGAATTAAGAAACCGGTCTAGATTTCTACCATGACAATGTAAGAATGACGGTATATCAAGGAAAGCCCTATGGAATTGTAAATTGAATAAAATAATGGATGATTTTTTGCAACAATGCTATAGGAGCTGATATGCTGTTAAATGTAAATAATGTAGAATTTAGAAAAAGTTTAAAAATAACAGAGTATGTTGTAAAGCTATTTAATTTAATAAGCTACAATAATAAAATGTATGAATACTACGAAAATGATAAATATTTTAAATAGAGGTGAACAACATCCTTATATGCAAATAACTTTTGATATTAAAATAGCAATGAAATAATAAAACAAAAATTAATTTAAAAACATTGTTTATTGCTAAAAAAAACATACTATGAAAAATTCGCAGAATCATTACAATGAAACAATAACATGCATTTAAAGCTAAATGTAAAACATCATTTTAATACTTAATTTGTATTCTATATGCTCTATCAAATACCGTATCCATAAAGTCAGTCGCTGGTTATAATAATATACCTGAAACAAAAAAGAAAACAAATTAAAACTCTGATTTATCCTAAGAATAGACTTAAAGAGGTACCACGAAGTTAATTATTCGTTTTACAGCTAAAAACAAAAGACGATCTCGGATGAGTATCACAATTACTTCTATCTATTTACATGTCCTATTTTCAGTATCAATTAGTAACACAATTCTTGATAATGTTTAAGTATCTATTACTAAAATTGCACAGGCACTTAGCTACTTATTTGTGAAATAATCTGCATTAATATTAAAGAGAAATTGGAATTCTTCTTAAACTCTGATTTATCACTAAAAATAGAGTTAAGGAGGTAACAAGAACTTAATTAAGCCTTTTACAGATAAAAACAAGAGACGACCTCGAATGAGTATCACAATTACTTCAATCTATTTACAGGTCTTATTTTTAGTCCTAATTAGTAACTCAATTCTTGTGGATGTTTAAGTAATCTTAAACTAAAGGACTCTACAAAATTTCTCTACTTAAAAAAAAATAAACAAAGAAACAAAACAAAGTCCCGCTTTAGGCAGTTCGATTTTTTCAAGTTGTTTATTTAAAATTTAGTTTGAGAAGCGACTCTATTCGCTAAGAAAATTTTAATAACGATTTCTCTACTTTATTCCAAAAGAATCATGTCGACGGCTTGTACTTTCTTTGACTTTTGACATGTCAAAAGTCGACGTCTCATGTCGGTGGGTTGGTGTGTAAACTACATTAGATTTGCACAGGCACTTACGGCCGCATTCACAAACGATGCTTGCATATGTGAAGCAGCAAATCGAACGCACAGCGTTGAATAGAGCTCTGTGATTGGTTCATGTGTCACCCTGTGCGTCCACGCGCGCTGTGAGATTTCATAGTAATGTTTGTGAATACGGGCGTTACTTATTTGTGAAGTGATCTGCGATACTATTGAAAAGAAAATCAAATTCTTCTCCCAGTAAACTATTTACTAGCAACTAAACTTCAAAGTTTAGCATGAGTTTCCAGACTTACCATTAAAGTTGGTTACGAAAGAGGTTTAAAACGTATTAAAGTTGAGTGCTTATTGAGTTCTAGTTGCATTTAGTTTTCTACACAATTTGTCTCGTTTAACATTTAAATGTTGTTAGTGCTTTCTTTCTATACGTAATAAAAGTATATAGTATTCTTTTAAAACGAAAATACACCTAGATTCTAAAATTACATATTATAAAATTGTTATTTGTTCTGACTAAACACTACACACCTAAATTCTGAGTCTAGACACAAAATAGGATCTAGAGTTAAAACAAAAGACGTTTTTATAGATAGGCAACCGTTAATTTGTTGATGACAAATCTGTCCAATAACACTGTATTTTAATAGTACTTACAACAATGCCCTAAGACTTAATATCGTTACATGATCATATTAAACCCAAGAAACTTGCATACTCGATCAGTGAGACAAGTTTCTACATACTTAGCCGACAAGCTAACATGGGTGTTAAGAACAGACAACGGCTCGTCAAACTAAAGACTGTGGTGTCTTATTTAGTAGGCAACAGGGGTGGCTTTCCAACAGTAATGCGTAGTTTGATATGCTGACTGTACATGCCACCAGTTAAGTTAACAGTCAACAAACTAAGTAATGCTAACTTAGTTTATTGAACACAAATACACAACATCAGTGATTGTACTGTGTGTGACTTACTTCTAATTTATATTTTTCCCTAACTAACTACATAACTACTATTTGTATTATGCGAAGTTTGAAGCCATGATCTCTGACAGAATTTAGACGGCTACTAAGCCAAGCAGTCGTCAAATACCAACAAAATAAATATTATTACGCTTAATTGGTTTGTAATTTGCTAAAGGCACCAAATACACCACTAATCTCTCAATCTCATCTATGAAGGTTTTTTAATTGATTCACTTCTTTATTTCAGTGATAATAAAGCAACCTACTGTACTTCTCTAGCACCACTTTTAACCGTCTAAATACAGTTAAAGTTAACTAAATATAAATGGCACGAGTCGATGATCCGGCCGCAGTCTGCAAAGCTTTAATTTTCCAGCAAATTGCTGAGATTTTCAAGCAGAACAAATAAAAACCAAAAGCGCTTAGAATTTTCTTTTCATTATAGCACTGTTATTTCAGCTAACATTTTTTGCGACGAAATTGTAAACAATTGTTTTAGTAATTTTGTAGTGCATTGTTAGCATTTATTAAATAAACAGCAAGATATTTGCAACAATCTGCGACAAAAGCGTGTTTCGCAGATAACGGGGATTTCCATCTAAGATGTGTTGGCAGATTTTATAATTCAGCTGTTATTATAAGTCCAGACGGATTTTATAGTGCAATAACAGCTAGAAAGTTGCAGTTATTATTAACATTCAAACTGTCCATAAAGTCAAGTTGTAGCCGAAAATATAGGTGTCTTATCATATTAAACTCTACATTAAGATTTCAAACAAGGACTTTCGCAAGGCAAGCGCAGCGTAAAAATATTTGTTAGATAATTAAAATTATTTTTTTCTCTTTTCTCACATCTTTCGAACTATCATCAGTAGGTATATTTGTACTTTGAATACATCTCGATATCTATTTGTGTTGAACGTTTCTTTAGTTATCAGGAGCAGTTACTAAACTACTTATTGTTACCAGACGAAAAACATTATAGAGCGTCCTAAGATATCGGATACTGTGAGTGACTCAGCCCAATTCCATCACCTTTGTTATTATTACGATTTATTATTGCAAACCAACGAGCTTGTCATGCTTGTCTCTACACTTCGGCCATCAATTGTCCCGCGTTTGGTTCCCGGCAGTCACAACATTCAATCGGGCGCGAAATTCTTACGAGAATGCGAATATTCTTACGACAAAGTGAATTCTTGTGCTGACGTCAGTAGGGAGCAGGGTTGGCAAATACTAATTAGGTAAAAATCAAACAAGGTTTCGTTTGCTTTTTGTGATACTGAGTTTTGTATTTTAAAGCAAAACACGAGTCTAAAGTCAAGTAACCCTATATTATTTAGAGTAATATTGAAATTCCATTGTGATTGAGTCGAGGGTTATTTCTGAATAAGGATTTCAGAAAAGTTTCTTTCTAGGGTCAAGCTAAATACCTAATTAAACAGAAACTGTCCCTCTTAGAGGAGAAACAAGTATAGTTATTGGTGTGTTTGTTTATTTCTGTAATTTCTTAACTAAGCCAGTCAAAAAACGTGTAACATTCTTGTTCCTTAACTTTACTATTACTGAACAAAATACATAGATCATAGTAGTTTGCGGTAAAATAGAGTTACATTGCGCTGCACCAGATTCATAGTTCCGATACCTCAAAAATCTATTACCGTTGCCGATATCTTCAGGGTATACTCCTTATCATCCCGCTCTCACTAAAAATAACATTTAGTTAGAAAGTCGCCATCCCTAAAGTGGGGGGTAGGGGGATGTCTGGCCCAGCCGGCGATCAGTCACTGTCAGGTTCCCGATAGCAAGAGACGTTCGCATCACACAATTTTATCCTCCAGATATCAATTCTTATTTTTAATCGAAGCTTTTCTTTGCGATAGGCTCCCCATTCCAAGATGTCTGATGATAAAGTGTACTTACAAATAAAATACGTTCATTGTTAATGTTCTTTTGCTTGAAATTGAACTTAGAACGATCGATTTTAGAGTGTTTGTTTATAGCTTTTTGAGTAAAGATTGAACACGATCAGATCATGATGATAATTTTTTTTTTCTGACCTGACCACGCCAGAACTGTCTTTGCAATCAAGCTGAACCAATCAAAGTCTTCATAACTGAATTCCTACTCCTGTCATGTCATAATTTATTCACCAGACTAGTCTCGTAAGTGGTTGAAATACATATAAAGTTAGTAAACGGAATAGAAAATAAGGAGAAATATAATTTGCATCTTATTTCAGACAGATATTTGATTTTATTTGAAAACTAATACAAATAAAACGCTACATACAAAGTAAAAAGCTTTCAACTGAGCAATTTTAAACTTTCTTTGGCACGAGGCGAAATGAGCTTTACAATATCTCATAAATTTTACATCTCGGCCATTCAGCGAGTGTCGTTGCATCGATTGGTCCACTGGTCCAGATTTATTACTCCGTTGATTTTTTTCAATTGCCCCAAGAGAGATTTATAAGATACTACACAAAGAGTCACGTAATTCGAGCTGTCGGCAAGATAAGGCCTTGGACTTCGAAAAATACGATTGACGAGAACCGAGCAGCTGGAAAATTACGTTTTCGCGTAACGGAACAGAACGGTATCGATATTAACGGGGAATGGAAATTGTGACGATATGCATTATACTCAGTACTCGACATATTTATTGCTTCCACATTTATTTACCCTAAAAGCAAAATACTCGACACATATTTTTCTCTTTTAAAAACTATGAAAATTGAAAGAGATAAAGCGCGCCAGAGTTCAAAAGAAGAGGCCCGTGACGTCAAGGCGTGGTTATAATACGTGTCCAATATTTTTTGATAGTATAATTAATGGACTAAAAGCTTTTTATAGACGATGGCACGTCAAGTTATAATTGTGGGATCTTTATGCACTTGTAATTCGAGCGATGTTGCAACAAAAATAGATAGTCTGATTTATTGTCATCCGTACTCCAGCGTCTTATTAAGGTGAAAATTGTTCTTATATCTTCTTGTTCTTAGTTCTAATGTGTGGTTCCAACACCAATGTATCAGCTATAAAGAACCGCTATAGACTTATTGGAATAGCTAAGTAGCTTATAGGACCAAAGTCTTTCTGTCTGTTTAAGCTTTGATAGGTACATACCTATTCCATTGGTACTCAAGCAAGCAATGTATTATTAACTAAAATGAGAACAAAGTTAGTAAAAACCCAAGGTTAAAAATAGACCAGAAATTACCGTCCATAGAGTTTGTAAGGTAAAGAGAATAGCTGATGCGTCGCCGACCTTTCAGTAACTTTACACTCGACATCAGGCAAAGGGAGGACCTAAGGCGGGTCGTTTCAAGTCTGGGTCGGGATGTAAAGTAGGTGTACCTATCTATAGTTGACATCAAAAGTGTTCAAAAATATTTTTATAATGTTTTCTTCTTCATTAGCGAAGGTTTTGATAAAAATAACCTACCTAAACCTTATAGTCTAAGGTATAATTTCTTCAAAATTCGTTTGTTCAAATTCTTGCTCAAAGTAGTAACAAAACATGCCCTCACAAACGTAAGCGTTTGCAATAGTATATTTAATATTTTTTATGCAAAACAAGGCAGGCATTTGACTACAATCACACCTGATATTATGTGAGATGCAGTCTAAGAAGCCTGCATTATGTGCCCTTTAAGGGCATATATTTTGCTCTCGCCTAATAGGTCCGATTTTTAGTGCTCGGATACTAATAAAATACATTCACATAAGTACTAACTTCAAACAAAAATCGTTAAATTGGAAACACCACTTCTCATTTTTAATGCCTAACCAGTGGCAAAAAAGACTAAAATGGTATTAAAACAAAATCAACAGGATAAAATTAATCCAGCAGGATGGCACCAGAGTGCCTGACTAACCGGCGCGGTTCCCACAGGAGCAGATGCGGGCTCTTCCGGACTTTTTGCCACGGGATACTTTTTGCTAGCGCCCACTTTGCGAAAAAAATCCACGTGGTAACTTTAATAGTGACTAGACTTGTCTGAGATTAATAGGATAGATTTTAGCAGATGAATACTATTGCAATGTTGTTACCCTATTCTCTTACAACCGATTTTGGCAAATACGACAAAACTTCTAAGGTAGATCCTTCGGGCTTTATCTACAATCGCAATCCTGCCGGGCTAGGATGCGCGCCGTGGTAAAATCTTATCGACTTTAAACGTCAAAATGTATGGGCTTATCTCGTTAAATCGATAAAATGGCGCGATAAGCTTACCACGGCGCAAATCCTAGGCCTACATGGTGTTAATTTTAGGCCAAAGGTTCGGACAACAGACACTCAGATCAACGGCGTCTTCCAAAGCACGAAAATATTTATAAAGTCAGATAACTTTTCCTTAATTGACACTTCCAAAGCATAAGTTCGAAGAACTATCAATTTAAATAATTTAACAATACTGATAATGACAAAGCCAATACCAAACATGATCACTAAAAAAACTAATTCCAAATGAAAATTTGCATTTCAAATGTTACACAGAAATTACATTACGTCATTTCTATGAGTTGGCCAGCTATCTCTCAATCTGTATTCAAACAAAGACTCATCCGACATCCGGAATATCCGGATCCTATCTCACTGATAATAGTGAATGGATAAAAACGGTTATCCTTGCCCGTTTCATCTCCATGTGGGCCTAATCCGAAAATACATCTTTCTTATACAGGGTGGAAACGATAAGTGATCTCACTCGATTATTTCTAAACTATACAAGATATTGAAAAACTGGTTACTGATCCTGAAAGTGCTTCACGAGCTCTTTCAAACGGTACCAGTAATAGGTTACAGAATAAACTGGAACTATCCGAAAATGCAATGTTTCCAGCTTCCATACTAAATGTATGGCCAACCACACAATATTAGAAGTGTAATTAATTTTTTGTTAAATAATAAACTTTAAAAGCCGGTTAAATAAACTCGTAACTTGCATCTTATTTAAAATTATTGGTGGAAAACATTAGTTTTAGGCTTTACTTGCTATAATATTATCAAGAGATGAGTGCCATGACTGTAATAGTACTAAATGTATGGAAGATGGAAACATTAAATTTTTGGATAGATCCAATTTATTCTGCAAGCTAATGTTGATACCGTTGGATAGAGCTCGTGAAGCACTTTTAGGATCAGTAACTAGTTTTGCGATATCTTGTGTAGTTTTTAATATTAAGTAACTTTACCAAATGTATGGAAGCTGTAAACATTGAATTTTCGGATAGTTCCAGTTTATTCTGTAACCTATTATTGGTACCGTTTGAAAGAGCTCGTGAAGCACTTTTAGGATCAGTAACCAGTTTTTCGATATCTTGTATAGTTTAGAAATAATCGAGTGAGATCACTTATCGTTTCCACCCTGTATATATGGTAATTCCATTGAGTAGCCTACCTCTATACCATTTATTTTAATCCAACTGTTAGTTCGATCGATATAAAAGTTATTAAGATAATTATCTTTATCAAACGTTACGTTAAATGTGACAGTTAAGTGTTTAGTATAATTATCTGGAAATTAAACATTTATAGTAAAGCTGTTATCGTTATTTCTATTTCCCTTTTTCGTCTGCGCATTAAGTTATAAAATGTTTTACGATTCTGATGTAAACCGTTAATAAAATAATTTCGTATTGAACACTCGTAAAAATATAACACAGGTGGGATACAGGTCTGTACTTTATATTATTTGGAGTATAATAGTTTTATTCAAGAAAATAAGGCAATATAAAAATGGTAATTTCGTCGTAGATAAATCAATTTGAAGTAAAAGCAACTCCACTCAAACTTTTCTTTTGTAAAGTGGTAAGATTTGAAAAACTTTGAATCAATTTGAACTTCACTCGAAACTGAGTGCTCTAATCGATTACAATGGTTTTGTTTTCTTAACAGTACATTTATTTTAACTAATGGAAATGTCAGAATCAATTTTCAATTTTAGATGAGGCACCAAAGGACTTTAAAGGACGCGTCATATCAGTCTAAGATTTAGACATTGTTATCAAAACTCAGCCAATCAAACTTAGATTCAATTGTAAACATAATTATTTCTTGTGGCATAACAATAAAGTAAAGTCAAGTAAAGTAAACATTTATTTGCTGCACACAAAATCACATACATTGTTCGACAAAATTAAGTATGTTTATCTTTTCTTACGCAGCTTTAAAAGTTGATTCTTAAACCAAAAGAGAATAAGAAATCCCTCTTGGTAACGTCTCTATTTCGGTGCCTTTTAAAGGCCAATTAACTAAGTATTAACAAAACAAAATAGCTTCGAACAGCTATTTAATGGCTAGCTGGAAATTATTTCGTCTGAAGTCCTAATACAGTAGGCAAGACGCGACCTAACGACTATCTAATAGCGAACAAACCAGTCTCATTTTCTTAATTTCCCTCGCTGTCCCATTTAATTCCAAGAAAATTTCCATTTTGACAGTACGAAAATTATATCACTTAAGCATTTAATTTAGCTTTGAAGATAGTCTAATAGGCATAGCAAAGTAATAAACACAACTTTAATAATACAATCCAAACTAAGCAGAATCAAATCGCATTGTTATTTTATAGTCTAAAGAGATCTTTCTAGACTGATTTTGTTTTACATTTTCGTTGCAAAATCTCTTTCAAGAAGTGCCGTCGTTTAAAATATCACTTTCCTAAAGGTTTTGTCTGTAAAACACAATACCCTTTACGTGTCTACACACATACTAAGATCTTAAGGAACGCTTAATAAAAGTGAAGTTTCATCAAGGCAAGAGCTCAAAGCGGCTAACAATTGTTCGGACAGCGACCGCCGTTTTGGGCGGGCGATATTTTGGCAAATTGATCGCAAATACAAAAGTGTTCCTCCACGAAACCTTTTCCCATCGTCCGGCTGTCAGCCCTTGGCACAATGCAGCTGCCTACAGCCTGTAGCCTTTCAATTGTCCAGGCTCAGTAACAAATGGCGTCGATACCGCAAAGAAATAAAAGAGTTTAGGCAAAGTTTCATTTCCGCGCCGACTGCACGAATCCACCCGAAATATTTTTCTTTTAACACAAAGGGGAACTTTTAATTGAGTCTCAAGAAATGAAGACTTATCAGTGCCGTTTAAAGACGGTTTTGTGGTATCTTCGATTGAATCTGTGTCTGATTTATTCTCAGTTTCAAAGCTATCTGGGCGGTTCCTTGATTCCATTTCTCGATAATTTATAACGCTTTTTTGCTGCCATTACGCATTTTTTTCTCTTATGTAGGTGTTTAATGTTGATCTGATTCATCATCATCATTACCAAACATGTAAAAAGAACACATAACTTTAAAAGTCTTTTGAATAGCTTGCTTTTGGACACAATCTTAGCCGAAGGACGCAAAATCGATCTTTTCTATCTTTGACGGAGAGAATTTTCCAGCAGATACCTATTCGCTCGCTTTCAAGGCCTTGAGATTGCATAAATTCAGGAACGCCGCCATTTTAAAATCCCAATGTTCTTCAATTTTCGAACCCTCGGTCGCGTATTTTATATCTACATGTGTGGGGTAAGTTTCCGATGTTTCCCCGCTGCCGAGCAGGTGACAACTTTAAACTGTACTCTTGTTTCTTTGACAAAGAGGGTAGGAGGTAGATACATACGTCGCCCGGAGGTCGTACTGGGTTCACGGCTCACTGCCCCGCAGACGGCTTGTTCGGAGAGTGCGACTTTAATCCTGTTTAGTATAAGTAGATGTATATGAAATTCGGTAATAAGCAGCAGAATGATCCTTTTCGAAAAAATTCATTCTTGCAAGAAATACTTTTAAAGATTCCTAAATTAAGGTTCACAATCAAAATTGTTGTGCTGCGTTTTCCGGTACGCGGCCTCCATTCCAGAACCTTGCTGCCCCATCGGTCGTCAGTTCTGCGTACTATGTGCCCTGCCCATTGCCACTTCAGCTTGCTAATCCGTTAGAGCTTACACATAGGTATTTTTAATTTGAGCAATGAAAATATTTTGAAATTGCGACATACACCAAAGTCAATTTATTAGACAATCAAACACTCTTCGGTTTTCACCCAAGAGACATATTATTATAGTTTGTTCTAGACAACAGTAAGATAATCCTGGTATTCCAGGTAAAACGAGATTGGCACGTGTGTATAAATCCTAGCCTTGGAGGGCGGAAAATGTAACAGATTGATTTATTAAGCTTTTTGAGTTGTAAATTGAAGTGGAATCTTTTATTGTAGTAACACACGATCAGATTCTGTTGAACATACATATTTGCGCAACTTTATATAAAAACCTGGCCTATTGAACATATTTAGCAAGAAAACAATAAACTTGTATCGCAAGCCAACCAAAACATTCAGCCAAAAAACTTTACACATTAAGCACGGAAAGTCGACGAAGGAACACAGTTACATACTCGTATTAAGATGTCTGGTGCCATAAGTCAGAATGCGGAGAGCTATTAGGTTGATCTTGTGTAAAAACAAATAAAACGGGCGGCCGAGCCCCGTTCGCAAGCCGTGTGTCGCCGGCCAGGCGGGGGTTGGTAGGGATGTGTGTATTTTAGCGCTAGTATTCTGACTTGAAAGTATTTTGATTCATGTGATGTATTCTGAGTAAAAAACGAGTATTTCTGTTTGTTTGATATGAAGATTAAAGTCGTTATCTTAGCTTATTCTCAATTAAGAAATTAATGAGAAAGTGTTAAATCGACGTAAACTCTGGCACGTATTAGAAGCAGTAAAAAAGAAGAGATTAAGCTCTTATTACTAGAGTTAATATGGATAACTTATTAATAAACATGTTGAAATTACAGTTTTCAAGCTAATCAAGGCGTGAAGGTAAATTTTACTGTTCATAACAATAACATGTATTTATTTATGTAACTTCGACCATACTTCAAACTATATCAAACGATATCTCTACACATTCAATTGCTCAATATTAAACTTTACTGACTAATACGATAAATAACAATATTTATAGATTTATCTTAATGAGCAGCTCGCAAGTAAGTACCTACAAGTAATGTAGGACATTGCTGATATATGCTCACGTAATTTTAATGAGAACAGCGAAATCAGCAAGGGTCATTCATAAAAGAGAAAGTACCTACTTTAGAAAGAAAGAGGAGTATTTATTACTTTACGAGTAGTACTCTCATTCGGGAAAAAAGAAGTGGTCACATCACTAAAACGCACCCAGCCGTGTCGAGCTCGTCCACCGACCTTCTGTTCGCCGCTCCACAATAACTTCATTGTATGACTAACTTTCCACATTGTAAGGCGTTATTGCTAGAAAACTGAGAAACTCCGATTATTTGTTTTATTGCTTCATCCTCTCGGAAAAACTGAATCTCGAAGCTCGGCCATCGCAAACAACAATCACGATAATCACCATAATCCATTAGATATTCTAAATAAGGCAAACACCGGAATGGATAATGTTGACATTGCTGTACTACATGTGGATACAGCCTGTTTGCCCTATGTCTGCCCTGCAATCGGTCACTGACCCCGAGTTAAAGACCGAGTATTTTGACCTCTAATAAACATTATTGAGGAGAAATATTTAGGAGAAATAGCCTCTTGCACTGATTAAATCCCGACTGATAAATTAAGTCTTATGGCCTGCCAGTTACTTTATTTGTATTCTAAACACAAAGAATAATGTTGCTTGGAGAAACTTTTTCTGTTAATCATGATTTAGGGTTATACATATAAGAATTGGGCAGTAACTGAACACATACGTTCAGTAGCTACTGTGGTTTTGTAAAGAAAAAAGTTTTTATGGCGATGGCATATCTCTGATGTCACACCCTTTTGTTGAACCGGAAAAGAGGTCGAAATAAATGCCACCTTTTGTCGATCAAGATTATTCAGAAATGAACATTACGGTCTACACACCTCAAGGACGTTATGAAACTTCTATTAATTGATATCTACAGCAAGTCTTTTAACAACACAAAAAATATCCTCATCATCATTATTATCATCCGACTACACAAACTAGTGCATTTTTGTGACGTCGCCCAACTAATTTAGGCAAGCAAGTAAAAATATGGTCATCGCTCCCCTCCGTATTAGCTTGCCACCATAATCTATGGGCAGATTAACTGAGACACTCTCCTCCACACGGTCGCCGAACGATTTTGTAAATTGAACTGTTGATTAGATTCCATTATTCCAGCCGACCGACTTAATCTTCGCGATTCATTACTTGCCAAAGTTAGGCGTGACCGTGATTAACAATATCTTCTTCTTTGGAGATGCTGTAGAATTTGACAGAAATGAAATGAAAGATAGGAAAGAAAGAGATGACAATGAAGAATTTGAAAATAGAAAAGAAAAAGAAAGATTTGTGTGAGATAGACATCACAAGAAACTAGCAGACCAATAACAATTTCAAGACGCTATAAGAAAATAAGAGATAATAAATTCCCACATGGGGTAGTCAGCAAAGTTACTAATGGGTAAGTGCCTTAAGTTAATTAACTGTCTGCTTCAATATTTTAACTTATACACCAAAAACCATAATATTTTTACCGAGCAATAAACCATTAAGTGATTCGTTCTAGCAGTTAGACAAATAAAATAGATGTTCGTTATAATATGTATTCTAATATTAATTGCTGCTTCCTTATCAAATATTACAGCTTTTTTATTTGCCGGAATTGCTTGCGAATTCTTCCAAGCCCGTTTGAAACTGGATGATTAATAAATATAGTGATCTGTTGAATGGAGAGATTCGCTAATAATAACATTGTCGACGTCTATTGTCCGTTGACCCAATTACAGAGAGCGTTCACCACATTGGACGAAATGGTTCGATCTGTCAACGGAAATTAAATTTTCTGAATACCCTTTCGTTGGAAAGCGAAAGCAAGTGTAAAGCGTCCACTGAAATTAGATCTCTGGTGGTTGTCGGCCAATTTGAGCAGAGCAATCTCGCCACTGAATCTAGAGCTATTTTCGATGGCGGCCAAAATTCCTTCTGTATAAATCTGTTTGTTTATTTACAGATTAAACTTTGTGAGGGATTTTCGGAAATGTGTAAAGGATTGAAGTGACAGGGATTTATAAATTTGTATTTATTTATCTTTATAGAGACAATATGCTGTTAGAATCTTAGATAGCAAAGTATTTCATGTCTATAAATATGTAGGTACTAAATCACACCTCTAGCCTCCATTGCATTGGGAACTAAATCACCTAATTATTACTCAATTTCAAGATCTGCATAAAAATATTTTTAATCAGACAAAGCACAAAGAAGCAGTAACCATTTCCTATTAGATAAAACATGACTCCCATTTTACCAATGAATGAAAACTAGACAGATAAACATGAACAACGAAACTTTTGTATTATCTGTTACAGATAAGTTGCGACCAACAATAACGTACACATGTGAGCAAACACATTCGAGACCAATCACTCTGAACGAACTTTAGAAACGTCACAGCACTTTGTCATCGCCAGTTTATTAGAAATGGAAGGGGCCCACACTAAATTGGTGATGCAATACATGGGGTTGAATTTTCCCCGATTCATTCGTTATTTCGGAGGACCGCAGTGATCAGTTCGCAACGCAGGGATGTATTATCGGCCCTCCTCCCATTGTGTTTTTTTCTGCCGACTCAGCTTCCCGAAAACGCTCCCAAGTCTTTTGTGTGGTATCCTAAGGAATATCGGCTGCTATGAAATGTATAATCTTCATACATAGCCGAACCTTTTGCTCAGCGTCTCGTTAATCTTTGGAAAATGAGAATGTAAGATGTTTGTGAAGCTACAACAATATTGCGCCTGGAGTCTAGACGGTTCTTTGTCCTTTTCAGACATTGTAGAAGTACATAAGAATAAGCCTAAACTTTTGGGTTTACAAACAGAAGCAACGTACTGTATCGAAACCCATTATTCTTGAAATAAGTAAATTCTAATGAAGACGACCTTAATTTATTTGCTTTCAATTCTTTTTTTCTATCTGAAGCTACCAACATATAAAAATTGAATAAAAATTATGAACCAAGTCTGAGTAACCTCGCGGGTCTATCAAGTCCTACCTACTTTTAAAATTCAAAAATCACCAGGTATAGACACAAATCAGCTAAAAATGACGGAGTGGTGTGGCAAAATGTAGCTTATAATGACCGTATTATAGGGAACGAGTGGGTTAGCGTCAGGATCACCACACTTTTCTGTTTGGCGATCGAGAAAATTCTACATAGCCCATACATATCAGCGGGGCAGGTTCTTATTCTGGTCTATACTATCTATTCTAAAGACAGTTTATCAATATTTATTCATCGTTGCCTATAACAGGCAATTTGGTATCCGTACCCTGGAGTCCTGAAATAAAGAAATAAAGGTTTATCCTAAATAGCTCCTAGAGATTTTGTAATTTTTTATTGTAAAGCTTGAGAATATTCAAGTCTCACTTCCTCACGCTGCTACCTTAATTTCCCNCGAAATGTAGCTTATACATATAATGACCGTATTATAGGGAACGAGTGGGTTAGCGTCAGGATCACCACACTTTTCTGTTTGGCGATCGAGAAAATTCTACATATCAGCGGAGCAGGTTCAGATTCTGGACAATTTATCAATATTTATTTACATAAATAAAGTTTTTCTTATTCTTATTCTTATTCTTACATATTATGCCTATAGCGGCCAATTTGGTATCCGATGTCAGAAACGGTATGGTGCCTATAGGTGAGAGACCTTGGAACCGCTCCTAGATTTTTTGTAATTTTTTATTGTAAAACTTAAGATGAAAAAAAAAATTCATTATTAGTTAAGTATATTTACCTATTTTTTGTTTAAGAATTTGATCCTAACAACATAATCAGTATGATCATTTTCTTAGATTATTCTTGAATTTGAGCTTCAAGCTACGATAAAACTGCAAATCATACAAAATCTTTATTACTAAAAAGTTTGGTGAAACTAAAAGCACTTAGCATTCCTTTATAGTCCTGTAACAGGATATTTAAAGTTGGTAACCCCAACGAGTGGGTTGGCTCGCTCAGTTTAGATTCCATAATGCCCGGTATATCGCTCGATCGTATTATAGAAAGCTGATATTCACCGTACTTTCACTGTAAGATACTTACAGTTGCCGGAGTTGGGTATAAAATTTCTAATAGACGTTTTCTAAGATACGACGATCGTAAAATATTAATACCTGTCTCGCGTTAAGACCTCACAGGTTTTTAGTACGAGCTTTACGAAAATTTTGCTCTTTCACTTCTGAAAGTAAATCGATTACCCTATACATATGGTTAAATCTTCTTCGGTAAGTACTTATTTCGGGCTTTTTGGAAAAACGTATTCATATTTGTATTAAGATGTGATCAAAACGTTAACTAAACTTTTTTCATAGCTTTGCTATGTCTCTAGCCAGTGTCAAGCAAAATAAATAAACGTTGAAAAGCAAAAAAAGTATTCAGTTCAAAACAAATGACAGTCGCCGCCCAATTAACAGCCGACAATATTTAAAAAACAAATGTAGCTCGACGCCACTAAACAATTGCATCAAACAGGCGATAAAGGTCAACGACCCGACCGTGACTGGCGCTACTGGGTCCGGGTGACGTTGCAATTGTCCTGTTGGCGAGCACAAACAATGCAAGGCATCAATCGACTGGCCCGGATGACCGTAATTAAGATCTGCATCAAGTAATTTGAGGGAAGCGATGGCTAGAACAACGGCGCGCCGGGCGGTCACATGATATTTCACAGAGGGTCGGAATTGCGGTGAAAACTGTGAAATTGCAGTCTGCTCGATAGACAGTCAAAATATGTTCCAATTAGACTACACAGTCTGACTGGATTCAATATTCAGGGAAATCTATTTTTATGGGATATCTGCCTCTTTTAGATACTGATTAAACTAACCAGATCTAAAAATTCATATAGCATTGAACAGGTAACTTTAAGGCTGAGTTGCACCACCTAACTTTGAGCGTAATTATAACGATAACCGGTGCTTTTTTATGGAGTATGACGGATTTTTGACGTTCGTCAAAGTTAAAACAAGATGGTGCAACCCAGCCTAAGATAATAAATTAAAGCCTAGAAAGTTTATCTATCTAATGAACTACCACCTTTATTTAGATACTGTATTAGGTAACTTTTACGATGAACCGGCGAAACTGGCCCTAAATGTAGTAAACATCAAGTCGAAGCGTGAAAATCTAATTACAACCGCTGCACTAAATCAGAATTCAAATAAACAAATACCTAGACGTGTAAAAACGTTGAACTGCTGAATGGAACTTGAAACGTTGTCGAACGCAAACAAAAGTTTTCCCAACTTGTACCTAATTACCGAATCGTTCGAAAAACCTTCCGCGAACTGAAGTTAAGCGAAAACTTTTTTTCTCGGAATTTATCTAGGCCATATTTTTAGAGTTGGCCACAAACGTCGCCGACCGGGAAACACGATATCCAAATTATAAAGGGGGTTTTAAAACAATCCCAAACTTTTTCCGCGTCTTCCGTCCAAACTCTATTTATCAAGCAGACAATTTTATGCTAATCAAAAACTTGGGAGTTGTGTAAACAACATTTGTAATCAAAAGAAATTAATTGTCAAATTACACTGTAATATTTCTGGCACAATTATATTACTAAGGAAATTATTTATTATTAATGCGAGAAAAACATGGACTGAAGCTTCAGGTTCTAGAGCTTCAGTCCATGTTTTTCTCGCATGGAAAATTATCTTTTCATATGACCTTTCTAATCGTATTCAGTATTTTAACGAATAGATGAAAAACACTGCAAAACATTTATTTATCCACGCATCAGAATAAGTATACTTATAGGTGTACCAGAATTTCATGGCAAATAGGGAAAATAAACTTTGTTGAGAGCAATACTGGGGAAATTGGAATAAACGATCTTGATACTGTTTAATTTTTTACTTTTATGACTAATATTAATGAACATGAAGTACGAATATACATTTTAGGTAGGTATGTGTGGTGGAAGAATGTTGTTATACATCAGGTTTTTAACATAGGAAAATATCTTGGAAATTAAATAAATAGTCTGTGAGAAAAGAAATGTCTGAGAAATTAATTATTTAAATTACCTACATATTTTCGTGTGGAACTGAAACATAGGCGGTGCCGTTCTTTTTGTATTTGGCCAGGTCTGGGTTATTTAAAAAAAAGGTTACATTTTATTAAGAAAGAATCTTGAGTGACCCTAGCTGAAAAATTAAAAACTACTAGATTTAAAAAAA
The DNA here is from genome assembly GCF_004193835.3 of Ostrinia furnacalis. Classification (NCBI taxonomy): domain Eukaryota; kingdom Metazoa; phylum Arthropoda; class Insecta; order Lepidoptera; family Crambidae; genus Ostrinia; species Ostrinia furnacalis. Next base: position 263,358 of record NW_021131305.1, on the reverse strand, counting down.
AATGAACTGGCTGGATCAGGAGTGATTTACTGTTTGTACTCCGAATGACTGTGTGAATACACCGATCAAAATGGCGTGAATAGTTATGCGCAGNGGCACGGCAGGTTACCTAATCTTTCATTAGTAAGTGTATTCTATTTAAATTACTGGGAAGGTAAAGAATACGGAAACTCATTAACATTTCCTTAGAACAATAACAAAGTTTGGATAAGATAACAAGTTTTAGGATACCTTTCAGAATAATTATTGCTCTCAAACACAAATTGTCGACTTCCTAAACTAATTATTACTTTGAATTCTTGGTTTGTTGTTTTATTTTATTAGGACATTAGGTGACTGTTTTAATACGTTTGTTTAGAGGTTAATTTGGTTGTTTTTCAAGCTGTGAAAGATTTCAGATGTCTATTTTGAACTGAGTAAGAATTAAATCATTGAGATAGAGTAAAACAAAATACAAAAATCTTAAATGGACACAAACTACTAGTATACCAACGAAGTGTGGTCACCACACTAATTAGGAATTGTCCCTTGCGAGATTCGAGTCCGCAAAAGCAGATGGCGTCATAGTTCGGACTTCGGTAAGCAACACATTAAGCCAGGGGGGTGTATAAATTGCTACTTTAGTTAGGACAGTAATTATAAAAATATGAAGTACTAGCGGCCGCGCGCGACTTTGAACGCGTAGACACCGTTTTACCCCCTTAGAGGAGAATTTGCAAAATCCCGTCTTCCCGTCAAAATTTGAGACTCTAGCACTTGTAGTTTCTGAGATTACGTGATGAGTGAGTCAGTCAGTAACCTTTCGCTTTTATAATATATGTATAGGTAGATAAAACATGAATGGCTGTGCTGAACTGCTGATGTGATATTGGCAAACATGGAAACAACCATATCGCTATACGAGAGAAGTAGAAGAAAATGTTATTAGGTATTTGGTGCTACGGAACCCTTCGCACTTAACTCCTATTCGCAATTAGCCGATGTTTGTTTAAAGATATCAGTAAGGCGCTTGCTTATCTATATTATGACTATAATATGGACGTAAATATAGTAAATTATGATCTTATTTACATCTGTTCTGTCTCAAAACTTTTACAACCACCTTGACCGATTGCCTCAAGATAATTTACTTTGAGTGCATGTAGTTACGCAAATGTTGACTTTATTGCTCAAGTAATAAGGGGAATAACTCAGAGCCAGTTTTGGATCCGTTGTTAATTTTAATCAACTATTGTTTCTAAATATAGCTATAGTTATAGTTGTTAATTTCAACTAAATATTGTTGATAACTCAAAAGTACTCAACTCATATCGGCGGGTTTATAAACTGCATTAGAGCCCATCATTCTATGTATTATCACAGAATAATAATAAGTACTTCGTACAGAAGATTTTCTTCGCGAAGGTATTTAAAAAAATGTATGCCCAATGTCGTTAACAATATGATGTAATTTAGCTTGTCTCAAGAGTCGAGCACCATTTTGTTGACAAACGTCAGTGATCGGCACTGCGCTGAAGACATAGGGCTGACTTCGATAAAATGATGTGTGACGTGAAGTGCCAAACTGCGAAAAATGGCGGAGGAAATACATGAATAAGCATGAATTATATTTTGTGTTTCTAATATTATTCAGGCAGTTAAAAAATACTGCAGAGTATTAATTGCACCACCGTTTTTACATATGGTTTATTGTCTTTACAATGCAATTGGGTGAAGAATACGTGCGTGCGTCAATACTCGCTCGTGATTGTCCTGTCGATTTGGTATCTCAGGAGGGGTAGTCGCGCGTGTTTTGTTTTCGATGCAAACTCGCGAAGATGAACAGGCCTGGTATTATCCCAATGCAATCGCCTTAAAACAAAGCGATTCTCGATCAGCAATTTGACCTGAAAGAGCTCAAAAAATCCACGCCGAAAGAAGCAGGGCCCGTTTTATTAAACCGCCATGTGCCGACCAGCTGCGAAGCCGATTTTTTACCAACTTCAACTTTAACCCCACTACGGTACGATCACTCATGTGGGAATCGGTTTTTACCGAAACTTCCAATCCAATTTAGAACAAAGCTACTTTATAATACGACCCCCATTTGTTTGAGTTTACAGTAAGTGGGTGTTGCTCTTGTTTTAATATTAATTGGTGTATTACTGGCGTTATGGTGATGGAAAAAACTGATACAGAAAATAATGTAACTTTACGTTTTATTTCAGTTTTAGTGGCAAGTTCATTTTAACAATAGTCTAATGTTTTTGGCCCAAAGATTGACTAGAAGGGAATGCCATAACTAATGTCATAAATTGCAACAGCATCAACACAAACCTTAGTGGTTTCCTGAATGCTGGCAAAACTAATTAATTGTCTGTAATTTTATTTGGTAAATAGTAAATACCTACATAAATTAAAGAAAAATGTTTAGGTAACATTATTCCGCTTTTTGTTGGAAAATAAATCAATTATTAGATATTCATAAAGTTAAGAATGCACATCTATAAAAAACAGAATGCTTATTACACATGCTTAATCCCGTTATCTGGTTCCCATAAAACGTACAGGCTACGGTCTATCAAGCAAAACTCTGCTCTGTAGTATTATAATATGTGCTATTTTGCACCAACATTGTACAATTGTAGTCTGTAATGCCGACTCTACAATTTATATTAATGGTGTTCTTGTATATCTCGAAAATCTAGTGGCGTTCGAACAATCCACTACCATTCCTCAAAGAGGAAGAGACCACACTCCATCATAACAAATAACTTTTAATGGCCAGTGTAACCTAATTGCTAAGGCCATAAAGGTCACACTGGCGCGGCACGTGGAGTCCCTGCATCCCTTGGGAACGGCCGCTCCCACCAATTATGGTTGACATGTGTCATAAAAAGCTAACATGCGCCACAATCACTTTAGAAACTCCTGACCTTGTTTCGTTTTATATCCTGAAGTTGGCAACATTCTGTCTGTGTTGCTATCTAAAGAATGCTGTTAGTAAGTAATAGATACGAGTGCTTTATGAGTGGGAAATGTACTGAGTGCATGCAAGTTATCAACTAACGAGCGACTCTACAGATCTAGTAAATAAAAAATACTATAATGTGAATGATTATAATAATAAAAGTGCATGAACTTTAATTGCCTTGCTCATAAATGGTATTTCTTGGAATAAATTAGAGGCTGACAAAGGTGACTGGGTAACTTTCGCCACTTAGTTATTTATTTATATCAACATTTCACTGTCACTGTGTGTAGTGAAGACAATAAAAACTACATAATTAACATACATATTTACCTACACATAACAAATAGTACTACTTTACTTTTTTTTCATCCACAACGAGGAAGCTCTTGGCCTGTATCTCACCTGATGGTAAGTGACGATCAGGCCGAAGGTGGAAGCGAGCTTCACCCAGAATCCTCAACCAGCATATCAGCATATCAACCAATATCTTGTCCCAAAGGGGCGGTAGAGCAAGGCACGAGTATATGTTAATGGCCTTTATCGACTATTAATCACGTTTACTGTAGACATTTTTACAGGATATTTGGAATCTGGAATGATACGAAAAAATTTCCAAACAACATTTACAGCCAAACGGCAAACCACTGCGTATAAGTTAAAGGATCATAATACCACATCGGAAACTTATCAGAACTCGCGAAGAACTAATCCAATGTCAGTGAGGAAGTAAGCAACCGTAAGTCAAGTTGGTAACAGGAGAAGTAAGTCGACCAATCGTCAGAGAATTTTATTTCTTCAGTCAATGCCACAAGATCGAGATTCACTTGGATTAGCGTCATAGTAGCCGTCTTGAGACACCCTACGATGGCCACGTTGCACTTACTAAGTAGGACTTAGATGGCAAAGTACATCTAAGTAGAGTGAGATTTCTAAGTTTCTTATCTAAGTTTGTGGGCTCGTACATTTGCAATGTCATAATTTTTAGGGATTAGGTATTTGTTGTGTATTGCTGTCTTTTGCAGTCGCATTCTGGAATAAGCATCTTCTTTGAAAAGAAATATTAACAGGTAGATATGTGACATAAAATAAATACCGATGATAGTAATTCTTACTAATAAATTAAAATTAAAGAAGGTATAATAAGACATTATTGCAATTTCGAATTTTGGTCACCCGAGTCCCAATCTCGACTCCACTTAAATATTACATGGCGTAGCATAGAGCCCTATATATTTATAGTATAATAGAATATTAAATAATATTATTACAATAAGCTATCTAGAGGACTTTCAAAATTTACAATATTGATTATTTCTAGCCACACGTTACCAACATACATCCGTTTCATAAACGATGCTTGCTTAAGTGAAGCATTAAATCGTTCAGCGTAGAATAAAGCTCTGTGATTAGTTCGCACTGTGAGATCTCATAGTAATGTTTGTGAATACGGGCGTTAGCAACGCACTTCATTTTCAGGTTAATTACTCAACTTCTACAAACATTGCGCCATAGCCACCACAGTTAAAACAGTTTATTTTCGAAAGGATTGCACCAAATCTATCACTTAAAACGGAACGCACTTCTGCAAGTTTTCTTAAAACAAGTTTATTTTGGGAAGCGAATCGTAGCCCGTTAGCCAGCCAATAGTTTATATTGAGCGTAATAGGGGCCAAGTTTTTCAGGTTCTACATAATATTTCTAATTTCTAAGCGTTCTTTGATAATACTTTCGTAAGAAGAAAAAAGCAGAAAAATAAATGAACTCTACATGTTTCATGTTTTTTATTTGGACAGCCAGTCACATTGGATTACTCCGGATTACTTAACTATATTCTCAAAACATTAATTAAATTATGTACATAGGTAATTGTAATTATGTTAAAACTTGATGTTACAGATATTCAACCATTTTCAATGGGACCTCACAAAGTAAAGACCGATCGGTTGTTGTTAGTCACTTGTCAATTTCCTGACTCTACTAATTAACGCTAAGCCGACGCGACGCCCAATTGGTTTATGTGACGCCTATGTCCGCTTGTATTCTGTCCAGGATTATGTAGTCAGTTATTGCAACCAACAAAATTAGAAGTAACTTATTGACTGAGTCTTAATATTGATTACTGTTAAAATAGAGAATCACTGATCTAAACGCGATATTTTATATGAAGTACTTGCCTAACTTAACGTTACAGCTTGACGTTTAGGCGATCGCTACTTTTTTTATAGCCGTGGTCACATGCGAGCTAATTCCTGTTATTTATTCATCAAGCCTACTGAACTTTACTTTTGTAGGTATATCATATTGAAGGAATGTAAAATTGCTACCATCACCAATTAACTAACCTGCAAACTTGGCCACCTCCTCTGCCGTGCTCCTTAATTATTCGTCCAGAAAAGGAGCCGTATCGATCGCAGCAAGCCGTGCCGGCATCCACGAATGTTTTATTAACACATTCCCCATGGTGAGATTGAAAAATTGTGTTTTTACAGACTCATTCTGTTGCGTAAAACGATTACTTACACAAATTGGCAGCACTCAGCATAATAAATTAGTTTAAGTAACTGCGTTGGATGCTGTAATCGAGATAAGGTTTAGGGAGTAATGTTTTATTACATCTAGGGCATATGATTGTGTAGTATACCTACTAAACATGTCTCGGGGTGACTGACCTTTGTATTTTACTTTCATTGTAAATTACACAGACAATACATTTCATGGTATGGTTTTGCATAGAGCCGGAAGGAGCTTACCGAAATTCTAACAAAATATTTCCGAAAATGTAAAATTTTGACTGTGATGTTATTGGATTTCAGTTGATGTTTCAATTACCTAAATTACATTAAAATTTGATGTTATTTTAAAACAATACACAGTGAATTACGTTGGCGAATAACGAACTAGGTATGTCATAGATGCTTGTTAGACAAAATCTATGAAGGTATCGCATTTTGAACGCCCTAAAAATTTGGTATCAAATCTATACAATTATGTAGAGCTTAGGTTCCAAAATCGCTAGAAAAAGACCTAGAGAACATATTAATTTGGCGTAAATTTATTTCAAGCAAGTATAATTAGACACAGCTCATCGGACTCTATATTTTTATTACACAATCGCACTTATTACCATTAAATAAGATACCACAGAGTTTAGTTTGATATGCCATCGTTGTTTCGTGAATGTAGTAACCTCCTACGCTGCCACCATCACAATGCCCCATTGTAGAGCTTCGACTACTCTATTTTCGGTTTTTACGGTCCATTTTTGTGTGGTAGATTATAATCTAACAAAACAGAAATAGCTGGAACAAGTAGATATCCATAATAATAATTCAAGGAGGCAGTAAAATGGTAGTAAAAATAAGTATTACTTAGAGCTATAGCTAATAACTTAAATGGCCTCGTTGAGAATCGTGCCAGAAGAATTATTTAGGTACGAGTGGATACCTACAGGTTTTTTGGGTAATAAGCGGTGATACAAAATTGATTGTGGCGAAGGCGAGTGAGCTTTACATGTGTGATGGCTCGCTACTGTGGGTCTAGACAAAGTGCAAATTATAATCGCAAACCAGTCGATAAGTGGTCGAAAAGCCCCTTTTTTGTATGGAGTTTTGACGGATTCGATTTTCGATTCGATCAAAAAGTGCGTTTTGTCTAGGGGGGCTGTTCGTTTTTTCAAAAGTTTTGACAGACATTACACGTACACCGTACACGTGCACACACAAGTAAAGCTCACTCGCCTTCGTGAGTTGAAAGAACTAACCTATCTACCTACATACACCTTCTCTAATAAAAAGATGAATAATTACGGACAGTTTTAGTTGTAGAGTTAGGAAACATCAAAATCGTGATGATAGCTAAATAAAACACATGTTCTTTTTCATTAATTTATCATAGACTCGTTGATGTCGCTCGCTAATTAGAATGGAAAGAGAAAAAAGTTTTGCTATTTCATGCTCTCTTAACTATCAAAGGTCGTTCATATCAATGAGTGTGTTGACCTCCCTAAATATGGGAATGGTACTGACTGAAATCTACATCATATAATTTTAAAAGCTCTAAAGCTTCTAAATAACCCTTTAATGCTTTAAACAGCGACATCTCTATTTAAATTATCAAAAAAGTTTAAACATTAAGGAGACAATAGCTCTTTGGAAAGCGCGTAAATTATTTATTTATTTATGGTATTATTTTAAAGTTTCATTAAGATGCATTTTAATTGTCAAGCAGTCTACCCCGTTGATAAGAGATTGTGTTCTTTATTGTGTCCAAAAAAGCTTGGGGTAAAGTTGAATTTCGATTGGAGCAAAAAGAGTGGGGTTGGAGTTCTAAACCCTCGGTCGTTGAACCGAAGTCAAGTTCAAGTGTGGAGGAGCGGCGTTTGCGCACGCTTCGTGTTTATTTTTAGGGCACTAAATATACTGAACTCCTTCGCTATAATGTTTCCTGCGGACTCGTGATTGGCTGGATAATCGCAAAATGTCGCCAGGATCTTGGAAAGGGCATAAACAGATGCCGTACAAAGTACACGACTTACAAGTCGAATTGTTTCCAGTTCGGTCAGGGAAGTTCGTTTTGTACAATGCCCATCAGTATTGTTGAGAGGTAAATACCCTTCTGTTTTAGGAACGTACCTACAGAGTACAGAGTTTCTAAAAATAAAAAATATCTACTTATCTATGTACAAGAAAAGTAACACAGTCATCAATTATATGACATTTGGTAACTATAGATTTCTATAAAACCGAATAGGTGCACTCTACACATCTTTACACATAATTTTGAACATAGCAAAAAAATCACAATCCCGAACGAAATCGAATGTCTTCCATTGACAAAACGAAATCACGATCCCGTTGCTCTATAAAAGCAATATTAACGATAATTTAACGAGACATAAAGCCGTTATTCACATCGCGTAAAGTTAATCAAGCAAAATAAATGCCACTTAAACCGCCGATGGCTTACATTTCCCCATAACAATGCTACTCTTGCTTTCTTTCCGACTTCATTAAGCGTTTGCATCTAGGAGCAATAAAAATCGACTTTTTAATTCATATCGGCGCACGCAAGGGTGCACACGACCCCCGGACCATTGTTGGTGAACATTGTGGCACCACCTGGCTCGTTACCGGCCTCCGGTCTACAGTGAACCCTCGGCTTTAGGTGAAAGTACACGCCATTAAACGAGGTATGGAAAAATAAGTGAGTTTAAAATCAATATCAGGCACGAAGTAGAGGTCTGTTTACATGTAGATGCCGAATAAGCTGGAAAAATCAAATCCAACTTCAAATTGGCATTTTGTATCCACAATTTACAATTTACAGGATGAAGTTTCTGAAAATTTAATAATAGGTATTTTGTGTAAATATGACACATGAACTAATAAACTCAGGTTTAATAACTAGAATTGTTGGAAGTGGTAGATAAAAGTAATGTTTGTATCCACAATTTACAGGATGAAGTTTCTGAAAATTTAATAATAGGTATTTTGTGTAAATATGACACATGAACTAATAAACTCAGGTTTAATAACTAGAATTGTTGGAAGTGGTAGATAAAAGTAATGTTTTTCACTAAATCGCAAATCTGGCGTAACTACATATGACTCTGAGAATGAGATGATATCATAAAAATCTTCAAGACAAGTAATATCTTGTTATTGCCAGCATAACGTAACAAAGAGTTGAAGACTGAATATAAATTGTTTATTTGCAAACACAAATTCCGATGACAGCATTCTTTTAGTTACTTGAGCGATCAGCCAGCGGCAATCAATCATGATCAGCTGTTGAATTGAAAATAATAACAACATCTGTGGCATCACTCAAAACCAGAACCCTTAGAATGTGCTTGCAATTTGTTGCTCTCATGATCATTTCATCAATCACTGACATCTAATAATAGCCGCCAGAAATTACCAGTACCACTTGAAAAATAAAAAGTTTATGAATTATTCAGGGGTTGATACTTTGCAGCGTGAAGAATGGCTGTATGCTCCAATTTTTCATTAAAACAAAAGGTGAAAAACTTCATTCATGCAACAGCACGTCTTGGCGCTATGCAAGAGGTATTATCCGTCAGATTTACAGCTGACTGAGGAGCACAATCCTCGAGGGATCCAGACAAAATGGCCGCGAGTGCGTTCCACTTGGAGCTTGGAGCCTCACGTCACTGGCCCATTTCTTACGACCCATTGACTCGCAGCCATTCATCGGGCCTTCAAATGAGAAGGGGTTTAATGCGCCCGAGTGCAAATGAGAACGAATGCGAGGATTTATCACCGCAACTTATTGTGCTGAAGGCGTATGTTGTTTACTTTTACGGCGGCTCTAACGGTAATTTAGATTTGTTCTTAAACATACAGATGGGGAAGTGGGGCATTAATCTTACTGCGCCGTTAAATTTATTCCGACATCGACAGATCTTTAAAACTTCTAAACATGTGGGTAACTTTTTTGTTAGAGTAGGCCATTATAATGCAACAAACCCTATGCATAGTAAGCGCGCGTTTGTGCTTCATTATGTTAGTAATTGTAACAAAAACCCTTCAATAAAGAAACTGCAACAACGCAAGGACCGATTAAAACCTCCCCTCGTCAGGCCATGATTAGCTCCTCTTAATCTCAGTTTAAAAACTTCACTACAATAGACTAGGTACAGTCGTCGGGCCTATTTCACAAAAAAGCTTCCCTTTCGTTTACAAGTTGAGGATTTGAACAAATATTTTTATTACTAAACCAATGTTTGCGTAACCATCGTCAGCAAGGGGTTGGGTGAATCACCATTCATCCGCCATCTTTCTCTGATTTCAATTCTTCCACGTTTGCGCGAATTTGAATAGGCCAGCTGGCCCGTTCGATACCCTGCGTCTTTTATTTGTTTTGAAAATCTAATATCATAAAAGGGAAATTCGGGACACTTTGTAAACAAACAAATCCAGCTTCATAAATCTGTTATTTTTATTGTGTCGTGGAGTTGTGATTGGCAGTAAAATAACTTTAAAAAACGAACACCTACTCTTCCAGGAAAGAGTTATTACACTCGGAAAAGGTTCCAAAGTGTTGAAATGGAATGGAAATAGTGAAAACGGAATTCCCGACAGCTTATCGATAAAAGAATATTCTTCTCGCACATTTAAGTTGTGAGCAATCTTCAAAACACATTCAAGAAAGTTATATGGATTCTCGCGAAATGCGAAAAGGAGAAGAAATGTGAAATACACAAACACAATAAAACATATGCAGTGCCATTATTAATGGACCTCGGCTTTTTACCGCAGTATTTTTTGTTGTTTTGAGTGAGCTCGCTAATGCGAGAGCACTTCAATAAGGCAGGGAAAACAAAAGAAAGAAATTTGATTTTGGGCGCAAGCTGAACCGGCGACCCCGAACAGCCCACTAAAAGAAATTAATCGGCGTGTCCGAAAAAATAAAACAAAAGATACGGTAAATCCCACACTGAGCGAAGACAATATATCGTGTCGTCATAAAGCCGTCCCTCTCCCGCCAGGCGGCGCCAGCACCCCCCGCGCTCCTTCGGCGAGACATTACGCACGTGCGTGCTACTTGTCACCACGCCACTAACAAAAAACACCTTACCCCCCCGCAATAAGAACTCCTTTCATCTTACCACAACCCTGGAGATCCAGCGCAACCTATTACTCACCATATCGCGTTACCATTAAACACATTTTGTTTTGCTCCCGGCCGCATTCCTCCCGCGTCTAATAGCGATCGTGTTGTCGATGAATGTTTGAACTTTTGTCCTTTTTTGATTAGCGGTTACCGTTGCGGGTACGGTTTTTATTAACAGAAGCTTTAGCAATTCGAATCACAAACTGGGAAAGTTCAAAGTTTGAACTCTACAAATCGTTCAATCGATATTCCCGAACCTACTTTGTGATGAATGAGTCCAAGTTTCGGCTGAGGTCAATTCAAGAGCTTTTTCAAACGTTAAAATGAGAGTAATGTTATAAATTGTCTAGAAATGCTAACGCGTAGAGCTTACGATGGAGTAAAGCTCTTGGTCTAATTCAATTTCCCGGCTGTAATAAGCTGGAGTGTAGCCATAATTCCTAGAGGACCCCAAAAACTTAATAAATTGTACAGCAGTCTGCAATCATAAACAACAGTGGCATAGCATATTATGCACCCTAACCGCATAACTGTTCCCCCGCGCATTGGTCCTGACGAACGGTCCAATAAATACCCATAAGGTTATACTGCGACACGTACAAAACATTCCCGGATATAAAAGCATTATCCTGTTAAGTAATTTATTTCTTCTTCAGGTAGTAAGCGACGGATATTTTATGGTGCCACTTAAACGTTCTATAATCCTAGCTGTTATAGCATAAAGAGGGTGTCGGTAACCATAATGCCATAAACGAAAGAATTGAACCTCAGGCTGGCACCTGTTTAAAACTGAGCACTCCATAAATCTTGTTTTAGAGGCTTTATATTTTTTAGTCCATAGTATGGACTCGAAAGGATTTAACAACAAAATTATTTTTGTAATTTATTACATACTAGCTTTCCGCCCGCGGCTTCGCCCGCGTGGAATTTTGTCTGTCACAGAAAAACTTTATCGCGCGCGTCCCTGTTTCAAAAACCGGGATAAAAACTATCCTATGTTCTTTCCCGGGACTCAAACTATCTCTTTGCCAAATTTCATCAAAATCGGTTGCGAGGTTTAAGCGGGAAAGCGTAACAGACAGACAGACAGACAGACAGAGTTACTTTCGCATTTATAATATTAGTTGGGATGCTCCAAAGACATTGAATAAAATGCTTTTCCAATAAATTGTGGAGCATAATAGGTACCGATAGATTTCTTCACAGTTGGCTATACCTCTTCTCATTTACTCCAAAACCAGGAAGCATAATGAATTCTACGAAACTAAATTATCACCAAAATACAAACTGTCGTCTATGACACATGCATACAAATTTTGAGTGCAAAACTAACCCTTTTTTATCAAAAACACAAAACAGCCATTATAGCCATAAACACATAACTGTGAGTAATCTTAGTAGGCACTTAAACAGACACAGACGCAGCTCAGTCATCGACAGCCAATCAAATAACATCAAAGAGTTTTATAGCCTCAGAAACAGTCTCGAACTGACCTATGATAATCCCTTTTCACTGTGAGTCATCGTCCTCTGACTCAGAGATTTCTGCATCCAGTTCTGACAACCCACACACCAAGGGAACCGGTCGAAACAACAAGTACAGGTTACTCTACTTACCTACCAGTCCTACCGCCGTACCGTAAAACTGCTTTTCTTTATTGCACATTAAATTTATCAAGCGACGCATTAGCAGTATAGGTTTTACTGCTGAGTATATCGCCAGGTGCATAGCAAATTATAATTAAAGCGTCTTAGGTATCATTAGCATAAATCTTGTTTAATAGATATCGTTTATATCTTCCTGATCTTCACCATTTTCAGCTCTAAGATATAGAAAATATGATATTTAACAATAAAATCAATTTCTGGCTTAATGATACTTTCAGCAGGATTATGTTATAATATTAAAATGGATTTCTCTACAGTCTTTAATTTCTCTTCAGTGTGAAAGTTGCATTCGATACAACCAACAGATTTTTTTATGTCGTTTCGATCCTCTTTCTATCATTTCTTTGTCAATCAATGTTTTTGGGGTAAAAATGAATATAACTTTTTTCCTCTTCAATGATCTTTATTATCAAATTTACTATCAGCTGGACTACTTCTCTACTGGCATACATTCGTCGTGTAATATCAGTTCCTAACGGACGTGTGCAGTTACATTACCCACAAATTAGGTTAGCTAGATTGCAACCAATTATCTTGTAAGGCGCACTCTGACACTATTATACTTATGAGCATCTCACTTATCGGACGCTGTGGTCAAAAAAATCTAGACTTTATAGAACACCTATTAGTAGCAATGAGCAAGCGTGTTGGCCAAAACAAAATTATGTTCGCGATGAGAGCAGCTTAAAGTTTTCATTGCTTTTGTTTCCAATTCGTGTTTCATTCAATGAAGGTCTATATTAATAATCTGTTGGTACTCTGTTACTTTGATCTCTGTGGTCGAAATGTTGTCTCATGTGTGACTAGTTTTGATTTATTCACATTTTTTTAATATTACGTAACGTTTATGACTTAGGGATAATTTCGCACTTGTGCTAAGCTCTTGAGAAGTTGATAGAATAAGAATATCATCGATAAAAATAATTTCATATAGTTGAGGAATGCTTCTCAAGTGATTAAACTTCGTACCTAGAAAGACATTAGCCCCGTGTTTAACCACATACTGCGGTCAACCCAGCCATTGGTTCGGATTGGAGGATCGCATTACCGAGGTGTTGATATCGTCAAAGCGAATGTCCATCGCGTCAAGTCCAATAACCATCATATCCGAATTAACTTGCTTCACTGATCCAGTTTCGGAGGCGTTATTTACTCCATTGTTCACAGCTTGATGACTATTTCGAGCTTCTATGTGTTTGTATCAATCATTAGATTAGACGCACTGTTTATGAATGAAGCAGTCCATTCAATAGAAAATTACAAGAATATAAATAGGCTGGTATCAATAGGTAAATTGGCAGAGTGTATTATTACCTATTCAAATAGAAATAATATTGATACGAGGTAGGTTTGTGCATCCATGATATCGAATAGGCTAGTTGCCTAAAAAAAATTTTTTAGTCCGTAATGTTTAATATCAAAAAATATTGGACACATATATTTTTATTTGTCAATCTAACAAATAATTACATAGTTATGGTGCGTTGNAAAATCCGAAAACACTTGCTTTTATGGGGGGTAAATAGGCCGCAACTCGCGACGTATCAAACAGTTGATACATGTCTTTTTCCTTACTTCTTCACATTAGGCGGGATATCTTTTTAAATACTGGTGTGATTGAAATGAATTTGGTATCAATTTAAAGTTTAAAGTTTAATCTTTAAAATGGTGCTACTTTTTTTGTTACTAACAAATTCGTTAGTACACAAGATCGCGTGGAAACAACTTCATGTAAGTGATTCCATACTTTTGCTCGCAAGTGTAGAATAAGAATGTCATCGATAAAAATAATTTCATATAGTTGAGGAATGCTTCTCAAGTGATTAAACTTCGTACCTAGAAAGACATTAGCCCCGTGTTTAACCACATACTGCGGTCAACCCAGCCATTGGTTCGGATTGGAGGATCACATTACCGAGGTGTTGATATCGTCAAAGCGAATGTCCATCGCGTCAAGTCCAATAACCATCATATCCGAATTAACTTGCTTCACTGATCCAGTTTCGGAGGCGTTATTTACTCCATTGTTCACAGCTTGATGACTATTTCGAGCTTCTATGTGTTTGTATCATTTGATTGGACGCACTGTTTATGAATGAAGCAATCCATTCAATAGAAAATTACAAGAATATAAATAGGCTGGTATCAATAGGTAAAATTGGTAGAGTGTATTATTACATATTCAAATGGAAATAATATTGATATGTAGGTACTTTGTGCATCCATGATATCGAATTGTTATTTGTTTTAATCTATTTCGTATGCAATATTATACTAACACGACTAAAGGTCAGACTTCAAATAGTCAAAACAACTTTTATGATTGTTTTCAATGGATTATTCCGTTGCATTCATTTGTTTACCTACTGATACCACTTTTTAAATTACGTCGTACATATTTCCAATTAGATTCATTATCTTGTAACATTACCAATGTCAACAAAATATTGATTAAGTATAACACTTTTTATAGTTTCCCCAATAGCAACGTGCTATGGTAACTTTGTTTATGTTAATAGCACCCATTAAAGTTTCATTCAAGCAAAAAACAATGGCCGGATACATCCGCAGGATATGCACCAGTAGCATTTAATGCCTCGAGATACGTCACACTTTTAACCATTCATTAGTGTGCCATATGTGCGGTTTCATTAGCCATAGTCAACCTAATTTTCATCCTTTTTATCAATTTTTGGAATCTCTTCCTTGATCTTTTTTTTACGACGTACCTATCTATATGTGTCATGAAGGCTGTGGTTCGACCACCAACATAGTCGTCTGCCCACCTATTATGGTCTACATAGATATTTAGCATATTATGGATTACGTTTCTCTACCTGAGACCACATAATATACCTATACCTAAAGCGTTCTGAAAATGCATTAGAGAATTAGAGAGAATGCTTTTGATTTACAGTAAATTTCTACGAATCTTGCAATCTGCAAAATAGCTCCAAATTATTTGAAAAGTATGTCATGCAAATCATTTGAATTCGGGGAATACCTTCTTGTTTTGTTTCGAATTTGCATCATTATCAAAGTTTGGTAATCAAACCATGAAAGAAAAAAGCTGTGTTGCAATGATCTAAGTATATATAATATGATAAATATTAAATGGATTTCTTTCTCCTTCTTTCAGTTGATTTACTCAATTATGACATTTAGATACATGTGCATAAAGGTATGTTTTAAGTGCATTCCTATTCAATTTGTAACTTTAACCGAATGAGCATTGTTACGATAAATCAAACCCAGCCGTTTAATGTGATTTAAACATTTAACAGCGTAGCTTTCCAAAGATTCATTTTAATGTCGATAACTTTATTCAAAAACTTTTGTTCACACCAATCTCTCGGAAAGCGTATTAAGAAAGATCTCACGGAACCGTGATCGTTTGAGACATCCTGGCCCACAAGTCGTAACTCAAGATAAGGCGGCTCATTGTTATGCGATCCACCTACACGTACAATAACAATCGCATCCCACAAAGCGTCCCGCTACAGTATCGACAAAGTTCCATCCGCTACGTTAAACATCGCGTGGTCCGCTAATCCGAGCGTAACATTGCAAAACGCAGAGCAAACTGCTTCGCTTTGTATCCCACTAATGAGAGCCACGTGGCTGTCCCCCGCAATGCAGGCTGCACAATAAAACAATAGCTCCACAGTTGTGCACTCCGGCTTTATTCCTGCAGGACTAACTGTCGCGTGACTTCGAATCGTTATGGGTGTACCGCAAGGCGCTTTCCTCGGCCCATTTCTGTTCATTCTATTTAGAAAACATATGGCACTGAATGTTATCGAAATTCATGTTCAGAGACAATAAATTTTCCATTGCAATTTCCTTTTTGCTTCTTTCTGATTTGTTTCCGTTTGGAATTACTTTACTTAAATTCGAATAAGAGTTCGTAAAACACTGCGTCGAAAGTTCTTTAAGAATTGCGTGACGTTGTTTTCGGTAGGTCTGTATCGCACATCCTCGCCTGCCAGGGGTATCCTTAGCAACGCGAGTTGCGTCAGTCATTTCAATAAACTTTGTATCATTTAGCGAACTTCCAAACGATAGTTATTCCAAGGTTTTCACTTCGTGTCCATAAGATTTCAAGAGTTCGTCCATTAGTACTGAGTTTCTGATAACAACAACAACAACAACGGAACTTTGGTTGTTTCGTAACATAACCTTTCTCGGTCCGAAGAGACCCTTCCGAAACTTCCAATTAGAACCGGATCGACCTCTTTTAACGATCCCACCGAAGTCTCAGGTATACATTTTCGGTGTACTTTACATTTCTTTGACGTTTCGTGTCACTTTTGACACATGGCAACTTTCGTAAGTGGGGTGTTTGCTCGCGCGTTGTCGCCAAACACGCGTTGTAAACATTGTCGGTGCGCCTGTCAGCGGTGTGTTTCGATTCGGCGTGTCGTTGGGGGATCACGGAGTTCACTGGCACTGTCACCGACTCACCTAGTTGTGCGAAGACCTTGGGCCTGACGTTCTCCTGCCAGGCGGCGGCGGCGACGGCGACGAGTGCCGCGAAGAGGGCACAGCGGAGCACGGTCATGGCACTAGTCACAAGTCGTCATCACTTGCATTCACACTCGCGGCTGGCGGCGCGGCGGGCGGTCGGGGCGCGCGGCGGCGGGCGACTGGCGGCGGGCCCGGGGGAGCGCGCATGCGCCGCCGGCGCCCCGCGGTCTCGCATGCGTGGGGCTGCGGAGTGCGGACCTTGCACGTGACGCAACCCTCCTCGCCCCAGCACCCCCCGACCCTGCTACGTCATAATCGCGTTAAAAAAACGCCTGCATATCCTAAATTAAACTCAAAAATTTCGGCGCTTCAACAGCGCGTGACGGTTCAGCCAAACTCGACCCCCAACAAGACGCCAGAGGATCCTATTACTTTCCCCTTCCGGAAAAATCTGAACTCGAGCCTTCGCCACTAATTGACGTAGGTGTACGCCTCGTAATGACCGAGTCGAGTGCTTGCAATTAAATTCGTTATTTGTCTTGTTGAACTTTGATGTTATTGTTTGTTCGTTAAATTGTCGCACAGAAGCGCTTTGCGGGCGCGACAACGCGCTCACTTCGAATAAAAAAGCTCTCATAATTGTAGGGAGGCATAATATGATAAAGCCAAACGTTGCTTTTAGCTTAACAAATTTAATTAACGTTTTGTTATTCCTTTTTAATAAATGAAAGATAAATATGGACCTACGCAAATATATTACGCATGAAAATAAATAAACAAGCTCACATACATATTTTTAATTACACACATCATAAAACTAATCAAGCGGAACGAAACTGCATACCGTTCAACAAAAGCTAACACAAACATAAAACTGGAAATGTTTTGACATGGTCCCAACTCGTGAGCTTTTCAAAGCGCAATGCAACTTTATCGCAATAAAAACTTTTTACTGAATGGGGGTTCCATCGAAGCATTTATTATTATTAATTGAGTAAAGTTGCACCCCAATAACTTTATTTTGGGGACATGGAACTATGTCGGACTAGTCCGGGCTGGACTAGCAAGATGCATTGTAGTCGGGCCGTGTGAAAATCAATAAAATAAACATTTATAGGGCATTAGGAACGCTTGTAACGTGATATCACATGACAACCAAAAGCTAAATCACGGTCATGGTTCGGAAAAAGACATTAACGCGTTCACATTTTGGAGATTCTTATTTGAAAGATTTTAGGTTTAATACATAATCTAATAAGATCATCAATCTAATCAGATTTTAAAATATTGAAGCAATCACTCATGGACTCACGGTTTTACCGAATAATCCCTTAAAAGGATACTGATGTCTTTAATGCCCTCAAATAAAAGACAATTGTTATCGGACCAATTTTTCCAGTTGACGCGCTTAGGTTCTCAGGAATATACCCAATTCCTAGTAACTCTTTCGCCTAGATACTTATAGAGGTCAATTTTCGTTAAGCCATTTTCTGATTCTTCGAACTCTACCAGGGCTTAGTAGTCTTTTGATGGATCCTTTAATTCCAAGAAATACTGGTTTTAGCAATTATTTATTTATTTATTTATTTATTTATTTATTTATAGGTACAACAACAGAATACAATCTCAAACATTTTTATAGAATAACATTAATCATAATAAATACTTAAAATTTGATATTGTTCCGATTTGAAGGAATGTAAGATTCGTTAAAGTTCTGTAATATTCGATAACAGCTTTAGCTGTACTGTAGTAGCTTTTGAGCATAACGAAGCGTTCACGAACTCTAGACCTACTTCTTTTTTTTTATGCATAACAAGGCAGGTATTTGACCACAATCGCACCTGATGTTAAGTGGGATGCAGTCTAGGATGGTACATAATTATCTGCCCTGTAAGTGCCTATTCACTCTCTATTATTTATTACGCGCCCTTTCAACGTTCCATTTATGAAATGTTTGGTTTTAAAAAATAACGGACGACAAACTACATAGTCACAGATACGCGTTCACTCGGCACTAAACGCTAAGCCTCGACGCCCGCGGTTCCTTTGCGGAAGCCCGTGTGTACGGAGGTGGAAAGTAATGCGTGCATCAAATACACTAATATTTACACACTGCAACGCTTCCGTGCCCACCGTTTTGAAAAAAGAACGCTTTTATTTTTAAAAACGAGCTGACAGCTCACCTTTGTGCCAGTTTGCTTTTTTAAGCTTCTGTAACAAATCAACAGAAAAATATTTCTGGCCAGTTTGCAGTACGATTAAGAGCCATTTCACAAAAATATTCCGCGCGAATTTAGGTAAAAGCTGTCAACGCAACGTCAAAAGTNAAATCCGTTAAACTCTACATATTCTCAAACGTTACATAAAATAAATGAACCATTTGTACTTCTACCGATGCCCGCATGCGGCAGACGAAACTTTATCCCCTTGCCGTTCTAAGATCAGGCTGTTTTAATTTTAAAAAGTTCGCGTTCCTCGGTTTCCACGGGCTATTCGCTACAGAAATATACACATTCAGCTGCAGTTCCCGTATAATAATACAATTAGCAAGAAATGTAAAGCGAAGGTAAGTTGGAACGAAATGAGAACAAAAGTTAAAGATTTCAGAACTTTATTCAGTCGGTGTTTCCGATAGCGTGCTAGTTTTAAGCGCTATCAGGGGTTTTAACAATTGGAATGGCGTTTTAGTTGTATCTACAAGGATTCTTTAGTGAAATACGAGAATAGAGACGGAAAAATTAATAAATACAGACATACTACAAAATAATATAGTAAGACTTCAGTATCTTTACGTTTCATTTAATTAACTTATGTGCGCTTTGAATTGTTTCTTTATTCATGCAATTTCGGCCGATGTGTTTCTAAATGATGGTATCATGGTTACTTGGATAAAAACTTATCCATTTTATTAACACAAATAGAAACTAGTAATCTCAAACAATAGGAATCTGGAATTTAGAACTTCAGTAGGTAGGTATTTTCCTTCCTCATTATCAAACTCAATTAACTAAGACAAACTTAAAACCGAACATCACAAAGGCAAACCCGACAAAGATGCTCTATCCCTCCAACCATGTGAAATTTCATCAATCAAATAGCAATAATTGTCTGAATCAGATTGTAGTGAAACCTCACGAGTTAGGACAAAGGCGCTAACAATTCCCCGCTATGTATTAATTGAGGGAATAAATTATAAGCGCGCCTGCCGATCCCTTCTTGGGCGCACCCTAAGATGTGACAGGGGTGTACGCACTGGGTATTTTAACGTGCTTTTTAATCCCAACTAATATTATAAATGCGAAAGTAACTCTGTCTGTCTGTCTGTCTGTCTGTCTGTCTGTCTGTCTGTTACGCTTTCCCGCTTAAACCTCGCAATCGATTTTGATGAAATTTGGCATAGAGATAGTTTGAGTCCCGGGAAAGAACATAGGATAGTTATATCCCGGTTTTTGAAACAGGGACGCGCGCGATAAAGTTTTTCTGTGACAGACAAAATTCCACGCGGGCGAAGCCGCGGGCGGAAAGCTAGTCTGCTATAAACGAAGCCTAGACAAGACATTGTGGTCTTTAAAACGCGCGTGACTTTCTTATAAGTATTTTAAAGACAGGCAACTAGAGGTCCGCCCACAAGCCCGTTTCCCTCACACTTAGCCTAAGCGCAGATCACCGATTCGTCGGGCAGTTAATCAGTATGAGCATGTATGGAAGTGCGCACATTACACTGATTTGATTTTCATAAATTAGATCGGGCCCAACTATCGGCCGACTAAAAGTTGTTGGTCTGCGCCTAGGCTTAAACACCGAAACATTTATTGTTCGTAAAACGCTGTTAGTATGCAGTATTAGATTACTTATTTACTTAATCACACATTTAGTTTCCACTGTAGGAGCACAACGGATTGGTGGCAATATCAATTATAAGAACAAGAACTGTATTTACAGATAGGCAATTGTATTGTAGGTGCTGTATCTATCCGCCTCTACAATCGATGCGGACGCTTCAACGTGTCCTCGACCGCTCTACAAACAGCGAAACGACTGATTAAGAAGAGATATTATGTGTTTCTTTAATAACGCTAATCAAATGAATAACATTAAATCCTCGCTAAAAACGCAGCGTCATACACGCCCAGTGCGTATCGTATAACCTTAAGCATCGCCCCCGCGGCTCGCGATCCGAATGCCGGACCAGAGCCTGGCCAGAGGGTCCCATTCAAACAACCCAAAACTTATTACTTCCATATAACTCACCGTTTTTAATTTATTCCCCAGTAATTAACTCCGCTGATGTCTTTTTTTCGTTAGGAATAAGAACACTCCAATTCGCGGAGTTTGATTGAAATAAACGCCGTGGGAAAATTTGTGATATTTTTATTATTTAAAATGCCAAACCATTTCAAAATAAGTTTTGAAACTGTAACCTAAGTAGGTACTGAGGGACGATGCCTCACATCAAACAATAAACTCTACGAGTATGACACGCGATGTAATATTATGCTATTTAGCATCTAAAAATTATGATTTTATCGACAGTATAACACCTTAAAATAGGCACTAGATCTGTGTTCGTGACAAAGCAAATAAAATAATCACATTTCAAAACCTAACCACAAATCTGAATTACGCAATCAAAAACCTGGGCTTTGGAAACCAAAATTAAAAGGAAGGCCTATTCATAACTTTTGGTTTGATTACAAAGGAATATGACCCTTGCATCTGAAAGGTAATTACAGGATTGTGTTGCGCCACATGGTCTCATGTCAATACATCGTAATTGGGAGCTCAATCTCGCATTAGTCCCTTTCACTGCTCGACATTTTCGTCCCAACGCCACATTTTAAAACGCCCAATTTTCTCTTTGCTACCATAAAGCGAATTTAATCCTAGATCAAAAGTTTCCATTCGGGTTGCCTATTTCGGTACGTCCTTTTTCAGTGTTGCTAGTTGGCTTGTGTGGGCGACTTAATTATGTTATAGGCACTGCATAATTTATTACATACTAGCGACCCGCCACGGCTTCGTATGGATGCTAAGTATAGATATAAAGCCTCCTCATGAATCAGTCTATCTATTAAAAAAACCGCATCAAAATCCATTGCGTAGTTTTAAAGATCTAAGCATACATAGAGACAGACAGCGGAAAGCGAGTTTGTTTATACTATGTAGTGATAAAAAAGCTTGATGTATGGATAGATGGATGTTTGTTACTCCATGCAAAAACTACTGGATGGATCTTGACGAATATCTGATCCTGTAAGTCTTGGGTAAAGATACTCAAATATTTCTTTCTATAATCCACATAATTCAATAGTAGTCTAAAGTATTTTTCAATTGAGTTCAAGTACATGATGTCGTGCCCTGCGTGCCCAAACAACTGCACGCAGGAAGATTTAATGAAGGTTACTGACAACGCCACTCTTGTGGCGGAGTTTTGGGCTGTCGCTGTGTAGGTTTGTTGTCGACACGACAAGAAGAAGACCTAAGTTTTTTATATTTCATATTTTTTATATTTGTCCCGAGTACAGAAGTGGCAACACTATGCACAAAATGTCTGTATAATACTGCTCCTTTCATCCCGATCGGGCTAAGTTGAGCGGTGTTTATCAAGTAAAATGTGTACACACATTCGTAAGTCCCTGTGATAGGACTCATTTTGCAACAAAAATGTGGTCGATGTGGTGCGGTCGTCTGTACATGCGACCCCAGTAAAAAGGCTGAATAGAAACGTTCACTTTTATGACGTCACAATTTGTGTATTTGGGAGATGGTTTTCTTTGCCATACGAGATGAAGCAGAAATTTTAAAATATAACGATAAATCTGAAAAGAAAACCTATAATGCCGCAAGCTTTTGTTCAAAGCATCGCTCGCTTTGGTTTTGGTAGGTCACTACACTAAAAATATGTATGCGAAAAAGTTATCTATGCCTGCAAACTTTGCTTTAGGTAGGTATACTTAAGCGAATCAAGCATACCGCAGTCAAATTACCTACTCAATCAATCAATACTCAAGATGTTCACTTTCCTATTTTTCTCGTATACACATACCTACATAGCGAGAAACTAACGACGATCTCGTATACTCATAAGTATGTATAAAAAAATGCATGATTTATAATGTCCAAAGAAAAATTCTCAAAAGATTACTCTGGAAGTTAAAGCCATGTATTCATTTGGCAACATTTGTTGATAAACTGTTTAAGACTTGTGTGACACAAGTTTACCATAAACACAGGTTTCTGAAACTTGGCCGTCCACACTTGCTCTCTCCACTCATAGCGGGGAGCACGGCAACATGTATCATAAACAATGTTTCAACACCTATGTTTATGAACTGTTTATAAACTGTTTACAGAGATGATGAAACATTATGAAACATTGTTTATGAACAGTTTATAAACAGTGTTTATCAACAAATGTTGCCTAATGAATACATGGCTTAATACAACTGTTATCACAATCCAATCCCAAAATCAAGACGCATTTCAGAATACATCGGCCATATTTCACAAAATTCTTCCTAAGTATGAACAACAAAGTGCACCAAGCGTCACTGAAACAGAACTTCAGCAGAACGTCTGGCCAGCAAAAATGTGTCAAGCGTCCTCACATTATTGTTCGCGGGGAATAAGCCCTGTTTGCTTCCACAAATCAAGAGCAACGAGGTTACGGCGGGGAATGTATAGTCGGCTGCGTATTTTTTTATACTATCGATGCGTAAATCTGTTGT
Organism: Ostrinia furnacalis; assembly: GCF_004193835.3. Lineage (NCBI taxonomy): Eukaryota > Metazoa > Arthropoda > Insecta > Lepidoptera > Crambidae > Ostrinia > Ostrinia furnacalis. Next base: position 239,904 of record NW_021131305.1, on the reverse strand, counting down.
TAGTTATTTGCATTCTTGATTTTTCATGACTTGATACTGTTTTGTAATAAGATGCAATAAATGAATAATTATGGAACTTATGTAGGGTGTGCTACTTACTTCAATTAAGCCTACATTTTTCCTATTGTCTCAATATTTATGTTAGATGTGTGTGAAAATACTGCTTATTATAACCTACTTATACCCCTACTCTTCCCGCGGGTGTCGTAAGAGGCGACTTAGGGACTACACATCAAACAGAGAATGGGCAGCAGCGCTCTCTGAAAAACATCAATCTTTTAAACTGCGATCTCCAACCCGCCTGCCTAGCGTGGAGATTATGGCAAAACCCTCCACTATAGTGGAGGAGGCTCATAGTCCAGCAGTGGACTGTAAAGGGCTGTTGATGATGATAACCTACTTAGTACAGCATCTGAACTTTCGATCACAACGGAACAAACTGAAAAATCAAATGAAATAAATGCTAACTCCTTATTTAATTTTTTTTGAGTGGTGTTAACTATTACGAGCGGGATCATAATAAAGTTATTCGTTATTTTTATAATTCGGTCTTTCGTCTAAAATAATATTTTTAAAATATCTCTTTATTTTAAATACATTACACCGCTTAATATTTATTGTCGAAGCCGACTGTGCCCCGCCGCTTTGAGTTGCAACGCTAACTCTTTGTATTATTCTCGAAGAAAGGATTGTGTACGTCAGCATACACAGTTTTTGCCAAACTTACAAGATTTTTGACGAAGAAAATATGTCTTCTGCATAGGTAACATTATACATAAGTACCTAAAAGGAATGTTGTTGAAATTAAACATTTTTAACAGGGAATAGTTAATATTTGAAATGTTTTTAAAGCCTGATGATAGATTTTTGTAACACAATTTTATTGGCACCTAAGTTTCGTTTCGTTTCACAAAGATAGTTTCAAAAACTCTATTTTTTTAGGTTTTTCTATACGTTTTATAGGTAATTCATTCGAGTAGTGTCATTTAATCGTAGATAATGATGACGTATTTTAGTAAGGATTTTAGAAAATGATGTATTTTTCTGTCGTCGATTACTACTCGTACATTGATCCTGCATGGAATGCAATCTACATGGCAATGCTATGGAACAAAAGCTGCTAGAACGTTTTCAATCATATACCTAAATGAATTTCCGACTGTTTCAGCTAAACGTCAGTCTGGAAATACGTTTCAGACTCCGGCAAAACGAGGGGCACTATTTACAAATCGCGACATATGAACTATCTGGCAGTGCAGTCGAGAATAGTGTCGTAATGGAGCGAGCTAGCGACTCGGTGAAAAAGAAACACGACGGGACCCAATCAATCTACATTTACAATCATGTGAGTATCGACCCAGTCGTATACGCCGACCGATGCTGCTTGGTACTTGACGAATAGAATCGAATAAGCCTAATTGCTATAATCAATAAATGATTAGATACTGCATATTCCTCTGTATCTGCAACTGTGATAATTTTTCAGATTGACTTTACCTTTTATTAAAAGCAAAATAAAATATTTAGACTTTTAAGATACCTACTATTAATGGACAATATTAACGTAGGAACATCTAAGGGCCAATAAATTCTCGTGTGTACGAGTATTTGCTTTGAAAATTTTTGATACATTTTACAAATCAATGCCGTAACAAAATTCTCTGAATAATGTCTGCAAACCTTAAAAACACATTGTAGAGACGCTCACTGAAAAATAACTGAATAACCGTGGCTTTTTGTTTATTATTTCAATTATTAACTTTAGCTTCGTTCAGGTTGCTACTGTTTTGGTAAATAAAATAATATACATTTAATGAAATAGAGAAAATCTTATATGCTTTCATGTCTGTCACCAATTTAAAGTCAGAGATTTGAATCGGTGTCATCCAAGAAGTACCAAGACAGCTAAGCCGTAGTGTCAGAGATCGTCAATCGAATCGTTGCTCCGTCGAATAGTTTAGAAAGACTTCATTTGATATACGCCGAGGGTAACTCCAATAAGGGACACTGCACGAATTCTATGCCGTCTGCCCTATCATCGATAAATGTATTTGTGCACATTTCATCTTGTTATAATAATATAATAAATCAATTACTCCATAAAGTGCCACTCAGACCAAGACCTTTAATGTAACTAATACTAATGTGTATAGGTTTCACCGTAAGCAATTCAATTTGCTTGACATGTTTACGAAATTAAAAAGTACATTTAGTGTCTGGTTACACAATATTAATGTAATGTGTGACTAATCAATTTCTTCTAGAATACTCTAGAGCCTCGTAATGGCTATCACTTAATCAGAATGGCGAATACCTGATCAAAAGATCAGAAACTGTTCACTTAATAACATAACTTGACGATCTCATATCGACTGAGGAACAAAGTACCTACAAAATCGTCTCTTGATTACGCAGGATTTCCAAGATCAGATGCCTGAAGTTCAGTAAGCGTCAACTAATTAAAAAACATACAGAGCATTCGCACAACATTAGGTTGATTGCACCTCAATTTATTTACGTTTGATTCTATTAAATTGGCCAGCACTAACCTTCCACTGAAGAATGCTTTGACAAGTTTAATTTCTAAAGAAATAACAATACAAATTGCCAGTAATGTAGTTAATGGAGCGAACAATCAACGTCAATGATACGGAATATGCAAAAGCCCTGAGCCGCGACCGACAACTAAATAATTGACTCAAATGCGAAGAAAGAAATGAATAGACAGAATAACAGATATGGTAATAATGGCAACACTTATCACTTTAACGGCCACAAAGCATTCAATTGACAAAGGACTTTCTATGATTGCAGGTTTGTGGCAATCAATAAAGCATAAATGAATGCAATAACGGTGGTAGGGCATTGGAAAATTTTGCTTTGTAACTTGAACGAATTAAGGCTGGGTTGCACTATCTTTATTTACTTTAGCTTTGACAAACGTCAAAAATCTGTCAAATTCCATATAAAAAACACCGGTTATCGCTATAGTTACGGGCAAAGTTAGGTGGTGCAACTCACCTAATGGTGCAAATCAGCCTAAATAGGTATTCAGGTATTTGGCACAGCACTTTTACCGGATTAAACTTTAGGCTAATTACGCCCTAAGCAGCCTCTGAAGACTACTAAACCTATCTTAAAAGACTGGATCTCACTGTTTCTGTCTACTTTACTTACAGCCTAACGAGCACTTAACTTCTAATTTTATTATTAAAGAGAATTATAAGGTGAGTTTGCGACTAAGAACTAGGACTACTAGTACCTAACTAGGTAGGTAGGTACCTACCTCGGCGCGTGGGGAGTATAAAACTAAGTCACTTTCCGCTGTCTGTCCCTATGTATGCTTCGATCTTTAAAACTACGCAACAGATTTTGATGCGGTTTTTATAGAGTGATTCAAGAGGAAGGTTTATATGCATAAAACATGTATATTACAGAAGAGAAAAGGCAAGAAATTCCATTGCACCCGTGCGAAGCCAGGGCGGGCCGCTAGTTAGAAATAAACTAGCTATGTCATGTGCCTCACAGTTTTTATATAAAAATCAATGTAGATAAATCCGATGATTTAGATAAAATAAGTTACCTTTACCGTACTATAATAGAACAGGTTGTATAAATCAACGAACGACCAAGGAATCCAGCTTATCATCTGTATAGGGTTTCTGATTTCTCGACCTATTTTTTTTCTCGAGTTTCGGGAATTCTCGAGGCCAAAGTCTCGAGTTTTCTCGGGTCTCGAGTCTTTTAATTAAAATTATTGAAATCATTGAAATTTGCTAAAAACACAGGTTTTTTTAAATCTAATCTATACAAAAAAACAAAAACCCAACTACGTAAAAATGAACTGAAAAGATAGGAACAAGACAAAGTGTTCACAAATGCAGTCGAAGGCATCAATGACTATTTTTTTTGTTGGTGATAAGTAGTGGGTGATAAGCCGTGTGGTGACGGCAGAATAGAATACATTTGTCACCAACCCCTATAGGCTCATAGTCCAGCAGTGGACTGTAAAGGGCTGTTGATGATGTTGATGATAAGTGTTTGATGCTTCCGACTGCATTAATTTGTGAACACTGTCTTGTTTTTATCTTCTCAGTTCATTTTTACCCAGTTGGGTTTTTTTTTTAAATAATATTTTTATTTTAATCTTTTAGTTAAAGAAAATACATTTTGCAAGCTATTTAAAAACCCTTTATTTTGATACCCCACTCGATAGGTTTGAGATATTTTTTTAATACATGTTATAGCGCTGAAAATCGGCAATGTTAATATATTTACAGTTAAACAAATCTAACGATAGTCTTTTAGGACTGAGAGGAATCGATTGACGTGCGAATCATAAAAATCGACCCCGGAGTTTGGTCTCTATAGTGCTTCAAAAAACATACATTACATAGGCTGTTAAACACATTATCACTCCTTTGCGTCACGCAGTAGGGTAAAAAAGGAAAGACTAGACCAGTCTAAAAGAAACGTTAACCTATTAAATAATTAAAATCTTACTTTTGTCTAAGAAAATAGGCTTTCAAGAATATTAAAGCTTCAAATTCGAGACTCGAGAATTCTCGAGCTCCGGTAATTTTTTTCTCGTCTCGAATGAAGCCAAATTTCTCGAGTTTTCTCGAGTTCGAGAAAGCTCGAGCAGAAACCCTACATCTGTATCATCATAGATAGAAATGTTTTTCAGGTGCAATTTACTTCAATGCATGCAAGATACCTACTTATAAGTTTTATTAACGACTAACTTAGGTACCTACTGTCAAAAAATGCAGTACCTACAAGAAAGTTTGTTTGACACACCTCTCAACTCAACACAAGCACTCAAAGTTAAGAAATTTCAGAGAGCTCTCGATTTGACAAACCCTGTAAGTACAATTTCAAGTAAAATCCGCTATAATTGGAGCCTTTATTACCGAGTCGAAAAAGGACGGATTCCCGGTAGTCAGTAAGATTTTTTCCTTAATTAGGTTAAGTAGTTTGCTCTTCCGTTGGCCACAAGTAATTCGGTAGGTAACGCGGCAGGCGACTCTGAAACTCGACGCCGTATCGAGAGGCTGGTGTAGGGTGGCCTTCTTTTGAAGACTTTATTATGACACGAATTAAAACAAGGCACCGACAATTAAAGTAGGTACATTATTATGCTCCAACAGTCAATAAAGCATTTTATTGACAATTTGATGTAAAATATTAAACAAAGACTAGTAGAATTTATATGGTAAGCAATATCATTTTTATCAGATGTTTGTAAATGCTCTCTTGTAGCGGTGTTTTGGGCTGACACCCGTGTAGGATTGTTGTCGACACGACAAGAACAAGAATGCTCTCTAAATTAAAAAGCCACATTGTAAAAAAACGCGTAAAGGACATTAAAGCCTTCTAGTAGTCATTTAGATGAAATACAACCTTAACAAACAATACTTAATTAATAATTGTATTCTTTTATTTGAATCGAGTTGTAGAAGTCGAGTCTAAAGCACAGAAAATAGTACATTACAAGTCTATCCCGTAAACGTCAGTTACTTGGCCACCTTACTCTTTACCGACTGAAATTAACGACATCCCCTCTTATTAACCCTTCCTCAGCTCTATTTTGGGAACTACCTCCGTATAACGGTATTACAGGCCGGCTATAGTAATTCCCTTGATTTTACAGCCGAATCACCGGGCCGTTCTCGCAGATTTAAACGGTTCGGTCTTGGCGATCGGTTAATTAGCATATTAATTTAAGTCCTTAATAAGGATCTTGACATGTTGTTGAAGGTAGATTTAATTTAGTTAAAGCCTGTAAATATTGAGGCGATGAATTCTTTCAGATTCTTTTTAAGTACCTCGTCATACATAAAGTTTGATTACTTCGAGATCTGAACGAGAAAAATTACAGCAATAAAAAATTGCGATGATACAGACCCACACAATTTTGATCGATACATTACGTTAATTATTTCTCTGTTATTCTCCAAGGTGGCTCCAAAGACAGACGCGCCGGAGAGAGGAAAAAATGCAAAATTTAATTAACAAAGTTATCTGGGAGCTAAAACACAAGTTTCCGAAGAAAAACGAGCGAACTGACACGTTAATTTGATTCTGTTGAATTACAACTGCTTGAGAGCGTGTGAAAGAGATCGTGGCGGGAATCTTAAGAGCTGGAGCAGACGTAAGTACTAAGTTCAGCTTCGGTGGTTAGAATTGGGCTTTTATTATAAAGCTTCAATCTTGATTCAAACAAAAACATAGAATCGTATTTTCGCCATTTCATTTCAACACGCATTGGAAACTGCTCACCGTTAGATGGCGTTTTACGCTGTTAACTCGCGTTGGTAAAGTTTTTGTTGTGTCACATAAGTAGCCGTGAACGATCTTTCGAAAATTTTTGAGTGAATGTTGATTTTCTTGGGGAGTTGAACAAATTGAATATGAAAACATGAGACTTGGATAATTTTTTTAAGTTTGAGCTGAAATTTTCAAGTTTTGAGAATCGCTTTACAATGTGGGTCAATGCCCGTTTTCACCATCAATCCCCAATTTTAAGTGACCTCGATGAAAACAAAATGCCTGTTATGTGTTACCATCACTTAAAAATTAGGGATTGATGGTGAAAACGGGCATTAGTCACTATATCTTATAGGTTCGATGTTGCAACAGTGTTTGAAAAAAATGTTTAGTCTGTAAGTCTGTAACACACAGTCCGTATGTATGTATAGTATATTATGTCGCAAACCCATTCATTCGGAACCGACCAATTGATCCGGCTTAAACTGAATGTATAGAGCCGACACGCGGTTTTATTGATTTAATTTATGCTCACCAAATACAAAAAGTTAATACCTAAACAATTAAACACGTAGCGGATGGAAAATAAAGAGTCAACACAATGCCAAGTGGCGGGGAATAAATATGAAATGGAAGCAATGATCGCTGTGTAAACATTTTATATCGGTACTGCGGAATTTTAATTTGAAAACGCGACGGTTGTATAGAATGTGACTTTAGTAAACAGGGTGTACCTATATGAACATACTATGCTACGAGTATGTACAGCATGTTTAAGCCTTGATTGGACGAATAAATATCGAAGTTATCTAAATATTCTGTTGTAATTTTATCTTCTATATTTCTTTTCAGACAATATTCGAACATTATGGCCTACAAAGAAAATCGGCAAGACTTGGAGCGAGATCAAACGCGAAACTCAAGACCGAACGCGATGAAGGAATTTACTGTTGTGGACGCCCTTTTCGAAGGGCTTGCTGTCAACCCATTTTTAATTGATCGTAACCTTCAAAATAAAGCTCCACACACACATTTATCTAAAGTTTAAGCAACACACGCGTCTGTTTACTGCAGATAACCGCTTGACACCCGGATTTGATTATACTCGTATTATTTAATCCCCATGGATGCTCATGAGACGTTAGCCCTTGGCTATAAAAATAAATTACAATGTTAAATTTTACACACCCCGAATGGGGGGCGATTTGTTCCGGCAAGTCGTTCCTTTTTATTAACGGTGGTGTAGGGTATCTAATAATTGAAGTAAAACATTTGAAAGTTGGTGCATACGCTTAACTTTCCCTGGGGGTAAGGAAAGCTCTTAGTAAGCGAAACGACTTGATAAGAAATAATTTTATTATAGAGTTTTCTCAATGCAGTCAGTTAAAAATATTGTAATTTTTAATATTGATTGCATCATGATTAAAGCTTTTGCAGGTTTTCTCTTACAAAAGCAGAAGCTAAACTTTTAAGACTTCAATACTCACACTGATAATAAAAAATATTTGCCTTGATTAGATTCAAGGCCTCAAAAACCAAGGCGTAAACCCATTACATACTACCGGTCACATCCACTTACAATATAGGGTTAACAAAAGAATCATGTGACCCTTAGGAATGCCGAGTTCCGCACCAAGGACCGCTGGCGTCGAATGCCATGTCCTTAACGTAGCTAACGGTGGAACAACAAGACCACAATACTTAGACCCTCAAGACGTGAGTATACCACCCTATATTCCACCATAAGACCTACAAAGAGAGCGGTGGGGGAGATCAATTTATATTGGCAAAGGCAGGTGTAAACGTAGTGTAGAATTTCACGAATAATTTCCACTTGTGACACCACTTCGCCCCCATTTGGTGGGAAAGGAGAATTTATTTCTAGAATGCAAAACATTATGAATTTTACAACGAAGTGTTCCGACTTCATTTTGTTTTAAATTGGACGCAACGTTTCATTTGTGCTTCTATTGTTCGTAAACACTGCGGAGGTAGCTCTCATTAACTCGAGGTATTAATTTGTAATTTTAGAAAGTTACAAATTGTTGGAGCATTTAAATTGTGGTGCTTATTACTCTCAGCCGTAATGGAAAGTTGTTACGGTAGACTTGTTTATCAATTTATGGCTTGGTTTTAGTCTTTCAGGAATATGTTAATAAACAAAAAGAGGAAAAATGCTAGCAGCTCTTTCAACAAAATTTTATAATTTATTAAAGCTACTTAAAACTAGATCCCATCAGTAAATCTGGACGGAAACGTTTTAAATTGTGTCGTCTACTTACTCCCTAACACCCGTATTCACAAACGATACTTGCTTAAGTGAAGCAGAAAAGCAACGCTATGCGAAGTCGAACGCACAGCGTTGAATAGAGCTCTGTGATTGGTTCATGTGTGTCACTCCGCCACTCAAGTATTGTCTATGAATAGGTTTTTGGGACCCTGTGCGTCCATGCGCATTACGAGACCTCATAGTAATTTTTGTGAATACTGGTGTAAGAAACACATGTTAGTACAATTATCAGATTGCATTTCAATACACAACATTTAACATGTTATTTAAATGTACCTACATATTTTGCATGTACTTATGTCTATTATTGTACAGTGTAAACAAGGCCTAACCACCGGTACACCGAGCGTGTCACGTCGACAGCAATTTTTGCTTTGCCATGATAAATGACGCCATGTTTCGACGTAATATGTATGAATACAAAATACATAACTCAAATATAATATTACGTTCAAAAGCGATTAAATGTAACCGTTATTAATGAGGCTGAGATCTCCACATACACGTAGATTTACACGAAATATGAAAGTACATTTTATGCCCTGTCTCAAGTTAGGGAACAAACTAGTGTCAAACTTAATGATCCGCTATAGGTGCTTGACATGACCCAATCGGACCGACAATCTAACGTGCCTGAAGAACATTAGGTATTAAATATTATGAACTTTCAGGTTGATTCAAGCACATTTTATTGCCAACCAAAGGGGAACTAGGTTTAGGACAATGCTTTTATGTCCTATCTGAAAATCGAATTCAAAAGCGACTCGAATACTCTATCGCCCGTATTCACAAACATTACTATGAGGACTCACAGTGCGCGTGGACGCACAGGGTGACACACGAACCAATCACAGAGCTCTATTCAACGATGTGCGTTCAATTTGCTGCTTCACATAAGCATCGTTTGTGAATACGGGCGTAAGTAATACACAAACAATTTTTTATGTCATATAAGTGACTCGAAGACTCTATCTCTCTTATTCACATCAAGGGACTATTCCATGGTTTCGTAAGAAATAGCAGATAGCACAAACTGTTTGATCAATTAAAAGGGCACATTAACATAATATCCTGGTGTAGAACATCAGCTCCGACAGCCATAGCGCTGAGTAATGGCGAGGAGCCATCGAGTGAGGGCCATTATGTCAAAAACAAACCGCCTCGTAGCCAATTCCCTCGTGTTGGCTGAGGGCTGCTCTTATAAATATGCAAATGGGGGTGACTTTACACACTTCGACTGTTTATGGATTTGCTGGCTTCACACGATGTGTGAGAGAGTTTACAGTTATCGATCGTTGGATTAACGGCTGAAGTTCCATAAGCTTAAGCCCATTGATGTTAAATACAATACGAATAATACGATAAACATATTCTGAGACATTAGATGATTGACATAAAAACATTAGATGATTGACATAAAATGTTATCTTTGCGAAAACTTTTATCCCATGGCAAGAACAAGAGTAGCATTCTCGCTTGACGCTTTTTTACAAATGGACACTATTTTAAAACGATAAGTAGTGCTAACCAACAGTCACTAACTTTGTATGATTTATTTTTATTGATAGATGAGTCACGTTTATTTTAACGCTCAGTTTTCCACATTCTTTAGAACCGTCAAATTGATAACTTTCAGCAGTTTCATGAAACTTGCTGGAGCAAGCAGCTATCTATTCATAAGAGGTCGAAAGGACGAACTAATTCCTACTGATTTTTAACCCATCTACCTTGTTCTTCGGCTCGAATTAACTCGTATCATGTAAATCGTCCTCGGCACGTTTAACGCCTCAATGCAATAATATTTCTATTGAAATCGTGCGCCCTTGAACTCCGCATATTATACTGTTCAAACGATCCTTCTACAACGATCTGTGGATTGGCGTCTATGTTTGACAACCGACCTAATGGGACGTAGTTATTGCCTGAGTCTCAGACCCAATCATTATAGTGGAAATATACACAGAGGGATTAGAACTTAGAAGATAACATAGAATATACGTAGTAGAGCGTTCTTCAATGAGGACCTGTATCACTACAATTTAACATCCAATGTACTACATGATGCAATGAAATAAATGAATTATGTATGAATTATTATTATCATCACAACCTGCCGAGAAAATCCATGGAAGTCCAGAATGTATCTTCTAAGAAATGGCTTAGAAGAAGAAGCATAAGTAAATTAATTTATAATTGTTGAACAAAGCGGGTTTAAAGTTGTAGTGGAAAATTATAAGGCTAATTTCTAAAAAAATAAATATTATGACTTTTCCTAGTAATTAACTTCATATGCTCTCACGCTAAGTTGCTTAAGCCACTTTAAAGCAAAAGATTTAAAGCAACTGAATATAAATCCATTGTACAAGTAAGTATTGGCATTAGGAGAGTTGTAAACAATATGGCTTTATAACCTTTGAATATTGAAACGGGGACGTCTGAAATATTACTAAATTGTTAATCGAAGTTATCTATTCGTATTGCGTTATACCCAAATCGATAAGTAGTTGTTAGCACCATTTTGTGTTTACTTGTAGAGAAATTCATCATATTTATGTGGCTTACTTAGGTCCCTTGGAGTTTTACCACTCTTGAAAATTAAAAATTGACAACCTTAACTCTTTTGTGAAAAAGCTCCCATTTATTTATTTTACAAATAAAGCTAGTGAAGCAGCACTTTTTAATGCTGTTCACCTAACAAAGGATGAAACTGGCTAGATTAACTAGAGAAACGCGACAAAGTCTGTCTGTAACCGCATTGTCTCAATACAGAAAAACGTCTATATTTTTGTTGAAACATATTTTATAGTGTTGTGCTGGTTTGAATATCGATGACATGACTATTTCATTTTTCAAAGCTACAATTTATATTACCTACTTAGGCTGAGTTGCTTTGTCCACCAAACTTTGACTGTAACTTTAACGATAACCGGTGATTTTTGTATTGGGTTTGACAGATTTTTGACGTTTGTTACAGACAAAGTAAGATGGTGCAACCCAGCCTTATAGTAGGTATAAATACTAACCTAAATCCTCACAGCACTCACAGTACAAACAGTCTATATTTTCATACAAATCTCCAACTCGTATCATCACATCGAGGGTAATACAGTTGTTTTACAAAGGACCAGCTATAAACCTGTGTCCGTGCTCTTATAAAAGATACAGCTCGCATCACGCTGTCGCCCCCACTTCTGCTAATAAAGTAGGAATCGTAAAAAACCACTACAATCATCATAACCTAGCGGCGGCCATAACGCCTTTAAAAATTAACAGCTCCTCAGTCCTCACACGTCGAGAGTTAGGCTTGGGCGACACTATGAGACTCCTTGTTTAGAGCTTAAGGCATTTCAAGCGAAATATTTCAATAAAAAATCGTTTAAGCCTGGCTTAAAAAAAATGTTCTGGTCGCTGATATTATTGACCGTTTATTACATAATTATATTTACTAACTTACCTCCTCAGAGCCTATTGTGGTGCAGGACAATGTGGTGGGCACCAGGCCGAGTGGTCATTCGCCAATGTGACGTAATATAGCGAGATATTGTTGTTAGTGGACATCTGCCAACAACATATCACTCATGACGACCACGACTCTGAGAGTGTAATCACTGAGAAGTATACTTATAACTTAGTTCCATTTTTAGTTCCAAGCTCCAAAGACCAGCTCAAACTAGTAAGTTGAAGATTTTTGCGGCCACTCTACTATACCAAAAATATCTATAGCCAGAAGACATTTCGATCAGCCTACATACAGAACCCCGCTTAAAACAGTACTGAAGTTTTTTTAATACTTAAGTACTCAAAATGGTGCACCCTTACCCTGTCATAAGCGATTTAATTAAAAATGTATCTTTGTGCATGCACCATAAAATGAGTTTTTTTGCGGAGGGGCAGTGAGCTGATTTTAGAATTGGTTTCGGTGCGGTGTGAAGTGCGCCGTGATTTTTAAGTTGCTTTGCACCTAGGGTTGCCAGGTCCAAAAACAGAAAAGCCGGACTCTGTGCTTCATTTGGCCGGACATTTTACCCTTAAAGTCGGACACACCTTTTTTCAGCTCATGAGTGGGTACTAGCTGAACATTGGATGGGATTGGGATGAACATTATTCTGTGGCTCGAGTTTCGACTGCCGCGGTAGCCACATAAAAAGCCTAACAAAAGCCGGACAGGCCGGACCAGACAATATTTGTCCGGACAAGTCCGTAAAAAGCCAAACATGTCCGGCTACAGCCGGACACCTGGCAACCCTGTTTGCACCACCATTCTTTAACAGTAACTATAGCGATAACCGGTACTTTATGTATGGAGTTTTACAGATTTTTGACGTTTGCTAAAGTTAAAGTAAGATGGTGCAACCCAGCCGTTGATGTGGAACATCGTTGAAATTGATTACAACACAGTGGCCAGTGCATACTATGAAATAATGGTTCGTTATAAATAAATGGTCTATTCAACTGATTTAGCAATGTTCATAATGAATAAATGTTGTGAAAATTGAAAATAATTCTCGGAAAAGCCGTAATATGTGTGAATTGCTATATCAGATTTTTAGTTATCAAAGCAATGTAAAATGAAACAGACTAAATCCCACCAAAAACATTCTGTAAAAAACTAGCCAAGTCTCGATGGAGCTGCTTGTTTATCTCTAAAAAGTAATGAAATCTAGACAAAGTCGTGCCAAGTCTATGGTTCCTTACTGCGATTTCTTTATTATTATAGTTAATGTTGTGTGACTTGGCCGTTGAAGGGTGACAAAACCAGGTGCACCGCTACCCATTGACGATGGAAAATGCCACTTGGAAAACGTTGATTCAACAATAACCACTCAATTGTAGGTTCAGTAAAGCTGCGTATTTATAATACTTATNTTGAAAATAACTAAAAATTGACAACCTTAACTCTTTTGTGAAAAAGCTCCCATTTATTTATTTTACAAATAAAGATAGTGAAGCAGCACTTTTTAATGCTGTTCACCTAACAAAGGATGAAACTGGCTAGATTAACTCAAGAAACGCGACAAAGTCTGTCTGTAACCGCATTGTCTCAATACAGAAAAACGTCTATATTTTTGTTGAAACATCTTTTATAGTGATGTGCTGGTTTGAATATCGATGGCATGACTATTTAATTTTTCAAAGCTACAATATATATTACCTACTTAGGCTGAGTTGCTTTGTCCACCAAACTTTGACTGTAACTTTAACGATAACCGGTGATTTTTGTATTGGGTTTGACAGATTTTTGACGTTTGTTACAGACAAAGTAAGATGGTGCAACCCAGCCTTATAGTAGGTATAAATACTACTAACCTAAATCCTCACAGCACTCACAGTTTCTCGCAGTACAAGATGTCTCTATTTTATAGAAATCTCCATAATCGTGTCATCACTATCGACATTCGCACATCGAGGGTTATACAGTTGTTTTACAAAGGACCAGCAGTAAACCTGTGTCCGTGTTCCTATAAAAGATACAGCTACACTTAATATTACCTGCTATAGTATAGATACTTGCCCTAAATTCTTACAGCACTTGAGCACTCACAGTACAAACAGTCTATATTTTCATACAAATCTCCAACTCGTATCATCACATCGAGGGTAATACAGTTGTTTTACAAAGGGCTAGCGATAATAAACCTGTTGTATCCGTACGCTTACAAAAGATACAGCTACACTTAATATTACCTGCTATAGTATAGATACTTGCCCTAAATTCTTACAGCACTTGAGCACTCACAGTACAAACAGTCTATATTTTCATACAAATCTCCAACTCGTATCATCACATCGAGGGTAATACAGTTGTTTTACAAAGGACCAGCTATAAACCTGTGTCCGTGCTCTTATAAAAGATACAGCTCGCATCACGCTGTCGCCCCCACTTCTGCTAATAAAGTAGGAATCGTAAAAAACCACTACAATCATCATAACCTAGCGGCGGCCATAACGCCTTTAAAAATTAACAGCTCCTCACCTCCTCAGTCCTCACACGTCGAGAGTTAGGCTAAGGCGACACTACGCGACTGCACGCGAGATATTTTAGTTAAAATGCTTTTAATTTTTGAAAATGAATGAATAACAAGATTTTTTTTTTATTTGGCCTTGTTAATCGATAACCTCGTACCCAGGCCGCTAGGCCGCACGGTCATTCGCCAATGCGCTGAACAGACCAAATCAAAACTGCTGTAGACTATTTCCTGCACAAGTGGCGAGAAAGTTCTGCCTACAATAACTTACAACTCATAATGACAACGATCGCTCTGACTTAGCGCTTAATGTGTAAGGACTTTAGTTCAATTTCTACGTAAAAGCCAGTTCAAACTAAGAAAACAAGCTGTAGAGGGTTGAAGATTTTTGCAACCCCTCGTTGCACTTTCCAAAAATATCTACAGGATGTTAGGTAAATGGGTATATGAGCCGACACTAGCCCATGTTAACATAGGCATATAAATGCTATGAAGTCAGAAATTTGATATATCATGATTTTATTTTTTTAATTTTCATACAAAATAAATTTTAAAAATCCGATTTGTATGAAAATTAAAATAATTCAAATGAAGATATCAATTTTCTGACTTCACCATGCCATTTATATGACCATGTTAACATGGCCTAGTGTCGGCTCATACATATACCCATTTACCTAACACCCTGTATAGCCAGAAGACATTTCGATCAACCTACATACAGAACCCAGCTTAAAACAGTACTGAAGTTTTTTTTAAATACGTTACTCAAAATGGTGCACCCTTACCCTGTCATAAGCGATTTAATTAAAAATGTATCTTTGTGCATGCACCATAAAATGAGTTTTTTCGCGAAGGGGCAGTGAGCTGTTTTTAGATTAGTAACGGTGCGGTGTGAAGTGCGCCGTGATTTTTAAGTTGTTCTGAACATCATTGAAATTGATGACACACAGTGGCCAGTGCATACTATAAAATGGTGTGGGATAGAACGTCTGAAATATTACTAAATTGTTAGTCGAAGTATTTATGAAATTTATGACACACAGTGGCCAGTGCATACTATGAAATGGTGTGGGATAGAACGTCTGAAATATTACTAAATTGTTAGTCGAAGTATTTATGAAATTTATGACACACAGTGGCCAGTGCATACTATGAAATGGTTTGATTATAAATGGTCTATTCAACTGATTTTGCAATGCTCATATGAAATGTAGTGAAAAGAGAAAATAATTCTCGGAAAAGCTGAAACATGTGTGAATTGCTGTATCGGATTTTTAGTTATCAAGCAAAGTAATGTAATGAAACAGACTAAATTCTACACATTCATATTAACCAATTTGGAATTTATATTTTGTATTTGTTTGTGTAAGTACATAATATTTTAAATTTTCTGTAGGTATCCGGCTCTGAAAGTGTAAAAAAAATTACAACTATGTTTATGTACTAATTGTCCCTGTTTTATGAAGAACTTCTATTACATGAAAGCATAATTCTTCAAACATCATAAAAGGTTGCGTACACCCACCGTAATAATTGTAGGTCCTATTTTTTCCTAACACGTTGATGCCAAAGTCCCAGTGTCACGGGGTCAATATTCCCAACATATCAAAGTACACTAATAACCAAAAAACTGGAGTAAAATAACGTAACTCCCTACGGAAAATAAACATTGTAAAAGCTATTTAGGAACTTGTTGCTAATGGCCAGTGGCACGCGGCGCTAATGCTCCCCAAAAATTATTTTTTGCAGGTGTGTCCGCGTTAAGTGTACTTTCATAGTTGTTGATGACGTTTTAATTTTTTAAACAGCGCAGTAGGCGCATTTTTGTGATTAATTTCGATATAGGATGTTAAGTTTAGGTGCGTTTACGACAGAGTATTTTGTTTTGTGTCCTCTATGTGGACGAGAGCACATTAAGGGCTATATTTCACCGGGACACCATGGCGGCGCAACCAGTCGCCGGCTACCAACAAAACGTATACAGCTCTATAGAGAGCCTACTTACTCACCTGGTGTTCGTTTGGTTGCGCAAAGTTGCATACATTTTGTTGGTAGCGGCGACTGGTTGCGCCGCTATGGTGTCCCGGTGAAATATAGCCCTAAGCCTAGGCGCAGACCACCGACTTTTAGCTGACCGATAGTTGGGCCGGAGGTAGCGGGTTCGATTCCCGCACAGTACAAACATTTGTGTGCATGAACATATTTGTTTGTATTGGACTGGGTGTTTACTATCTATAATAAGTATGTATTTACAAAAAAAAAGTATTTAAGTATGTTTATACCCGTCGTACCCATAGTACAACCTTTGCTTAGTTTGGGACTAGAAGCGCAATGTAAAATGTCCAAGGATATTCAAATCAAATCAAATCAAATATAATTTATTTGCATGAAATAGTTAATTAATAAAGTGGGTGTTATTACATTTTTAAGTTATTGTACTTATGCCTATTTAGCCTATTTATTTATTATTTTAATTTGTATAAAAAATCTGCCGATAGCAATTCGGTGTAATGCGCGCACTTTCATACATCTCCATACTGATTTACAGCCCGATCCAACTATCGGCCAACTTTTTCCTTTTTCATCCATAGGAGTTATTTTGAAACATTAATATCATATACAGGGTGGAATTTTGTAATGCCACCTGGAGGGAAAGTAGTTACTTTTATATAGAAAAAAATTCTCAAAGAAAACATTCCTTTATTTTTGACAAGAAATAGAACTGCATTCAATGATTTTCAAAAATTTGCTTGCTACACCCGGGAATCGAACCAACTAAAAATCTGTTAAAAATTACACCCTGTATTTTTATTGCATCGATCGTTAGGGTTAAGTATAAGGATGAAATCTCTCTAACAAACTTGATAAATCAAATGAAAGGAAAACCATGAAATCTTAAATTATCTTAATTATTTACAGAAAATTGTATGGTATGGAAGAGAATTATCGAAAAAATTTCGAAAATCTATGATGTAATATATAATGCAGTTTTCTTTTTTTTTTTTTTCAAAAATAAAGGAATGTTTTCTTTCAGTATTTACTATCTACAGTATTAAGAGTACTTTCCCTCCAGGTGGCATTATAATATTCCACCCTGTATAGTTTGATATGCTAATGGCTGTACGAAACTGTAGAGACTTTATTATGAACCTCCAACTATCTCACCCATTGTTCGTGTATGAACAGCGTCGTCGTCATAATAATGTCGCTTTAGCTGAAATTTCAGCAAAACAACTAAGCAAATAGAAGGCCACGTGACGGGAGCTTTCTATTAAAATTCTACAAATAACGAAGGGTCAGCGCGTGTGACAATAAGGAGTTATTCAGTAGGCTCGCTCCCCAAATACCTTAACTAAAAGTACTGGCAAAGAAAAAACTTATGTCCACAATGTCACTTTACATGAAGAGCGAACCTTATTTGCAGCCTATCCAACTGTTGTCATTTCTTTCTGTGTTGATTCTTTCTGATCTTCTCTAATGCTAATAAACAGCATTTTGATCTCAAACCTCAAGAGGATTTAAGGCACTATTTAAATCAAAGATGTAACGGCTAAATAATGTAATAATAAATAAAATAAATAAATAAATAAATCTGAAGCACTAAAGTAAGGATGAATTGGTTTCCTATTCTACTAATAATTATAAAAGCGAAAGTTTGGATGTCTGGATGGATGTATGTTTGTTACTCTTTCACGCAAAAACTACTGAACGGATTTTGATGAAACTTTACAGTAATATTTTTTATAACCCAGAATAACATTATAGGCTATAATGTTTCTTGATCTGTGACAAACTAAATTTCACAAGGGTGAAGCCGCGGGGAAAAGCTAGTAGTAGATAAATGAGGCAGTTTATTGTATCTTTCCTAAACGAGAATATTCTCACGTAATTGTACCTCTAATGATATCGAGCAATATGGTAGGTATATTTAAAATAAATAGTAATATTAAATGTAATATCTATCACCTACTAGGAGAAATGCTACTGTTATTAGTATAGTATAGGTACCTACTGATGTTATTTGCCCGACTCTACTGTGGCACCGGTGTGACTACCCCTGTCCTTTACCTGTTGGCCCGCGTTTAAAAAGGAATGTAATACAAACCCAGTTATTTTCATTATTCACTTTCGTCGCCTTACTTCATTTAAGAATTTAGAGACTAGAAAATTCAAGTTTCAAGATACTTGACTCCTTTCAAAAGGTTTACAATAAATGTATACCGATCAATTTTACTATTTCCATTCGTTTATCCCGATTTTAAATATCTTATGAGGTAAAATAAAGGCTAGGTGTTCTTTGCAACGAATGCGAACTACAAAGAACAGAATAATTGTCTATCTGAAAAACCAGTTATGATTCTAAAAACGTTAACTTACTGTTCAAAACTTTCAAAATGAATTGAACAAATTAAGTATAACACAATGAAAATCCATTTGTCGCGGTCCCAACAAAGGGGGATCCTATTAAAATTATTCCACGATTCGGAATCCATTTACCAGACTTTCCAACATGGCGAAAATTGCACTCCATCCATAGCAAATAAAAAGGCACAAAGTGTAGATGTCATTGCGACAAAGTTCCGCTTTTATATCAAATGCGACCAAGAGAATAACCATTAAGCATTTCCTCTCGGTCTGCGTGCTATAAATGAATGAAAAACTCACTTCTCCAACTTCGTAGATACAATTGATAACTTGCCCGAAGGAACTTTTTGCTACAGTCCATTATTGACGTCCGAGTGAGAGCCAGACTGGGATATCTTTAACCTCGGTTTTATGGTACGTCTTTTTGCTTTCAGAACTATCTAATAGCTTCTGAAGTTCAACAGAGATCTAAGTTTATTGTAATATACTTAGGACGATAACTGTGTTTACACAAATACCTACTTAGTACCTTCGGGATAGAGCCTAAAGAATTCGGCAAGAAAAATCTAACATAAGTTGCCCTGGGACTTTTCTCTTACCGATAACGTTCAATGTACCTAAAGCCCATATTGACCCAAAGGTCGACGGTCCAATGGTTGATGAAGACCTGAGTATCTTCTATAGGTGGCTTAATATCTGATCAAAAATGGAAAAACCATAAGTTTTAGAACGCAATCTGGCCAAAAAGAAACTTGATGAACTCTCTGGTGACAGTTAAATTTTCAGTTTCGAAAGTCAGTATTTCACTAAATAACTTTACTCACTTAATTGAATGTAAAGTAAGAATTAATGAATCTAAATCCGTAATGAAGATGAATCTTCTCCAAAGGTAAACAGCATGGGAATAGAGGTTATAAGTTATAAACCCGTTCGATCTAAACTCGACTGTTTCAATTAAAAATGAGACTGGAAGTTGCCGGTCTGCTAGTCAACTTTTATTAGTTCGCCGAGCAGAAAAAGTAATCAACCCGCGACTCGATATATCGCACCAACTTGAGAATGAGATAGCTCTTAATTGTTTGATGTGACGCTCCGAGATACGTGAGACCGTTATATCCTTATCTCAGGATGTTTTAAGTT
Organism: Ostrinia furnacalis; assembly: GCF_004193835.3. Classification (NCBI taxonomy): domain Eukaryota; kingdom Metazoa; phylum Arthropoda; class Insecta; order Lepidoptera; family Crambidae; genus Ostrinia; species Ostrinia furnacalis. Next base: position 219,870 of record NW_021131305.1, on the reverse strand, counting down.
CAGATGCAATTATCAAGTTTGTGGAACTACGAGTAGGTATGTTGTCTTCGAGAACTTTTGTGCAAGAATCAAGAACGTCTGATGAATGGAAAGAAAATAGGTAAGTAGACACCAGTAAAGAAGAAAACCAGAAGATTAGTTTATTTCAACTTAGTTAGAGTTTTTAAAATGGCGACGTCTCATCAGAGACTATAATTTAAAGTTCAATAATCTTAAGTGGTAACTACCTACTATAAAACACATCCCTAAAAATTGCGACAGTCCTTTGTCTGGCGCTGCTTGCTGTCCCATACCTACTCCTCACATATTGTCCCTTAGCTGTGGTAGAGTTAAAATTAAATAGGAAATAATAGAGCTCCTTCCTTTGCAAAAAACATGGTGACTATCGTGACACTTGCATAACCATCCCTAATTGTAAAAAAACTTGTGACTATCATGACACGTCAGCACTTTTATGTGGTTAAAATACAAATTAGAGATGTGGTAGAGGCATAATCACGTCCAATGTAACGATACGTGTGCTTAAATCATGCTAATTGACGGTACTAATGTGAAAACAGGACGACACACGGCATAAATGCAATTCTAAATACAGGGTTATGCAATTGCCATAATAAATTTGTCCATTAATTATGCATGCAACATTTGCTGGAAATGCGATGTGGGTGAGCAGCCGATACATATTGGTAAACTAATCGAAATTAAGCTGGAAGATTTGGTGGACAAATTCGAATTTAATTATTGGCGGAACGAAAAAGAAAGTGATGTTAATGATATGCGTAGATTAGTTAATAAGATTATATGCGTAGATTTAAACAGCAGATTTTTTCAAACATAATATTCGAAAACTTTCTTAATCCATACGCGTAAACACCGCGCATTCACACGTGATTTAATTTGGTAATTAAATATTGGTAATCTCAAGAAACGCAATTAGGTAGTCATATCGCAAGAAAGCAACCTCTTCTAAGTAGATATTTTTGAAAATATGAAATACAAAATTAAATATTCTAAAATAGACTTGATTTTGTGACTCGCGTGAATGTTGCTTTGATGAATTTGTCTGAAATTGAATATAGTTTGAAATATATTAAATCAGTAGATTATCAGAAATAACGATAAAGTTAGTTACATGCGAGTTACTACAATGCGCCATTGCCAATACGCTATCATGTGTTATTGCCAGATATGAAAGATTGAATGAGAATTAAAGCAATATAGAACTTAGGTTATTTGGCCACCGACCAACGTCATACAGTGCAGTTATCAGAGTGCATCATGCAAAAGCGCGAGGGCACATTAAGCTAGGCATATCTTTTGGGTTTGTAATAGGGGCGATTTTTCAATGTCAATGTTAAATTGATTTGTTGATAATGTAGGACAGTTTGATAGGGTCCTATTTACGTTATGGCTTAAGTAGTTGTGATTTTAATGAGATTGGACAGTTTTAAAAAACCAGCCAAGTGCGTGTCGGACTCACGCACATAGGGTTCCGTACCATTGATTTATTAAATTGAAATTATTATTTTTTTAATTTAAGTTATTTGTATGAAAGATTACGCGGTAATAAGCGGTTTACGATTTACGAGTTTTTAAAAATAAACTACTTACTAGATCTCGTTCAAAACAATTTTCGTTGATAGTTTTTATAGTAATGTACATCATATGTTTTTTTTAGATTTTTCATTTTCTTATTTTAGAAATTAGAGGGGGGGGGACCAACTTTTTTCCACTTTGGAAGCGTCTGTCACGCAAACTATTCGGTTTAGAAAAAAAATATTTTAGAAACCTCGATATCATTTTTAAAGACCTATCCATAGATACCCTACACGTATGTGTTTGACAAAAAAAAAATTTTGAGTTTCAGTTCTGAGTATGGGTAGCCCCCAATATTTATTATTATTTTTTTATTTTTGCATCAAAATCTTAATGCGGTTCACAGAATACATCTACTTACCAAGTTTCAACAGTATAGCTCTTATAGTTTCGGAAAAAAATGGCTGTGACATACGGACGGACAGACAGACAGACAGACATGACGAATCTATAAGGGTTCCGTTTTTTGCCATTTGGCTACGGAGCCCTAAAAACCACCAAAGCACCACAATCTAAAAATACGTTACACATAATGCACAATAAAATTAAGGACAAACACATTTTTGTGTTAAAGACCCAAGCATTTCTTGAAATAGTAATAATAAATACAATACGTAACTTGAAACGTTTCTGCTAAAACGAATTAGAGAAAAGTAGCTACTTTATAAACGCATAATTAATTTAGTCACTTAACATAAATACATGAATATAAACCAATTAAGTAAGTTGTACTTTCGAATAAGGGTCTCTATAAAAAGTACGAGTATTACGTAAAAAGTAAGCACTTAATCAATGGGCCTATTATACCTAAATATTAATCTTCAATGAAAGCTCGTATTCTTCATAACCTATTCAAACACTTGAATATTTTCTGATTTAAATACNAAACTCGATTGTTTCAATTAAAAATGAGACTGGAAGTTGCCGGTCTGCTGGTCAACTTTTATTAGTTCGCCGAGCAGAAAAAGTAATCAACCCGCGACTCGATATATCGCACCAACTTGAGAATGAGATAGCTCTTAATTGTTTGATGTGACGCTCCGAGATACGTGAGACCGTTATATCCTTATCTCAGGATGTTTTAAGTTTAGATGCAATTATCAAGTTTGTGGACAGACAACTTAATGTCTTCGAGAACTTTTGTGCAAGAATCAAGAACGTACTAAAAATACGTAAGTAGACACCAGTAAAGAAGAAAATCAGAAGATAGTTTATTTCAACTTTGTTAGAGTTTTAAAATGGCGACGTCTCATCAGAGATTATAATTTAAAGTTCAATAATCTTAAGTGGTAACTACTACGAAGACACATCCCTAAAAATTGCGACAGTCCTTCGTCCGGTCGTCGTCATCATCGTCGTCATCGTCGTTCTCACATATTGTCCCGTAGCTGTGGTAGAGTTAAAATTAAATAGGAAATAAAAGAGCTCTATAAATCCTTTGCAAAAAACATGTGACTATCATGACACTTGCATAACTATCCCTAATTGCAAAAAACATCTGACTATCATGACACGTCACACTTTTATCTGGTTAAAATACAAATTAGAGATGTGGTAGAGGCATAATCACGTCCAATGTAACGATACGTGTGCTTAAATCATGCTAATTGACGGTACTAATGTGAAAACAGGACGACACACGGCATAAATGCAATTCTAAATACAGGGTTATGCAATTGCCATAATAAATTTGTCCATTAATTATGCATGCAACATTTGCTGGAAATGCAATGCGGGTGAGCAGCCGATACATATTGGTAAACTAATCGAAATTAAGCTGGAAGATTTGGTGGACAAATTTCGAATTTAATTATTGGCGGAACGAAAAAGAATGTGATGTTTAATGCGTAGATATTAAACAGCAGATTTATTCAAATGTAACATTCGAAAACTTTCTTAATCCATGCTTATTTAACTACTATACCTACGCGTAAACACCGCGTATTCACACGTGATTCGTGATAGGTACCTGTGACAAACACAATAAGGCCAATAAGGCGGTCTTATCGCAAGGAAGCAATCTCTTCTAAGTAGATATGTTTGAAATACTTAAGTAGGATAGACTTTATTTTGTAGCTTGCTAGAATTTTACTTTGATAAATTAGTCTGAAATGGAATATCGTTTGAAACAGTTTTTGAATGCAATTTATAAAACAAGTATTATCAGAAAGAACGATAAAGTTAGTTACATTACACAATTGCCAGATATGTTATAAAGATTGAATGAAAATTAAAGCAATAATTTAGAACTTAGGTCATTTGGCCACCGACCAATGTCATACAGTGCAGTTATGCAGTTATATCAAAGAGATTGGACATGTTAAAAAAACCAACAAAGCACCAGAACAGAACTCAAAAGTACGTTACAAATAGGTAATTCAGAATAATTAAGGGCAAACACAATTGCTCGTGTTAAAGACTCAAACATTTTTTGAAATAGTAATAAATACAATACGTAACTTGAAACGTTACTGCCAAAACGAATTAGAGACTCAAAGTAGCTACTTTATAAACGCATAATTAATTTAGTCACTTAACATAAATACATGAATATAAACCAATTAAGTAAGTTGTACTTACGAATAAGGGTCTCTATAAAAAAAAGTACGAGTATTACGTAAAAAGTAAGCACTTAATCAATGGGCCTTTACCTAAATATTAATCTTCAATGAAAGCTCGTATTTTTCATAACCTATTCAAACACTTGAATATTTTCTGATTTAAATACAGGATTCAGCGACCAAAACAACCCATATAATCACTCACGCGTAATCTAAACGTAATGAAAGCTCGTAGACAAAATACGCAATTACAGCAACAAAAGACCGCAAGGAATACCTTCTAGAAAAAACGCTTTCAGAATAAAGCAAACAAAAAACGCGGCAAATGTACGAAAATAGGTCATCGAATGAAGTATTGCTCGTCCAGTGTACGTTGATCCGGGATGGTTGGAGATCAGTATGTTTTGTATAAAGTCGTACAAGTCATATTTCTGAAAATAAGCTTTTAATAACCCTCTTTCTGGCGCAGTCGGGTAAAAATCGCTATAAACCTCCCTAAGGCCTCAGCCTCGAACTTAGCGGGCAGCGGGGCGGGAGCGGCGGCGGCGCGGGCGCGGCAGGATCTTATGCGTAAAATCAAATAGACCGGTTCTCGAAAACAGCGGCGCGGCAGCGGGGCGGGAGCGGGCAACGAGCGGGCAGGCGGCGCTTGAGCGAGCAACGAGCGGGCAGCGCACTCCTTCTTTTACCCACAATAAATCGAGCGTTAGGAATAAATTTGAATCGAAATAAAATTGTCGCCGCGTTGTTCAGACGTTTCGTTGCGAATAAAAACAAATATCTCGACAACACAACCCCGAACACAACACTTCGCCGCTAAAGCGCCGCGCGAGCTGCCCGCTTGTTTCGAGAACGGGTCTGCGTTGCCCGCCCCGCTCCCGCGCCGCCGCCGCTTCCGCCCCGCTGCCCGCTAAACTCGAGGCTGAGCCCTAACCCTACCACTGCTTTGGGACAATAGATAGGCCAGTGCTGAGAAGAAGCAGCGCAAGAAACTCAGTTACCATTGGCAGTATCATTTTAAAAGGTTTCTATCAAACGCATTCCAAACATTATTATTTTTCATCAATTTTATTATACCAGCCCTTTTTCATTGAGGTACTCATCAGTTTGTGCCTTGAATTGGTGATAAGTAACTCTACAATAGTTTATCAATGCATTTTCCCATAAATGAATGACCAATCTTAAGCATTCCGCAACAGCCAGCCTTGTATGTAAGTTATGTTAAATCACTATTTCCCGTAAATTGCTCTACATTTTCGCGAACATTGGGATGTGGTATCCAGAGGGCTCCAGGATTTCTGGTGATGCGCTGGGTGGTCGCAGCAGCCCTCGCGACACGATTCGCACGACCAGCCACTGGTGCAATCGCGGCAATTGTTTTCTTTGTGATGGAACGACGGACGAGCGCCCCGGGTTTTAACGCGAAATTCCGTCAGTAACACTCGGCTCTCAAAAATGCACTTCACCTTATTCGATATTCAGGCTGTGTTATTCAATCGATGCTCTTGCTAGTTAGGAATACTATGTCTAGCAATTACAGCTCTACAAAATGAACCCAGAAAAGTATTAGCTGATAATTTCGTTCTTAAGAGCAAAGAAATTAACTAATAGGTTCTCTTTTATTTAAACCTCATTCGTACACATACAAAAACTTAAAGTAGGTTCAATAGTTAAAACCATTAATACTCTATGGTCAAAAAAGACTGGCAATAAAAAAATGAAAATCCAGCGCCTTTTTCAAATGACGTTCGCGTCAATCACGAAAATAATCAATTTGACAAAATGACAGCATGAATAAAATCATACAAAATTAATGAAAAAAATACAGCTATGTCGCAATATAAGTTAATATTATAATGTGACATTTACTGCAGCAATTTTTAAATAATATAAATATTTCTGTGATATGCCGGGGCCGGATGTGAGGGCCAATGACAATGTTCTCGGCGAGATGTCGACGGAGCCCACGGCAGCCGTGCACAGCGGCGTTGAGGCCAAGGCTGAGAGGAAGCTCACGGTGTTAGAGACCCATGGCTATGTTCTCGGTAGGACCATCGGATCTGGCTCCTATGCCACCGTCAAGGTATGGGGTACTTCTTAGTGGACAAGATGTGCTGTCAACAAAGACTTCAAAGTACTGCTAGACTTTTAGAATAGTGTCACAGCGTGGACGTGCGCGATTACTTCAAATAATTTCAAATCAAAACAAAATGACGTATTCGTGCAGTGTTACTTTGTCGTACCTACTTACAATGTCGCTCGCAAATGACTCCAATAGCACAGTATTTGAAAATGTCTAAAATTTTTGAACAATTAGTAACTACCTACATTAGGTTTTGCATTATCTCACATGTAAAACTTTTTATTACACACCTCTTTTTAAAAAAGGAGGACAATATTTTACGCTATTCACAGAAGAGGCGAGTTCAGAAGATTTTTATGGAACTCCTCGCTGAATGGTAACTAACTGCCTAAAGCTACATTACCACTACCCATGGAAGCGTCGAAATGTTCCTTTAGGCCGCTTTTGATGCGATTACGTCTCTTTACGGAAAAAAAATCAGTCTTCGTTATCTTAACCAACGTTTAACTATGTTTTTATTTAAAAAATGCAGGTGGCCACCAGTGACCGCCACAACTGCCAAGTGGCGATCAAAATCATAAGCAAGTTCCAAGCGCCCGGCGACTACCTGAAGAAGTTCTTGCCAAGAGAAATCGAAGTTGTAAAAGGACTGAAACATGAAAATTTAATAAGATTTCTTCAAGCCATCGAAACCACGCATAGGTGCTGTGACATTTTTGCATTAATCTGAATTCTTCGATACATTATAATATGAGCTAGTCTGGCTTTTTGCTAACCATACAAAACTGATATTAAGAAAGAAATATTTAAATTGGAGCGGCACAATTTTGGCAGTTTAATCGCTAGGAAGGGATCTCTTCCAGAAAACCCAAGGAAAGGACAGCTATTAAAAGACATTCTAAAGTGGCTACCAATCACCACCACCACTATTACGCATGTTGTTGCTATTCTAGTATGGTATAGATTTCTTGTCTTCAAATTCTGTTTTGCGATATCAAACACTTAAAGCAGAATATTGAGAATAAGCAACCGATATAATCAAAGATGACAAGCTAAAACAATCCTTCCCCCCATATTAACAGAGTGTACATCGTAATGGAGTACGCCGAGAACGGCAGCCTCCTGGACATAATCCGCAAGGATCAACACATCGATGAGATGCGCGGGCGCCGCTGGTTCAAGCAACTCGTCGAGGCCGTCGACTACTGCCACGAGAGAGGCGTTGTCCATCGGTAATGACTCTACCAAATAATGACCCTAATGACGTGGTCGGCCGAAATTACAGGCATTATAGCATCTAAGTTGGTACCTATTTAGCGTTTTTGTTCCGACAAACGTCAGCGAGACTTCACAGATGTGAACCTATACACTCTGTTACGTCACATGTCGCATCTGCCTTACCGTCTCACTATGACTTAGAGCTTACTCGTGCTTTTATAGTTGCTTACAGAATAATAACATGATTCTGTCTTTATTTTCTAAATCATCTTCCTTTAGAATCTTTAGATATAATGAAAATTGAGGTCATGGCATGAATCAAATTTATCACTTCATACGCTTAATTTCCAAAATCCTCCTTGCTGGACACTGTAGTAAGATACCAGTAGCAAGGACCAGAAACAGTAATTGATAACTTAACCATTTCTGCCATCCAGAGACATAAAATGCGAAAACCTGCTCATGGACCACGGCTTAAACATTAAACTGTCTGACTTCGGCTTCGCAAGGGGCCACATGAAGCCCAAAAACGGGGTGTTTGCTCTGAGCGAAACGTTCTGCGGGAGCTACGCGTACGCGTCCCCCGAGATCCTGAAGGGAGTCCCGTACCGGCCGCAGGTAATGTATTGAAAACCCTAAAGAGGCTGACAAGGGGACTGATGCCCGTTTTCACTATCAATCGATAATTTTAAATGACCCCTATGACAACAAAATTCCTGTTATGTGTTACCTTAGGTCACTTAAAAATTAGGGATTGATGGTGAAAACGGGCATAAGTTCCGCTGCTTCTTTTTTTTTTCTTTTTCTTTTATCCACAACGAGGAAGCTCTAGGCCTGCATCTCAGCTAACTAAAGTGATGATTAGGCCAAAAGTGGAAGCGAGCTTCATTGAAATCCTTACTACAAACGAACTGCTGCCTATGTTATCTCCAACTGCCGGGACACAACAATACTGTTAACATTGTTGTTGTGGCGGATGTTTGTAGCCGTCCTCAGGTAAGAAGTCCGCATGACTTGAATATAAACCCTACCACCAACTAACCGAGTCTTACCATTACTCAGACCACGGAAACATTCTTCTTAGTAGGTACTCGCCCATTTATTGTCCCTTTGGTTAATTTGCAAAAAAATCATGACTTTTCTGAATTTAGGACTCTGACATCTGGAGCATGGGTGTGGTGCTCTACGCGATCGTGTACGGGCGGCTACCGTTCGACGATACCAACTATACACAGCTGTTGAAGGTAAAGACATCTTGTAAATGGTATTGGGTATATTAAGAGTAGGCGCACACCGTTGATTTTTCGTCGGCTGATAGTTTAGTCGGGCAGTTGATCAGTATGGGCATGTAGGTATGGGAGTGCGCACACTACGCCGATTCAATTTGGCCGATTCTTCATACAAATTCAAATCGGGCACAACAGTATCGGCCAACTAAAAATCAACGGTGTGCGCATACTCTAAATAAGACAGAGAAACTGAGATCCTGGCCGCCACTTTTTCTCAGCACCAGTTATATCTCGAAGTGACGATAAGACTATATTTGGGTTGGTTAAGATCCGAACTTCATCAAAGTGTAGATGTGAAGAGATGTCCGAAGCAGATCAAGCAGAGACAAAACGAGATGTTTACTTGCAGCTAGGGTGTATCCACCGAGGCTGTGTGGGGATGCATAGAGCTGCTTTAAAAGATCTACCTAATTTGTTTGTCAAAACGTAAATTATGACGTCATCAACCAAATTTACTTCACTTCTCAACTCCTGACTCTCCAATTCACCCATCCTATATTTACGAGACACTTGTATTCACAGCAAGTGCAAAACAAAGTGTCGTTCCCGCGCGAGCCGAAGGTCACGGCGGAATGCCGCAAGCTGATCACAAAGATCCTGTCGCCACTCAAGGTGCGCGTGAAGATCCCGCAGATCCTCGCCGACCCCTGGCTCAACCCAAACCAGCCCCCGAAAGACGAAGAAGTGGACACAGCCCAGGTATTGAAAAAGTAAAGCAAGTCTTTACTTAGGTATTTCGTCAGGGAATATGCCTTATATTATGTAGTTCTAACCACACATGAGGCTACGTAGAGCATAGCCTAAAATCAATTGGAGGGGTCATTGCTTCACTCTAGCTTCAATCTGGCACAGTAATACTATCATAAGTATTACCGTGAATCTGGCTTCCTAAGCCTTGCGATTTCAAAATAAAGTCTACCTACACTTCCGGTATTAAGTATTTCTATTTTCGCGTCACATCTGACTGTACACTTTTGTTGGAAAATAGCGCCTATTTATCATTTACTATGACAAATAGTGTTTATCTTTACGAGCCACTGTCAAAATAGGGTACTTCAATATAAATAAGTAAAGTTCAGCAAGTACCTATATGGTAACTAAACCTGAATTCTCCTCATTTCAGGAAAGCGGACAAATCAGTAAAGATGAAATTAAAAGTGTGAACATTGGAACGGTGACATTCGACAGAAAACAACTGGAAGAAGTGAAGTAACCAATTTAATATTATCATTATAAAAAACATAACATAGCTCAAAATCAATAAAATAATCCAAACCAATAAGCGTATCATTTATTTTTATAGTTAATACTAGCTTTTGCCCGCGTGAAATTTAGTCTCACAGATTGGCATAAATTATAGCCTGTGTGTTAATCTGGGTTATAAACAATAATACTGTAAAGTTTCAACAAAATCCGTTCAGTAGTTTTTGCGTGAAAGAGTAACAAACATCCAGGACATCACGACATCCAGACATCCAAACTTTCGCATTTATAAAATATTAGTAGGATAAGTAGGATTTGCTGGAGTAATGCACACAACACAGCCTTACTTATTCCAATTGTAATGTAATAAAGACGTGTTGCGAACTTTTTGTATTGGCATTCCCTGCCAGTTAACCTTCGACTTTCGTTTGGTGATGCTTACAAACTTTAGGTACCTACTTGGTGGGTCCTCCAGCTCGGATCAATCGTTTCAGCAAGCACAACATCATCATAAGAACAATATCTTTATTGACTAACAATAAATAAATACTAAACAATCTATTTCTTCCCTTTCTTCTGCTGGCCCGGCTCGACCTCGGGCGGTGCGCAGAATATTTCGTCGTCGTCGAACGCCGCCATTGCTTGCTTCACCTTCTTGCCGCCGCCTATGATGCAGACGACAGATATCGCGGCCATGACAGCGTAAACTCCCGCGCCGATCCAGCAGTTTAGTGCGCTCTGTTGATCAATAAATCAATAGATCGATACTACTTACTTATTATAAAAGCGATATGATTGCTGTCGTGCTCGCACACTCACTGCGGCTTCCTGTCGCTTTTTTTTTTTTAATGGACGCGCGCTGGTAGCTTGAGGAGCTTTTCCAGCTTCACCGGGCAGAGTGGCGAGTACAGAAGGTACTCTAGCCGTTTGGCGATCGTCGGTCGCAGACCGACGTTCGCGATCGGGCCGTATCGAGCGCATAAGGCGCCCGATCAGTGGCGAACCCAACTAGAGGGTTGCCCACCGCGGTGTTGGACCAAAGTCCAGCCTACGGCGGGCTCACTCTAGTGGGCCCGATCGAGGGGCTTCCCGTCGCACAGTCGCGACAGCAATATAATTACGCGCGAGCGATAAGGATGGATAGCTTGGGGTCATTGGACGAAATTCTACGTGCTCGGCGACCGGACTAAAGTAATAGCCACGCACGATAGCCGAACAGTGAATGGTTCGGACTGGCCGACTCGAGATCCGAGGAACGCGGGTTCCTCGGCTACGGGTGAGCGAGCCCACTCGTAACACAAGCTTATTTATTCTTAACACGAGGGGCTAACGGGACTATTAGTAATTTGTACAACACAAAAAACTTATTATAGGTAATCTTACGCAGTTTAGATGGAGCTCGAATCACGAGTCGGCTACTCCGCCGACACACCGTCACCGTTCGGCTATACTTAGTCGCTTCAATAGGCAGTAGGCCTTCTTCAGAATTAAGCTTTGTGCCCGATTCTGAAGTAGGCCTAAATATTGAAACAGTATGATGTCATTGATGTTGTATAATAGCTACTGAATGGAACTGGTAACGATTAGAGTTAATGAAAAGAAAATTGGTAAAAGTAGGTAACCGACATTTTTATAATTTTCCTTCGTCTTCTTTATAAAATCGTCGTAGTCTGTATAGTCTTTCACTGCGACGTCCTTTATCATGGGGGTCGCTTCGATTTTGTAAAATATTCCCATTAAACTCTGTAATGAAAGTCGGCATATTAGGCAATTTCAAAATAGCCCGTTAGGCAGGGTACTCACCTGCCAAGTAGCACGTAACGTAGCACGTAACGTAGCACGTAACGTAGCATGTAACGTAAGCAACCTTCAAGTGAGTACGGCTCTTGATCGGTCATCGCGTATCTGGCTGCGAGCTCCTGTAGCCGCCTTTGTGCTCGCAGTGATACCGCCACTCGGCGGGTCGCTACGATCTCCCTGCGAACCACTCGCGAGCAGCGGGCTCGTGCCTATGTTCTTTGATACAGTATCTGATACATTACATATGCATATGCTACACGGCTAGATGAGTACCTACCCTGCTGTATAAAGCAACTTAAGCAACGGCCGCGGGTATATGCGCGAATTTCAGCGGAGGTCCTTTATTTCAGTAAGTACTTTAGTGGATAGAAACAATGTAACTTACCAATTGTACGATTGCCCAAATACTGAGCATCAAACAACAAATACCGCATTTATACACACAACCTCCAGTACACATTTAGCTAAAACCCTGCTGAATACTATGCTTAGAAATTATTTAATTTTACACTTGTTTGTTTACAATCTTACAAAATATTGACAAGATGATACACATCAAACTGACAATTATTAGTTTTAAAAATGTCTATAATTATCAATCAGAAAGATAAAATATTTTTTTAACTATAATATCTCTTTTTGAATAAATTACACAGCATGAAAAACAAATAAATTAAAACATTATGTTACCATTCCTGGCTGTTATCATATAGGGTATTTTATTTATTAATTTATTCAGAGATTAATGCAATGCCAGCAATTTTAAGCGATCACCTCCACAACTATTTATGTCATGGATGTCATGGTCAAGGTCATCAAATCATCAGTCTCACAAAACCCTTGAAAAATAATATTAAAAATTACAAGTCTCTAAAAGAAAACTCAATTTCCAACATTAATACATTTATTTCAAGAAAATCTAAGCATTTATAGGTTACCTACATTAATATTTACTTTATTTACAATTAGGTACCTATAGATAGTTTTGTTTAATAATTTTCATTTTTGCCATACAAATTAAATTCATAAGAACCTAATTTATACATTCATACATAGTTAAATGTATAATCGTTGATTATTACTATAAGGATCAAACGGTTTTAAATATATTAATGTAATAGCAGGTCTACATCCTTCAATTACTTCAATAAACTTTACCTTCTATTCAACAGATGAAAATATAAGTAATGCTTTAGTTGTATAACTCATGCTGTCCTAGATAGGTATTGAGTGGCACTCATTTTGAGACCTAAGCACAAGTAAGAACATTTCACATTATATCAAGCAACAATAACCAAAATAGAATTAGATATGTTTCATGAGAACCAAAAGATAAAAGCTCTCTTTACTTTGGTACAGTGGTTATCACCACAGATGCAAACTATTTAAAATTTGTGTCCAAATTGTGTTGTGTACTTATTGTTGACAATAATACTTCACTTATTGTTCACATCTCAAGAATTAAAATAAATTAAAAATGGAATGGAATTACTCAACGTAACAACAGTGCAACCATACGTTAACACTCCATTTACATGCTAACAGAAGAGCGGTTGTTCATCCAAAACTGATGGCCGGAGATGACCAGTGTGGCCACGTATAGGAGGGCGGCGATCCAGCAGTTGGTTGCATTCTGTAATAAGGCAATAGGCTTATTAAATGACCTCGCAGTTCCCAAAGTTGAAATTTTTTTTTAAGTCTAAACTCCATACTAAATCCGTCAAAATTTCTCTGTTTGCTCCATACAAATTACGCTCGAAAATTCGGCTATGTGTCGAACCCCCTTTGATACACCCTAACCGGGAAAACTAAGCATTCGATCAGATTTATTGACATAGAATTAAATGGGATTAATTTTCTGTGACTCACCTGATTGTAACTATATTTCACTTCATTTATGAAATGATCGACATCGTGGTGGTTCTCTCCCAGGGGAAGATCTTCAAGTAAGGCGACGGCACCAACGTAATAGAAGAGGCCCATCAGCGTCTGAAAATCACGAGATTCAAGCATCTTTCATGGGCACTCAATGTTCGATGTATGAAACAGTAAAAATCTAGTTATTCTTACCAATTGGATGATTCCCCATACACTCAATACGAGCCCGCATAGCGACAGTTTAGGGCCACAAAACGTACATGCCATTTTTATGGTTTATTTGCTGGAATATCCCGATTGAAGATATTTTAGGAATATCGACCACTAACTCTGTAGCTGTCAGCTGGTGTCAAAATGGAACCTCACATGATCTGCATTTGTCTATGGCTAAATTTAAAGATGTGAGAAAGTACTTTTTTTGTAATTAATTAATTCACGTTAATTTTTATTGTATGTTTATAGCAATAAAAAGCATAATTAGTTAAAAGGTATTTAATTAAGACCTCTAGTTATTTATATAATTCTGCATTTCATTATTATATGTCATGAAACGAAACGCAGTATTTGTGTTGCCACATAAGTATTAAAAATACCCAACTAATAAGGTAAGATTTCAATCTCATAATAATACCTGGCACGAGTTTAAAAAAATTGTACTCACTTTGTATGGTGCTAAATTTAATTTTAGCGATACAGACAATATTCATGAATTCTATTAGGTAATTCAATGAGCTCTGTACTTTAATAATATTTAAGTTTTTAAATTATTAAACTTTAGTATTGACAACCATGAACTTTGATTACCTTTAATAGCAATCTTAAACACGGTTCCAATAACGAAAATTAAAATACTCTTGGGCACATAAAGAACCAACTAATGCATGATGGCTTGATGGGTAAGATATTCAAAATTCATTGGTAAAAGAGTTTTACAAGCTGGCAACATATTTAGTGAATGACACATTTAGACATACTCTCTAATCTGTGGACACATTTTGCTAATCGTATCTCCTACAATCTCTGAAATAAATTGTTATATTTTTTTAAATAATGGTGGATCGCTTAGGTGGGATTTACTTTACTTATTTTAAAGTGATAGTCCATAGTTAACAAAATCTGAGAAGTGTAATACTGGACTTTTACAGCTATAACTGTGGCCACTGTCATTGTGTGTTCGTTCACTTTCTTTTGACGTCAAAGTACGATAAGTGCCGCAATTTTATTAAATTTATTTAAATTGTTGCAGTGAATAGTGAGGCAAATGCAAGACGAATTGCTATGGTGGAAAACTGCTTCGGCGGTTCAGGGCAGGTAAGAGATTTTCCAGTAATACTATAACTATGACTCCATTGAACAAATAATTGTGGCTTATCAACCGAAAAGCTTTCGAAGATAGCGTTATAGTGTTCTGCACGATGGGTGGAATCACTCTACTGATATGGTGAAGTTATCAGCATGTAGTTTTTATTGATATTGTGTTTATGTCAGCCACAAATACCGCTGCAAATGTTGACCATGAATATTTTTTTCTCTAGTACCTACTCAAAGGTAATTCAGACACTGGTCAAACGTTCTTTTTATAATTATATTTACAGTTTGACACCTACTATAAACAGTGAATTGTTGTTTTGATGTTCATCAGTAAAGTCATATCAATAGCAATAGCAAGAGAATGCTAAAATATCACTTTTTCCTGTTCATTGTTTGCTTGTGTGGCTGTCAAGATGTGACATTATTTAAATTTGAAACTTTATTTCTTGCAGCCACTTGCAGAGCAAGGTCGCGTCCTTGTGGGCGAGGGTGTCCTGACAAAGATGTGTCGTAAAAAGCCAAAAGCTCGACAGTTCTTCCTTTTCAACGATATACTCGTTTACGGAAATATTGTCATAAACAAAAAGAAATACAATAAGCAACATGTCATACCGTTGGAAGAAGTTAAGCTGGAGTCACTAAAGGATGAAGGACGTAAGTTCTTTTATTTTATCTTATTTTACACTTTTAGGGAAACATACAGATAAACATAGAATATGAAAGTTGCTAGCTAGTGTTTGTTAAACAAAACAGTTTACTAAAGTTTTATAAACAAAACTGCTTATGCACTATCTAATACTCTAGTTAACACATTTCAGATAAATCAAAATCATGTACTTACTAATGTTTGAACGTAGTGATAATCTCATGCACAGATTACATTATCAAACTAGTTTCTGTATTAATGAATTGATTAGATAATAGGTTTTTAGATTATTATAACTACCTGCTGACTACGAGTTAGTTTACACTTACTAGTTACTTAAAATAATTTTGTTTGGTAAATCAATCATTCAGTAACCAATAACATTTCCCTGACTAAGATATTTAAGAACACAGTCTCATTTTTATTGATGACTAGCTTTTGCCCGCGGCTTCACCCGCGTGAAATTTCGTTTGTCACAGATTGTCATAAATTATAGCCTATATGTTATTTTGGGTTATAAACAATAATACTGCAAAGTTTTATCATAATCCGTTCAGTAGTTTTTGCGTGAAAGAGTAACAAAAATCCAGACATCCAAACTTTCACATTTATAATATTAAGTAGGATTATAAAAATAATATAATCAATTGGTTAAGATAGAAATATTTGTACTATGTACTAGAGGGCTACATACAAAGAAGTTAGTAGTATTTACAAATATTTTCACCTTTTAATTAAATAATATAATCCTAGCATGACACATGAACTGTCTCATTACCATCAAGACGTGAATGAAAATGAGATGAGTCATCGTCATTGAGTCACTGACTCCTAGCCATTATCACTTATCATTTGCGGTTCTGTTGCAATTAAAGGCTTTACTACCGCTTATTATGCAAATATAGTTGCAATTTGATACGAGATTGTCTTTTTTTATTACCTAAATTAATACAAAGGCAACTGCAAAACTTAAGCAGTTTAATGTAATATTTTTTAAAATAAGGTGTTTATTTTTTTTTTGTCTAGTATTACACTTACCATGTTAAAATGATATTATTATAAACAGCTTTATCAAGTTTTCTTTCTAAAAATATAACACGCAATGACATTGATTTGTTAATATCTGTTGCCTAACAATGTCATTAGCAACCTTTAATTAGGCTTCTCTAACAAGATTAGTTACTTAGCGGTCATGAATCAGCAAAACTATTATCATTATGTAATGTTCTTTAGGATATTATATAATTTAATGTACTGGATAAACCCAACATGAATTTTTATTTTGAAGTAAGTATAGTTTGGTACATAGTTTTGTTTACTGAATAATTTAGTATAATTATATTGTGTGAAGGTTTTATTAGTCATTGCCAAAATTGATACTACTTTTTTAAAACCAAAGGCATGGTAAAACTTTGAAGAAATCTACAAAAATGACGAGTACAAGCAACTGTAGTGGTTCCTTCTCGTTTTCTATGAATTTATATTTTATGATACTAGCGGCCGCCCGCGACTTCGTACGCGTGTACATGAATTCCGTTTTACCCCCTTAGAGTAGGCGCACACCGTTGATTTTTAGTTGTGCCCGATTTTAAATTGTATGAAGAATCGGCCAAATCGAATCGGCGTAGTGTGCGCACTCCCATACATGCCCATACTGATCAACAGCCCGACTAAACTATCGGCCGACGAAAAATCAACCGTGTGCGCCTACTCTTAGGGGTGGAGTTGCGTAAAATCCTTTCTTAGCGGATGCCTACGTCATAATAACATCTACCTGCATGCCAAATTTCAGCCCGATCCGTCCAGTGGTTTGGGTTGTGCGTTGATAGATCAATATGTCAGTCAGTCAATCACCTTTGAGTAATATACAGGGTGTTTGGCGGAAGGTTAGGTTAGGTTAGAGACAATATTTCACGCGGGCGAAGCCGCGGGCGGAAAGCTAGTTATATAAGTATATTATTATTTTATATTATTTTTCTAGAATACAGAAACGGCTGGCTGATTTGCACAGCGTCCAAGTCGTTCGCAGTGTACGCCGCGACGGCCACAGAGAAGGAGGAGTGGATGGCGCACATAGAGAAATGTATAGAGGATCTTCTGAGGAAGAGTGAGTTCGCTTATTTGTTTAACTCATGACATCATCATCATCATTATCATCTCAGCTATAGGACGTCCACTGCTGAACATAGTCCTCCCCCAATGCTTTCCATGTTGCCTGGTTGGTAGCGGCCTGCGTCCAGCGCTTTCCTGCTACCTATATGATTTCGTCGGTCCACCTTGAGGGTGGACGTCCCACGCTGCGTTTTCCGGTACGCGGCCTCCACTCCTGAACCTTGCTGCCCCATCAGCCGTCAGTTCTGCGTAACTCATGACTATTTTATAGCTAATAATATGCATTTAGTTTTTGTCATTGGTATGGGAACCTTTTTTGTTTTGTTGTTTTTCTTGTTAATATTGAATGTGAAAATTGTTAACATCATTATTGTTTTGAATTTGCATATATTCGTCTTTCCTTTCTAATCGCTACCTATACATTTATGATAAGATACGTCAATGCATGCCAGTGCCTAAAACGTTTTATAAGTCTTACTTTCTCCTTAATATTATGATTAACGCGAAAGTTTGTATGGATACATTGATAGATATTTAAGCAGTGGCGTAGCTGGGTAACCAAGGGCCCTGGGGCAAATAAAAAAATGGGGCCCCACTGCAATCTAAACTGGTTAGGTTTTATCGAATTTATTGACATTAAGCTTACTTACTCCTAATACAGCATTAATTTTTTAACCGTTCTCTTCTCTTCTCTTCACAATAAAACGCACATCGATGAATATTATAACGCACATACCTATCGCTATCCGTCAAATNTCCATATGTATAACCACCGTGTATAATCCGGCTGTATCTCCAGGTCGCCTAGATACATTCCATAGCAGCTGTAATAGACATTTAGGTACATACATTTACCAATTTTGGTGATAAATAGGCATTTTGTATTAGTTTTTGTATAAGGCCTGAACAAAAACAAAGGTTAATATTTTGGTGTTATACATAGATTTCGAATATAAAAAATATATAATTTAACTAATTAAGACATGACAAATAAATTGAGGTATGTCTCGTTTCTGTCGGGCCTGGGTCACAGATGACCGTTCTTCTTTGGCAACTGCAAAACTTAAGCAGTTTAATGTAATATTTTTTAAAATAAGGCGTTTATTTTTTTATCTAGTACCTATTACACTTACCATGTTAAAATGATATTATATTATTAACATTATCAAGTATTCTTTCTAAAAATATAACATGCAATGACATTGATTTGTTAATATCTGTTGCCTAACAATGTCATTAGCAACCTTTAATTAGGCTTCTCTAACAAGATTAGTTACTTAGCGGTCATGAATCAGCAAAACTATTATCATTATGTAATGTTCTTTAGGATATTAAATAACTAGCTTTCCGCCCGCGGCTTCGCCCGCGTGGAATTTTGTATGTCACAGAAAAACTTTATCGCGCGCGTCCCTGTTTCAAAAACCGGGATAAAAACTATCCTATGTTCTTTCCCGGGACTCAAACTATCTCTATGCCAAATTTCATCAAAATCGGTTGCGAGGTTTAAGCGGGAAAGCGTAACAGACAGACAGACAGACAGACAGACAGACAGACAGACAGAGTTACTTTCGCATTTATAATATTAGTTGGGATTTAATGTACCGGATAAACCCAGCATAAGTTTTTATTTTGAAATAAGTATAGTTCTGTACACAGTTTTGTTTACTGAATAATTTAGTATAATTATATTGTTTGTGTGAAGGTTTTAGTCATTGCCAAAATTGATACTACTTTTTAAAAACCAATGGCATGGTAAAACTTTGAAGAAATCTACAAAAATGACGAGTACAAGCAACTGTAGTGGTTCCTTCTCGTTTTTATGAATTTATATGATACTAGCGGCCGCCCGCGACTTCGTACGCTTTGATCCCGTTTTACCCCCTTAGGGGTGGAGTTCCGTAAAATCCTTTCTTAGCGGATGCCTACGTCATAATAACATCTACCTGCATGCCAAATTTCAGCCCGATCCGTCCAGTGGTTTGGGCTGTGCTTTTATAGATCACTATGTCAGTCAGTCAATCACCTTTGAGTAATATACAGGGTGTTTGGCGGAAGGTTAGGTTAGGTTAGAGACAAAATTCCACGCGGGCGAAGCCGCGGGCGGAAAGCTAGTTATATAAGTATATTATTATTTTATATTATTTTTCTAGAATACAGAAACGGCTGGCTGATCTGCACGGCGTCCAAGTCGTTCGCAGTGTACGCCGCGACGGCCACAGAGAAAGAAGAGTGGATGGCGCACATAGAGAAATGTATAGAGGATCTTCTGAGGAAGAGTGAGTTCGCTTATTTGTTTAACTCATGACTCATCATCATCATCTCAGCTATAGGACGTTCACTGCTGAACATAGGCCTCCCCCAATGCTTTCCATGTTGCCCGGTAGCGGCCTGCGTCCAGCGCCTTCCTGCTACCTTTATGATGTCGTCGGTCCACCTTGTGGGTGGACGTCACACGCTGCGTTTTCCGGTACTCCAAAACCTTGCTGCCCCATCGGCCGTCAGTTCTGCGTAACTCATGACTATTTTATAGCTAATATGCATTTAGTTTTTGTCATTGGTATGGGAACCTTTTTTGTTTTGTTGTTTTTCTTGTTAATATTGAATGTGAAAATTGTTAACGTCATTTTTGTTTTGAATTTGCATATATTCGTCTTTCCTTTCTAATCGCTACCTATACATTTATGATAAGATACGTCAATGCATGCCAGTGCCTGAAACGTTTGATAAGTCTTACTTTCTCGTTAATATTATGATTAACGCGAAAGTTTTTATGGATACATTGATAGATATATAAGGCAATAATTTGTCCAGGTGGCAAACAACCGCCGTCGGAGCACGCGGCCGTGTGGGTACCCGACAACGAGGCATCCATCTGTATGCACTGCAAGAAGACACAGTTCACCGTCCTCAACAGGAGGGTAAGTTAAACCTTCTTTTTTACCCGACTGCGCCAGAAGGAGGGTTATGTTTTTCGAGTGTATGTATGTGTTTGGCACGGCCTACAGCCTAAATGGCTTGACAGATTTTAGCGTGAGAGGTGTCGTTAGATTCGTCTTAATCATGAGAGTGACACTGGCTATATTAAAATTGAAAAGGATAAAATAAAAATTATTTTAGGCGTCATAATGTCTTAAAAAAAATGTTTTTTAAGTAGGTTACAAAAAGTATGTTAAACTAAAAAGATAAAAATAAAATTCTTTTGTTGATGTATTTGATGCCTCCTACTGCATTTGTGAACACTAAGTTGTCTTGTTTTTTATCTTTTTAGTTCATTTTTACGCAGTTTTGGGTTTTTTAAATCTAGAAGTCTATTGCTAAAGAAAGGCCTTCCCCAAGGATTTTCACAACGATCTCGCCTTGACCTCTTCCAGGCGCTTTCCGTTTCCAGGTCATCAGTCGGGTTTACGTCTTTCGGTCCATGGTGCTACGCTA
Organism: Ostrinia furnacalis; assembly: GCF_004193835.3. Lineage (NCBI taxonomy): Eukaryota > Metazoa > Arthropoda > Insecta > Lepidoptera > Crambidae > Ostrinia > Ostrinia furnacalis. The sequence continues at coordinate 198,741 of NW_021131305.1, read as the reverse complement.
GAATGTTTCAGCCCCAACAGCCAGCCATTATACGTGCTATGTGCCTAACCCTTAATGAGTTTAACCTTTTAGCACCCTTTGGGTAAAACATCACATTATTTTGGATTCTATACACTTTCAGGTATGCTTGATATTGAAACGAGTTTTGAATCGTAATGTAATAAGTCAAAATGTTCCAATTCAACCAATATCTTGAGATCATTCATAAGTATTTCATTCATATTTATTTACTAGCGGCCGCCCGCGACTTCGTACGCGTGAATCCCGTTTTACCCCCTTCATCTATCTTACGTGGTTTAGATTTTTTAATACAAATGTTTTTTCCTGCTAACTCCCGTTCCTGTGGGAATTTCGCAATATCCTGTTGTAACTAAGCTTTAAGTTTACTAAGGTACCTGCAACCTGCATGCCAAATTTCAAGCGTCTAACTTAAGAGTTAGATTTTGCATACAAAAGGGTTTTTCCGCTAATTCCCGTTCCCGTGGTCATTTCGGGAATTCCTTTCTTAGTGCACCTCTACGGTACCTAAGCTACGTCCCTTCCAAATTTCAAGTGCCTACGTTTAACCGTTTAGGCTGTGCGTTGATATGTCAGTCAGTCAGTCAGTTTCTCCTTTTATTTATGTATTAGATCAGCGGTTCCCAAACTTATTTTGTCTACTGCCCACTTTGAGAATAAATTCTTTTTAGCGCCCCCATTTGTAGTCGAGAGTCGAGTGCTCAGTCGGTGTCTAAGAGACCTCCTAGTAAATGACGCCTCCCAAGCCTCTATACAACGTCCCGATTTTTTTTCTGGGTCTCTTACCGCCCCCCTTTAAGCCTGCAGCGCCCACAAGGGGGCGTTATCGCCCACTTTGGGAAAGACTGTATTAGATTTAGATATTAGGAATACCAGGGTTATTCCTACATTTCACATTAAAAACGTTAACCTTTCCAGCACCATTGCCGCAAGTGCGGCTCAGTAGTGTGCGGGCCGTGCTCGTCGAAGCGCTTCGTGCTGCGCGGCCAGAGCGAGAAGCCGCTGCGCGTGTGCCTGCAGTGCTACGACGAGCTCAACCGCGAGCGCGCGCGCCCGCCCAACGCGCCCGCGCCGCCCGCCGCCATGCCAGGTAAAGCGCGTAATTATGTTGCTATCGCGCTCGCACACTCACTGCGGGTGCCAGTCGCATAGTCGCGACAAAATTCTACGTCCTCACGGACCAGACTACACGCTACGAAAACTCCTAGAGACGACAGCAAAGCGTAGTATCTGCGCTACGATTCTTACAACTGCTACGACATCTATAAGCGCTACGACTAAGCGACTACAAGCGCCCCGCCCGCTGCGCTGTTAGGTAGATAGTGATAGTGCTACGACTCAGTCTGCTGCTACGACACACTACCTCTGAAGCCGCTGCGCGTGTGCCTGCAGTGCTACGACGAGCTCTACGCGCCCGCGCCGCCCACCGCGATGCCAGGTACATGAACTAGGCGTAGTCTTCGTGCTACGACTCTTGACAGTGCTACAATAGGTGACTGCTGCTACGACACCCATCTATGTATATTACCTGCGCGGCCAGAACACTTTAATTGTAGTAATACAGCTACGAACATCAAACAACACTTTAGCGTAGTATCTGCGCTACGACTCTGACAACTGCTACGACATGTATTGGCGCTACGTCTCGCTCGACTACAGCTCGCGCAGTCGCGCTGCCAAGTAGATAGACCGACGTAGTAATAGGGCTACGACATCGACAGCTGCTACATGTGCCGTGCCGCTGCGCTGTTAGGTAGATACACCATCTTAGTGATAGTGCTACGACTCAGTCTGCTGCTACGGCATAGATAGAAGCCGCTGCGCGTGTGCCTGCAGTGCTACGAAGAGCTCAACCGCGAGCGCGCGCGTCCACCCAACGCGCCCGCGCCGCCCGCCGCCATGCCAGGTAGATAATAATATAAACTACTGCTACGAATCTCTCTACCACGTGTGTTTATATTATGATTCTGTCAGCTGCTACGACATCTATCAGCGCTACGGCTCTGAAGCGGCTACAATAGATCAGGCATATCATGCTCTACGACTCTTGACAGTGCTACAATAGGTGCCTTACCTGGCTACGTAGATCAGACGTAGTATCGGTGCTACGGCTCTTGACTGCTGCTACGACACCCATCTATGTATATTACCTGCGCGGCCAGAGAGAGGCCGCTGCGCGTGTGCCTGCATTGCTACGACGAGCTCAACCGCGAGCGCGCGCGCCCGCGCCGCCCGCCGCCATGCCAGGTAACTACACGCTACGAAAACTCCTAGCACTAAAGCAAAGCGTAGTATCTGCGCTACGACTCTGACAACTGCTACGACATCTATAAGCGCTACGACTAAGCGACTACAAGCGCTCCGCCCGCTGCGCTGTTAGGTAGATACACCAACGTAGTGCTACGACTCAGTCTGCTGCTACGACACACTACAGAGAGAAGCCGCTGCGCGTGTGCCTGCAGTGCTACGACGAGCTCAACCGCGAGCGCGCGCGCCCGCCGCGATGCCAGGTACATGAACTAGGCGTAGTCTTCGTGCTACGACTCTTGACAGTGCTACAATAGGTGACTGATGCTACGACACCCATCTATGTATATTACCTGCGCGGCCGGAACACTTTAATTGTAGTAATACAGCTACGAACATCAAACAACACTTTAGCGTAGTATCTGCGCTACGACTCTGACAACTGCTACGACATGTATTGGCGCTACGTCTCGCTCGACTACAGCTCGCGCAGTCGCGCTGCGCTGTTAGGTAGATACACTATCGTAGTGATAGTGCTACGACTCAGTCTGCTGCTACGACACACTACAGAGAGATGCCGCTGCGCGTGTGCCTGCAGTGTTACGACGAGATCAACCGCGAGCGCGCGCGCCCGCCCAACGCGCCCGCGCCGCCCGCCGCCATGCCAGGTAGATAATAATTTAAACTGCTACGAATCTCTCTCTACCACGTGTGTCTACGCTACGACTCTGTCAGCTGCTACGACATCTATCAGCAAAGCAGCTAAAGCTGCTTTACCTTCCTGGCTAGACTAGCCAAACTATCAGTGGTCCCAGGTAACTATCTAGTTATCTCTGAATCACATGCTACGAAAACTATCGCAGCACTACAGGAAACGGACACCCTAGCGTAGTATCTGCGCTACGACTCTTACAACTGCTACGACATCTGTGGGCGCTACGACTCGTGTGACTAGACTACAGCCCGCGCCTCGCCGCGCTGCTGCCAGGTACATACACTGCCGTAGCAATAGTGCTACGACACAGACAGCTGCTACGACGCGGAGAGAAGAGAGAAGCCGCTGCGCGTGTGCCTGCAGTGCTACGACGAGCTCAACCGCGAGCGCGCGCGCCCGCCCAACGCGCCCGCGCCGCCCGCCGCCATGCCAGGTAAAGCCCGGTCTGTGAGCACGTAGAATTTTGTCCAATGACCCCAAGCTACCCATCATTATCGCTCGCGGGTAATTATGTTGCTGTCGCGCTCGCACACTCACTGCGGGCGACCGTCGCACAGTCGCGACAGCAATATAATTACGCGCGAGCGATAAGGATGGGTAGCTTGGGGTCATTGGACAAAATTCTACGTGCTCTCAGACCAGACTATAGATAATAATATGTATAAACTACTGCTACAAATCTCTCTACCACGAGTGTCTACGCTACGGCTCTGTCAGCTGCTACGACATCTATCAGCGCTACGGCTCGGAAGCAGCTACGTTATGTGCTTTACCTTGCTGGCTAGACTAGCCGTAGTATCAGTGCTACGACACGGAGATTAGATAGAAGCCGCTGCGCGTGTGCCTGCAGTGCTACGACGAGCTCAACCGCGAGCGCGCGCGCCCGCCCAACGCGCCCGCGCCGCCCGCCGCCATGCCAGGTAGATATTATTTGTGCTACGACTCCGACAGCTGCTACGAATGTGACTGCCTCACCCACGTGTAGTACCACAATAGTTACGAACTACAAACATGATAGTCTAGCGTAGGTAGTCTGTGGGCTACGGCTCTTACAACTGCTACGACATCTATCGGCGCTACGGCTCTGAAGCGGCTACAACTCTATCAGCGCTACAGTCCTAAAGCTGCTACGTTATGTGCTTTACCTCCCTGGCTAGAATAGCCGTATCTGTGCTACGACATCTATCGGCGCTACGACTCGTACGACTACAGCCCGCGCCGCCCGGTACATACACTGCTGTAGCAATAGTGCTACGACACGGAGAGTAGAGAGAAGCCGCTGCGCGTGTGCCTGCAGTGCTACGACGAGCTCAACCGCGAGCGCGCGCGCCCGCCCAACGCGCCCGCGCCGCCCGCCGCCATGCCAGGTAGATACGTGCTACAAGCTTCTGTAGCACTACAGCTACGCGAGCAGTATCTGCGCTACGACTCTTACAACTGCTACGGCATCTATAAGCGGTACGACTAAGCGACTACAAGCGCCCCGCCCACTGCGCTGTTAGGTAGATACATCATCGTAGTGCTACGACTCAGTCTGCTGCTACGACACACTACAGAGAGAAGCCGCTGCGCGTGTGCCTGCAGTGCTACGACGAGCTCAACCGCGAGCGCGCGCGCCCGCCCAACGCGCCCGCGCCGCCTGCCGCGATGCCAGGTACATGAACTAGGCGTAGTCTTCGTGCTACGACTCTTGACAGTGCTACAATAGGTGACTGCTGCTACGACACCCATCTATGTATATTACCTGCGCGGCCAGAACACTTTAATTGTAGTAATACAGCTACGAACATCAAACATAACACTTTAGCGTAGTATCTGCGCTACGACTCTGACAACTGCTACGACATCTATTGGCGCTACGTCTCGCTCGACTACAGCTCGCGCAGTCGCGCTGCCAAGTAGATAGACCGACGTAGTAATAGGGCTACGACATCGACAGCTGCTACATGTGCCGTGCCGCTGCGCTGTTAGGTAGATACACCATCGTAGTGCTACGACTCAGTCTGCTGCTACGACACACTACAGAGAGATGCCGCTGCGCGTGTGCCTGCAGTGTTACGACGAGATCAACCGCGAGCGCGCGCGCCCGCCCAACGCGCCCGCGCCGCCCGCCGCCATGCCAGGTAGATAATAATTTAAACTGCTACGAATCTCTCTCTACCACGTGTGTCTACGCTACGACTCTGTCAGCTGCTACGACATCTATCAGCAAAGCAGCTAAAGCTGCTTTACCTTCCTGGCTAGACGAGCCGTACTATCAGTGCTCCCAGGTAACTATCTAGTTATCTCTGAATCACATGCTACGAAAACTATCGCAGCACTACAGCAAACAGACACTGTAGAGTAGTATCTACGCTACGACTCTTACAACTGCTATGACATCTTTCAAATTCCAATGCACCCTAACAGCCGCCAATACACATTTACTGACTGTTACAGTGTTAGCGGCTACGATAGGTGCCTTGCTAGTTATCTAGCACTACGCTAGGGCGTTCATAGCCACCTAGATACTACGCTATATCTGTCAGCTGCTACATCTATCCGTATTGTTGCAGTGAAACCGATGAGCGACAACGCCGGCTCGGGCGGCGACTCGTCCGCCGACGACGACAGCGACGACGACGACGACAGGCCCAGCGCGGAGGAGAAACACGACGAGGTGAGTAACACAAACTATTTATAAAGATAGTAAAAACAAGACACCCCGTAAACTACATACTTTTGATCGGCCGATATGTCGGCTTCCAATTTGTATGAAGAATCGATACCAAATCGGTGTACGAACTTCCATACATGTTCAGAATAATATTTAAGTTTTTGCCAAACATACACTGGATCCAGAAGCGATTTATTTATGAATGTTACACCGAAAACTTTTTATTTCTAGGGTTTTACAAGTTATAACGGTGTCAAAAATGGATACGGAAATAAAGTCACGACTGTATAGTACAAACTTGAGAATGTGTAAGTTTAAGCTAGCAGCGTTTGATCATGCTTGAAACACCACCTGATATTTTGTTTGATTTTGTTGTGTTGTTTCATTCATCGCCATGTTTTATTAGCTGTGGTTTGAATTTGCGGCCATTTTGGATTCCAATTTCAAAATCCAGTTGTGACGTCCCATTGGTCTATATTGCTAGTTTTGTATGTTTCTCTCCCTCACTCACCTAAAATAAGGCCATATGGATCGTATGCGCAACGTTTTGATCATCATCGTTTACTTTAGTTTTAGTTGGTACTTTTAGAAATAACCATACACTAATCGTTTGATTTTTGGTTTTGTTTTTCAACTCATCTGCAACTCGCTTAGATTTATGAATTGGATTGATCTCTTGCTCACTCATTATACAGTAAAAGCGAGAAGAGAAATGCTGAATGACAATATTATTTTTCCAACAGGTGAATTCAGGAACCTCACTCGCTAACAGAATCGCTTTCAACATGAAAATTGTGTAAAGCATATCAGTTTACACAATATCATCATCTACCATAATTAAATAAGTCATACATACATACACAATAAGACGTCAGTTTTTTTTTATTTCTAAGGAGTGAATGTATAATAAATCTAACGAAAGCGATTATGTTAGATGCCTTGTTATGTAAAATCCAAAAACTATGAAAAAAAAAGATTTAGGTTTAATCTTTCACATGTTTGCCCGCCAGCTGATTTGGGTTGTTTTTGAGAGTTATTTTTAGTTATTAAATTAGCGATTTATTTCCACAGCCAAAGTTCTACGGTGACGGTGATAAGACTGAAGAGACCAACAACCATTCGTCCAAGGAGTCGGCCAAGTGAGGCGCGAACACCCGCTGTCCAATACAGGTCTAATATAGGGATTGTATAACTTTATACAAACTTTTTCGATAATGTTTTAGGCGTTATACAGCGTGTATAAGTCCACGAAGTGCATAGAGATCACGAATTAAGAACTATACAGGGTTTCTTAATCAGTGCTTATAATTACCGAAACGTCAATGGTACAATATTATTAGGTACTTTTATGTCCAATCTATGTCCTAAAATAAAAGAAGCATATAAATTGTACCATGATGTTATGTTATATACAACCTGAATTCTGAACACCTTACGTTCTGCGATTTACGAATATAAAGATATCTTTTGTGTCTTTTAACTTTGCAGGGAAACTACAAAAATATCTCGAATTTATAAAGGCAGTGAAACAATATTGCTAGACTAAGACACCCTGTATAGATGAATGTAAGAAGTCATCTAAATATTTATGATCAGGTCAAATTATCTAACTTATTAATGATTTTATTATAATCTTGGCATAAGTGGTTCCTGTTTTTTGTGCACTTCCTCGATGGCACTCTGTTATTGTTTATATTATTTCTAACCAACACTCACCACGAATGCCTTCTAAAACTTTTTTTACTCTATTTAGAAACGTACTAGGTTTTTAAATCCACGATTTTAGTAAAATAAAACCTAATTTTGGGCAGACTTTGCGGTAATCGCGAGTATCCTTTGGGTATGGTTTGCAGACAGCTTTAAATACGCTCAAACGTAAACCGAGGGCTTTGATTTTTCTTTTCGTATTTTGTTTTGGGCCGTCCTCTGTGCTGAGCGATATCTTGCGATGGCCACACTTTGTTATAAAGCTAAGAACTCATAGAGTGGTTTTCATCCACAGCTGTTATTTAAAACACCGCCGGTTTTTGAGGTAAATAAGTGTCGATGTGTGATCCCTGCCGTGGACATACGTAGTAAATGTAAAATTGTGTGCTATTATTTAATTTAGCACACAAATCTATATTATACGGAGACTTCGTGAGCTCTTAGCCTTATAATCACAGTCTACAGTTCTATTTTATCATTGCTTTCCATCGCTGAGGTTTCATCTCAACACAGCGGTCGTCCTAAAAGGTATTTATTACTTGAACACCATCATGGTTCTAATCGATGTTTTAACAATATTATTTAGGCTTAGTTTTAATGTTATGTCAATACATATTTAATATTTACATGAGTTAGCATATTTTTATTATAAACTTTATCGTAGTTTCTATTTTGCTATTTCAATTGTTGAATATTGCGGATTGATTTACATTAAGGGTAAACTATCTTGGGAATGCAATATCATTGAGGTGAATGCAGAATATTTATTTGAAGTTTCTTAACCATATTATGATTATAATATCTGATAAAAAAATCTATCAATTGTCCGTGTCACTATAAAAATTTAAGAAAACATAGATAGCAGCAAAAACAGTTTTAAGAATGAATCACCTGTTAAGAAGAAACAATGCATTTAAGACAATACTGTTAGCCATCCATAGGAGTTCAAAAGAGTCGAAATTATTCGAACCAGTCTTTAATTTTGGAAATAGAAATATCTTTTTTGAAAAAGTATCTTTAGTAAGTACATACATTCGCAGGGGGCAGTCTAACCCTACCGCAAATGAAATGAAAACGAATTATTCCNCTGGACTAAATGGGTTTTGATCCAAATTAATTTAGTGCAAGATTATGTGGTGCAAGGTCCAACATCAATTATATTATAAATAGAAATTTTGGTTTATTTACTTTGGTTGCGGGCAGTATACGAACGGGTTGTGATATTACATTTCCAAGTGGCTCTTATTATCATTTGTAACAAATTTTGTAAACAAACGCTGAGTAAGCATTGTATATGTATATTAGAAATTTAGTTATAAGTGGTGCATAACGGCGATTTGTTTCGTTTGAAACAAAATTTTAATTTATAAGTAATTTTATTATAGGTAGCTTGTTCGCGGATCATCTATATTGTTTACAGTCGGCTCTGTATGTCTCGTTTTATTTATAAAATGATAACTTAGGCCTAAAATATAACACATTACGATATGTACTGTTTCTGTTAATTTCCAAAATATTGCTAAGCTAAATATGTTAAGATATTGTTTAATGTTCAGTTGACAAATATACAATAATATTTTTTAAAACGTATTTTTTTATTTAATTCCATTCCTCTAATCGTCTGTTTGTAAACGAAATATTAATGTAGGGTATTAATAAAATTGAAACAAGGCATGTATTGATTTCCATTTATTAAGTTCCATTTGGAAAACATGATACTTATCTAATAACATTTTCTCGTATAGAAAGTCAATGATAAATGATAATCTGCCTTACACATTAAAGTAATTCAGTAAATATACAGTAAAAATAAGTTTTTCCATTTAGAATGTACAAAATGAAACAACACGCATAATATCTTTTTTTACATAATAGAAACCTAGAGGCCATAAAAATAGAAAAAATAGTAGTTACCATTTTTGGTAATAATCTTATTAACAATAGTAACCAACTAACACACAACAATGTCGATTTCTAGTTCACAATAATAAACTTCGCCCCCACTGTCACTACACCATAAAATCCCTATCATAGTCGCAATGAGAAACATAGTAGTTTTTTATTACAAACCAATCAATAATGATAGTAGTGATATTGAGACAATAAACATAAATTTATTAAATTTTTATAGCAGAAATGATTGGAAAGTCAATGTGGTAACGAATAGGAATTCATTGATGACTGTAGAATAAGCTATATCATCAATCTGCTACTGGGCCCTTTTAATTCGGAATCTTGTAGCGAAAACGTTACGTACTAAGTGCTAAATGCGTCCACCTTTGAGCATAATCATTACGAGATTTATATTAATTGACTGTTACATTAGACGACTAGAATACTTTCTTACATTAGTGCCAAACAGCCTATATTATGTTATCAAGGCTACGCTCAGTCCCTTTCAACAGTTCGCACCATGTCACAGTCAACAGTCCTTACTTAATCTTAGCCGACGTCATTCGTTAACCCTAAACTAAAACAGGCCAGCTATTTCACAAATGGCAGCATTCGTAAGTTAGTTGTATCAATACTTGACTAGGAATGCCGTCACACAATCCGTTTAAGGGGTTGCATATTTAACCGATTAAATTGTAATACTATTATTTTAACTTGCCACAATATACAATATTATATCGACACAGACTCGTGGCAAGCCCCATAAGTATTTTTTGAAACAGAGATGCACACTCGCCAATATTATTTATCATGTGATGTTATATGATAAAACAACGCTATGCCTGCCTCTGGTCACCCTGCCACGAGTCTGAACCGTGTATGCAAGTCACCAGTTATTTATTTTATTCATGACAACATCGTCTCAAATATTTTGTATACTTAATCTACAATTAATTTAGCTGGCAACATTGGCCGCCAACTCGAACCACTGTCGCAGCGCGTCTCCCAAAACCGTGGGTAACGCGGACATGTCTCGGAGTATAATGTAGAAGGGGAAGGGGAACGTATCGAGGTACTGTATGAAACTTAGCTCGTTCGTCACTGGGTCCCAGATAGGCCGTTTGATGTCCATTATGGAGTCCTGGAATATAAAACATTGATTGTTGTAGTGGACACGTAGAAAATAAAACTAGCAACACATAAGCGTGGCCAAAAAAGACTTCACAATAACGTATGTACTACCAACTACCAAAAATACTCTTGGTTTTCCAAAAAGATCAAAAAATCGAAAATGAACGTAATTAAATTATTAGAGCAACTACGCAATACACTTATTTGAACTCTTTATCTTGATAAACAATTTCTTCTATTATTCAATGAAATAAGAAAATATTTTTTAAATCTATTATTTTAGGATTAAAATGAACGAACAAACTCACCTTATTATCCGGATTGTCAATTATAACATAGACAAGGAATATGCCCATTTGTCTTGCTCTCCTGACCGCCTGTATCACCTTCGTCTCCCCTTCCGAGAATATACCCCGTCCATCGCTGACAATCACTAGTAGTTTAGCGTTAATTGCATCAGTACGTATCGTTTGTTCTTCAAATAGCACAGTACAGAAGTCCAACAACTGGGCCACTTTAGTCTTGGTTTGCTCGAAGCGAAGTTGTTCTAGGATCTTGGAGCCGGAATGTTCGGAAAACTGCTCCGTGAATGGGTGGAGAAGATTCGGCTTCTCGCCGAAGCTTAAGACGGCGAGGTCGCCGGATTCCAGGAGATTCAGAGCCTGAAATGTGCGTCATAATTTACTTTCGAAAATTTTGGTCGTAGCAAATTAGACTGAATTGCACCCACCTAATAACTATAACGTTAACCGGTGTATTTTGTATGGAGTTTGACAGATTTTTGACGTTTGTCAAAGTTAAAGTAAGATGGTGCAACCCAGCCTTGCCGTGCACCGGCCAGGTGCTAAATGGACACTTAATTACTCACCAAACTAAACTAACAATTACATAAATTGCAATGGTGTAGTTTTATGTTATCGCTAGAAAACTAACTCTTCTAAACCACACGGTGTGAGGACAATAATTTATGGATGGATCTCGAAAATTCCAAAAATCACCGAAAATAAATCATCAATCTGTCTTTAATTAAAAATTAATTTCTAACTTACTTGCGACACCAGCGCCAGACTTTCAAACGCCAGCTCCTTGCTCCTATTGTCGCTCATTGAACTGGAGTCGTCGACAGCTATAGCAATCTTGTATTCCCGCTTGGCCGGCTTAGTTCTGCGGAGCCAGATGCGGTCCTTGCGGAAGTGTGAAGCGATGTAGGGGATGACGCGGCGCATGTTAATAGCGCGCCCGGTGCGGAAGTCACCTGAAAATAGTTTTACGTCAACAATTATTTGTAGAAAGGGGAGAATATCAAGAACAAATCAGTAAGTGCTTCTAAGTGTCCTGTGCAATCAAAATAACAAAAGGGAAGCACCTGAATGGTCATTGTGGAAATTCTTGAAGGAAAGTCTTTTTCCAGCATTGGACGTCCTTGGACTAAATCGTTGCATCCAGCACCAGCCGCAGCCGCTAACAAACTGCCCTCGCCCCCGGCGCAGCCGAAAGATCGACTTTACTTTTAACGACTCTAGTCATAGTCCGGGCCGGGCGCCGGAAGGCAGCCAGTCATGAATGCTCATGAACTTGGGTAAGATACTTAAGTTCTCCTAGAGCGTCTCGTGGGTTCCAGAACAAGCCGCAACCTCTCACAAATCGCTCTCGCAGCCGAAAGATGGAATCACCTCTAGTCATAGTCAGCGGCCTATGATTAGAGGAAAGTCACTCGCGGATGCTCATGTACTAAGAACACTTACCAGCTCTTCTGCAGCGTCCCGTAGGTTCCAGCACCAGCTGCAGCCTCTCAAAGAGCGCCCGGGCCGCCGGCGCAGCCTCCTGCCACAGCGAGCGCCAGGCCAGGCCCAGTATAGTCAGCCACTCGCGATGCTCATGTACTTGGGTTGGAAACTTACCAGCTCTTCTAGAGCGTCCCATATACAGCGGAATACGACTAAAGGAAAGTCATGTACTTGGGTAAGACACTTACCGGCTCTCCTGGAGCGCCCCGTGGGTTCTAGCACCAGCCGCAGCCTCTCACAAACTGCCCTCGCCGCCGCCGAAAGATCGACTCTTCTCGTGGATGCAGTGTACTTGGGTAGAACACTTACCAGCTCTCCTAGAGCGCCCCGTAGGTTCTAGCACCAGCCGCAACCGTTCACAGAGTGCCCTAGCTGCCGGCGCCGCCTCCTGCCACAGCGAGCGCCAGGCCGCCGCCGGGCCAGGCCCAGGTCTTGCGCCTGACGTTAGCCATTCCCGAATGCTCATGTACTGTTCCACTGTCATGTCTTCTGAACGCTCGTGGGACTCTTCTAGCCTGTGAAATTGAAAATTGCAATTCATTAGGCATTGGGCTTCATAGTTGGTAATCTAACCTTTAAACACAATAAATATTTTTAATAGCATAAGATGTGCAATGTATCGAAAAACTAAGGGTGACTGGGATTTCATAGTAGATCCTTTAGCTACGTTAACTACGAGTATGTTTGTATAAGTATTCGTATTTTTCACCTCGGACACTGATTCGGGCTAAATTGTTTCTCAAGATAGAAATATGAAGAAGATTGAATATGAACAACGGCTAACACCAATCATAGAAGTAAAAAGTTCTATATCAAGTCGTTAGTTTTGTCACCACAAAAGCCAATACCAATGGTAAAAAAATACAATTTCATACCTAGTGTGAAAGCTAGTGTCAGCTGCCCTCGGCACATGCGTAGTGAGCACAGTGTCGCCCTCTACCTCGATGCCAGTCTCGCCAGTATTCTCTTCCGCTCCCTCTTTCTTGTTGCCAGATTTTTCTTTCTCTTTCTGTTTGTCCGAACCGTCTTTCACTTTCTCGGGCTTCAATTCTTCACCCTTCTCAACCTATAAAGAAAAAAAACAATGTAATGAAACAGTTTCTTAGAGCTATTTATTTTTATCTTTTGCGTGCTTTTACTTTGATGGCTGACAGAAACTTGAGCTTGAACCCAAAATTCCAACAATAAAAAGGGAAAGAAAAGTTTAAATTGAAAAGTGAAGTTACAATTAAAAATTTTGAATATTTTACAGGTAGAATTTCCACTTTACCCGGTTGGTGGCGGCCTGCATCCAGCGCCTTCCTTCTACCTTTATGAGGTCTATCTACTTCTTACCAACCGGGTTATGGAAATCATTATGGGAGGTTCTGCAGTGGACGTCTTGTGGCTGAAATGTTGATCATGACAGGTAAAATTGTATGTTTTACTTTAGTTTTACGGTCGACTAAAACTGAAATATACCTGTAAATCTTCTTCATCTACATCCATGGGAATTTCGTCGTCCGCGGTCGTTTCTTCCGTTTCCTCGTCTTTCTGTAGAGTGGGTTGTTGATCCGCTTGCTCTTTGGTCGCCGCATCTATGACCTGTAAACCATAGAGCATGTGAGTTGACTCTAGTGATAATGTTCAAGAAAAGTAACGTTAACTTTTTTTGTAAGCACCGACACATGAGAGATGAGAACAAGAGTTACATGGTGCTTATTTTTTATGTTGACATATTTATTGAGGTATTACTAATTAAACTTACCAAAACACCGTTAATTGTGTGTAATTTCGCTATGTATGCTTTCCGCATGCGTTAGTTGTTTGGGAGCTATTTCGTTTGTTAAAGAAGTCAACAATCAAAGCTACGACTTTTTTACTGGTCACGATCACTTTAAACATAACGAGGATCAAATCAACTGTAAAAGCCCTTTATCTAACAATCCTCACCTGTAAATCGTCCTTCGCCTTTGACAAAATTTTGTTTTGGGCTAAAGTTGCCCTCTAGAGCTAAAGTAACCCGCATCTACAGTATTGATCGGTTCTCTAAGCATCTTTTTATTAGCATCCTAACCTGTAAATCGTCCTTCTTCGCCTATTGACGAAATATTGTTTTAGACTAAAGTTGCCCTCTAGAGCTAAAGTAACCCGCATCTACAGTATTTTTCGGTTCTTTAAGCATCTTTTTACTAGCATCCTCACCTGTAAATCGTCCTTCTTCGCCTGTTTGACGTGTTGGTACGCATTTTTTACTGATTGCAATCAGTTTAAACATAAAGAGGATTAAATCAACTGTAAAAGCCTTTATCTAACAATCGTCACCTGTAAATCGTCCTTCTTCGCCTGTTTGACGAAATTTTGTTTTGGACTAAAGTTGTCCTCTAGAGCTAAAGTAACCTATTTCTACAATATTAATCGATTCTCTAAGCATTTTACTAGCATCCTCACCTGTAAATCGTCCTTCGCCTTTGACGAAATTTTGTTTTGAGCTAAAGTTGCCCTCTAGAGCTAAAGTAACCCGCATCTACAGTCTTGTTCGGTTTTTTAAGCATCTTTTTATTAGCATCCTCACCTGTAGCTAAAGTTGCCCTCTAGCGCTAAAGTAACCTATTTCTACAATATTAATCGATTCTCTAAGCATTTTACTAGCATCCTCACCTGTAAATCGTCCTTCTTCGCCTTTGACGAAATTTTGTTTTGGGCTAAAGTTGCCCTCTAGAGCTAAAGTAACCCGCATCTACAGTATTGTTCGGTTCTCTAAGCATCTTTTAGCATCCTAACCTGTAAATCGTCCTTCTTCGCCTGTTTGACAAAATTTTGTTTTGGGCTAAAGTTGTCCTCTAGAGCTAAAGTAACCCGCATCTACAGTCCTGTTCGGTTTTTNTTATTTGGTTTTTGTTTTTTCTCCCTCAACCAAAATTAAATTATATTGTAAATATATTTTTCCTTAAAAAAAAAAAAAAAAAAAAAAATATCCTTGGACATTTTACACTGCGCTTCTAA
Source organism: Ostrinia furnacalis (assembly GCF_004193835.3). NCBI lineage: Eukaryota > Metazoa > Arthropoda > Insecta > Lepidoptera > Crambidae > Ostrinia > Ostrinia furnacalis. The sequence continues at coordinate 183,602 of NW_021131305.1, read as the reverse complement.
TCCCAAACTAAGCAAAGCTTGTACTATGGGTACTAGACAACGGATATAAACATACTTAAATACTTTTTTTTTTTCTACAATATTAATCGATTCTCTAAGCATTTTACTAGCATCCTCACCTGTAAATCATCCTTCTTAGCCTGTTTGACGTGTTGGTACGCGTCCGCGTCCTTATCGTCGTCCTCTTGGCCCTCACCGCCATCCTCCATCTCTTCGTCTCGCTCTACGTTGAGCGTCTTCTGTTTGTGTTTCTTTTCATTTACGTCACCTGAGTGAAGCAAAGATTATGATTAATATGATATTGTGGTAAAAAAAATACAGACGAATTGAGAATCTCCTCCTCTCTTGCAGATGTTAAAATACATATTACAGCTCATAAAAGCGTATTCTATAGAGAAAAGGTAACTCCATCACTCAAGTATCGTCTATGAATAGGTTTTGGGGACCCTGAGCGTCCACGCGCACTGTAAGACCTTATAGTAATGTTTGTGAATACACGGTGTATAGATCGTTTCAACCACAAAGACTCGCCCCACCAATTTTTGGTCGAAGAAAGCGCGGGGTCCGGGGAGTTTGATTCGAGCAATCCGAGCGTCATTATTATAGTGTGCGTGTGCACTCATGGATGATTTAGCGTGTACCGATAACACTCAAACATTAGCGGAAGAATGGTGGGGCGCATCTTCGTGGATGAAAAGATCTAAAGTTATATTTACCCAGCGTGCGTTCCTGGTCAGTCTTCCCCGGCTTGTTGTCGTGTTTGTCCCGCTTCTGCTGCGCTATTATCATCTGCCCAATATTATTTAACTAGTTTTACTTACCCAGCGTGCGTTCCTGGTCAGTCTTCCCCGGCTTGTTGTCGTGTTTGTCCCGCTTCTGCTGCGCTATTATCATCTGCCCAATATTNTTCCCGAATACTCATGTACTTGGATAGGACACTTACCAGCTCTCCTAGAGTGTCCCGTGGGTTTCAGAACAAGCCGCAGCCTCCTGGCACAGTGATCGCCACGCCGCCGCCGGGCCGGGCCCGGGCCTGACGCCTGATGTCAGCCATTCCCGAATATTCATGTTCTTGAGTAAGACACTTACCAGCTCTCCTGGAGCGCCCCGTAGGTTCCAGCACCAGCCGCAACCTCTCACAAAGCACCCTCGCTACCTCCTCTACTTTCCTCTAGACATAGTCAGCGGCCTATGATTAGAGGAAAGTTACTCGCGAATGCTCATGTTCTAAGAACACTTACCAGCTCTCGTAGAGCGTCCCGTGGGTTCCAAAACAAGCCGCAACCTTTCACAGAGTGCCCTCGCTGCTAAAGAACTCCTTACACAGCGCTGCCTTAACGTCCGCGCCCTGAATCCCTTAATACAGTACTGAAAAGCTTGTCTTATATTATACTTAGTAAGATAAGACACTAACCAGCTCTCCTAGAGCGCCCTGTGGGTTCCAGCACCAGTCTCAGCCTTTCACAAAGCGCCCTAGCTGCCGGCGCAGCCTCCTGCCACAGCGAGCGCCAGGCCGCCGCTAGCCCAGGCGCCGGACATTAACCATTCCCGAATGCTTAGAACACTTACCAGCTCTCACAGAGCGTCCAGTAAGTTCCAGAACAAGCCGCAACCTGTCACAAAGTGCTGTCACAGTCGGCGCAGCCGAAAGATGGACTCTCCTCTAGTCGGTCCGCTGACTAATAACGTCACGAAAGTCACTCGTGGAAGCTCGTGTACTAAGAACACTTACCAGCTCTCCTAGAGCGTTCAGTAGGTTCCAGCACCAGTCGCAGCCTCTCACAAAGCGCCCTAGCTGCCGGCACAGCCTCCTGCCACAGGGAACGTCAGGCCGCCCCTAGTATAGTAAGCCACTCCCGAATACTCACTAGTCACGTTCTTGGGTAAGACACTTACCAGCTCTCCTAGAGCGTCCTGTAGGTTCCAGCACCAGCCGCAGCCTCTCACAAAGAGCTCTCGCCGCCGGCGCAGCCTCCTGCCACAGCGAGCGCCAGGCCGCCGCCGGTCGGCCCCAGTATAGTCAGCCACTCGCGATGCTCATGTACTAAGAACACTTATCAGCTCTCCTAAAGCGTCCAGTAGCTTCCAGCACCAGCCGCAATCTCTCTAAAAGCTGCCGACGTAGCCGAAAGATCGACTTTCCTCTAGACATAGTCAGCGTCCTATGATTAGAGGAAAGTTACTCGCGAATGCTCATGTTCTAAGAACACTTACCAGCTCTCGTAGAGCGTCCCGTGGATTCCAGAACAAGCCGCAACCTTTCACAGAGTGTCCTAGCTGCCGGCGCAGCCTCCTGCCACAGCGAGCGCCGGGCCAGGCCCAGTATAGTCAGCCACTCGCGATGCTCATGTACTTGGGTTGGAAACTTACCAGCTCTTCTAGAGCGTCCCATATACAGCGGAATACGACTAAAGGAAAGTCATGTACTTGGGTAAGACACTTACCGGCTCTCCTGGAGCGCCCCGTGGGTTCTAGCACCAGCCGCAGCCTCTCACAAACTGCCCTCGCCGCCGCCGAAAGATCGACTCTTCTCGTGGATGCAGTGTACTTGGGTAGAACACTTACCAGCTCGCCTGGAGCGTCCCGTGGGTTCCAGCACCAGCCGCAGCCTCTCACAGAGTGCCCTAGCTGCCGGCGCCGCCTCTTGCCATAGTGAGCGCCAGGCGCCGACCGTCAGCCATTCCCGAATACTCATGTACTTGGATAGGACACTTACCAGCTCTCCTAGAGTGTCCCGTGGGTTTCAGAACAAGCCGCAGCCTCCTGGCACAGNGTTATATTTACCCAGCGTGCGTTCCTGGTCAGTCTTCCCCGGCTTGTTGTCGTGTTTGTCCCGCTTCTGCTGCGCGCGGTCGGCGCGCCTCGCCGCTTGCTTCTCGCCGCGGTGTGCCCTGTCGCTTTGGTCCAGCTCCGAGCGGCCCATGGACTATTTATCCTTACCCACTTCCTTTTGAGGTTGTTCCCTTATGATATCATCTGCCTAATGTTNTTTGCATGAAATTCATCATCAATCATATTACTTTAATATTATTACTCAAAATAAAACCTTTGGATTTTTAAAAATATTTTCAAATAAATGATTTATTATTAGTGTTCGGTACTGACAATGTAGGACTAATTTTCAATTCTCAGCCGGAAAAATAAAATGCACTTACATTATCCTCCCGACTTTTCTGCTCGGACTCTTCCTGTTCATCCTCATCCATCTTGTCAGGGTTCCGAGGTAGATCCTCAGCATTATCAGGCTCCGTCATATCGGAGTCCTCGGGCTGCGTCATATCGGAGTCTTCGGGCTGCGAGGTGTCTTCATCGCCGCCATCTTGACCGTCATCTTGCGTTGTTTCTGTGTCGGCCTCTGTTTGCGTCGTATCGTCTTCGTTGTCTTGCGACTGTGGAGTTATATTGTTAATAAGGAAATGGTCCTTCGAGCCGGATATGAACCAGCAATCGAAGAATACAATTCTATACCTAACACTGTATTATTTTCAATTGAAGTAGTATAGAAGTGTAGTAGTAAGTGTGGCATGTATAAATTGAAAAAATAATTTGGTCATAAAAGTCGACAAGGAATGTACAAAAATTGCAAATATGCATAACATTATTATTGAGTCGCATAACTCCCACACCATGGAATCTGTTGATAGTAAAAAAAAAATTACTTGTTGTATCATGAAACTATTTTTATAGGAAAAGTCTGAAATATTTCATGCTTTACTTAAATTACCTTATCTTGGCTATCATCATCACCATTCTCTTCACCCTCGCTGTCGCTTGACACTTCGGTTCCATGCTCCTCCCCTTTGCCCTCGTCTTGAGATTTGTCATCTTGAGTAGATTCGTCCTGATCCTTCGGGATGTCGTCTTTGGTTACGTCCACTTCAAACGGATTTTCGGTTTCTGTTTCACCTTCCTGTAAAACAAAAATATTGATCAATATTGGAATAGTTAATTCTTAAGTCACGTCAAGAAAACGCGCAAATAAATAATGAGAACATTAAACCAATCACGTAAAACATTGTGACGTGTTAGTTTGTCGATTACGACCATTGTGAGCCTCACAGCTAATCTGCTTCTTTTGACACTCTCTCTGTCTCGCTCTCAAAGGGCTCACAACACATCAGACTGTACATTTTTGTTGCAAACTCGCCCCTATCACAAGTACATAAGATGCCACAGTATTATGATATGACTGTACAACCGCATCTAAACCAATTATAAACCATACCTTATCTTCCCCTTCTTCGCCGTCCAAATTCAAGTTGTCGGGCATTTCAAAGTCCTCCGGTTCAGGCATCTGCTGCTGATTGCCGTGGTATGGATCCACCTGATAAACCAATTGCAATAGATTACAAGGGCTGATTCAATAGTCAGCGATATCTTTTAACTGAGGAATAAATTTGTAATTTTGACATATTTCCCATACTGAAACTGTCAATGTGCTAATTTTATTTTTCAGATAAAAGTTATTAGATGATTGGAAAATAAGCCCTACAACAAATTAACTCACATAAAAACGTAGAAGAATAGAATCCGAGAAACTGTGCAGTTAAAGTGAAGAAAAACTCATTTCGATTTGGAACAGACAAACATTATTTAGATTGCGTAAAATATAGTTACTTTTTTTATTGTAATTCTAATTTAATTTATTATAGCCTGACCAGGAACATAAAAACCCTGGCATAGAGGCGCGTCAATTGCATTTGATAGTGCAACACTGAGTACAGTCGTACCTGTGTTAAATTAATAGGCTAACTTTNTCAGTAGGTTCCAGCACCAGTCGCAGCCTCTCACAAAGCGCCCTAGCTGCCGGCACAGCCTCCTGCCACAGGGAACGTCAGGCCGCCCCTAGTATAGTCAGCCACTCCCGAATACTCACTAGTCACGTTCTTGGGTAAGACACTTACCAGCTCTCCTTGAACGCCCCGTGGGTTCCAGCACCAGCCGCAGCCTCTCACAAAGAGCTCTCGCCGCCGGCGCAGCCTCTTGCCATAGTGAGCGCCAGGCCGCCGCCGGGCCGGGCCCGGGTCTTGCGCCTGACGTCAGCCATTCCCGAATGCTCATATATTGCTCGACGGTCATGTCTTCTGAACGCTCGTGGGACTCTTCTAGCCTGTGAAATTGACCAAAAATCACCCTTTGAGCTTCTTATTCTATTGTTGCATCTTGTTGTTTCTAGACACAATAAATTGCGATGCGATTGCCGTCAAATATCTGTCTTGATATGATGATATAAAAAAATATATTTTAGTAGTCAAAGATGTGTCGCACATCAAGAAACCAAAGGGTGGTATAGTAGACCCTCAGGCTATGTAAACTATGATGAGCATTGGGATTTTTCACCTCAGCCGTAAAATGATTTGGGCTAAGTTGTTTCTCAAGAAGGAAATATTGAAGATCAACAACATAACAGCTAAAATATGTTATTACAGTGCAATAAATAATAATAAATAAATATCTTTGGACAATCTCACACAGCGCTATCTAGCCCCAAAGTAAGCAATTAATATGCTTGTGTTATGGGTACTAGCTTAACGGATATACTACTTATATATTTATTTTTTTTAAATACATACATATTATACATAGTAACACCCAGACCCGTCACAGAAATTAAAATTCATCATTTCAATTTCTGCCCGGCCGGGAATCGAACCCGGGACTTCTCGGCATAGTAGTCCGTTCTGAACCACTACACCAAACGGCCGACAATATTTGTCAAATCTCAAGAACCAATCATAGAAGTAGAAAATTCTATATCAAATCGTTATTTTAATCACCTGATAACACCTAACGATGGTAGAAATACAAAATTTCATACCTAGTGTGGAAGCTAGTGTCAGCCGGCCTCGGCACATGCGTAGTGAGCACAGTGTCGCCCTCTACCTCGATGCCAGTCTCGCCAGTATTCTCTTCCGCTCCCTCTTTCTTGTTGCCAGATTTTTCTTTCTCTTTCTGTTTGTCCGAACCTTCTTTCACTTTCTCGGGCTTCAATTCTTCACCCTTCTCAACCTGTGGGGAAAGATTTTCAAATAGTATAACAGTTTCAAAAGAGCTGTTTAATTTTATCTTTTGCGTGCTTTTACTTTGATGGCTGAGAATCTTGACCTTGAACCCAAAATTCCAATAATCGAAAGGGTAAAATGCGAACTAATTAAATTTAAATGGGAAAAAAGTTTTGAGTTGAAAAGTGAAGTTACAATTAAAATTTGGAATATTTTACAGGTAGATTTTTCAATTCACCCGGTCTGCATCCAGCGCCTTCCTGCTACCTTTATGAGGTCTACTTCCTACCAATCGTTCCTATGTGGAAATCATTAGGGGAGGCCTATGTTTCGCAGTGGACGTCTTGGGGCGGGAATGTTGATCATGATGACAGGTAAAATTTTATGTTTTACTTTTTATTTACGGTCGACTAAAACTTAAATATACCTGTAAATCTTCTTCATCTACATCCATAGGGATTTCGTCGTCGGCGGTCGTTTCTTCCGTTTCCTCGTCTTCCTGCAGAGTCGGCTGTTGATCTGCTTGCTCTTTGGTCGCCGCATCTATGACCTGTAAACCATAGAGTTGACTCTAGTGATAATGTTTAAGAAAAGTAACTTCTGTAAGCACTGTCGGCAGCCACGGTTTTTTCTATATTTATTGAGGTTTTTTTTTATGCTAGACAAGGCAGGTATTTGACAGCAATCGCACCTGGTGTTAAGTGAGATGCAGTCTAGGATGGTACATATCTGCCCTGTAAGTGCCTATTCATTCTCGCGTTGAAAACGCCCGGATTATAGTGTTCAGGAAATACAGCAGCAGGCAGCGAATTATTACTTGTTAAATGTACAGTCTGTGTACGCATAATCCTATGTATGCTTTCTGCACGCGTCAGTTGTTTGGGAGCTATTTCGTTTGTTAACCGCTTGAGTCCCAGACGGCATTCATTAATGTCATAACAATTGATTATCTATGGTGTCTAGATTCGCGGGCCTTGAAGGATTAAAGAGGTCAACTATCAAAGCAAACAAACGTCTATATTTAAGAAATTCAATGTATTTTTTACTGATTGCAATCACTTTAAACATAACGAGGATCAAATCAACTGTAAAAGCCTTTATCTAACAATCGTCACCTGTAAATCGTCCTTCTTCGCCTGTTTGACGAAATTTTGTTATGGGCTAAAGTTGCCCTCTAGAGCTAAAGTAACCCGCATCTACAGTCTTGTTCGGTTCTCTAAGCATCTTTTTACTAGCATCCTCACCTGTAAATCGTCCTTCGCCTTTGACGAAATTTTGTTTTGAGCTAAAGTTGCCCTCTAGCGCTAAAGTAACCTATTTAAAAAAAAAAAAAATATCCTTGGACATTTTACACTGCGCTTCTAATCCCAAACTAAGCAAAGCTTGTACTATGGGTACTAGACAACGGATATAAACATACTTAAATACTTTTTTTTTTTCTACAATATTAATCGATTCTCTAAGCATTTTACTAGCATCCTCACCTGTAAATCGTCCTTCTTCGCCTGTTTGACGTGTTGGTACGCGTCCGCGTCCTTATCGTCGTCCTCTTGGCCCTCACCGCCATCCTCCATCTCTTCGTCTCGCTCTACGTTGAGCGTCTTCTGTTTGTGTTTCTTTTCGTTTACGTCACCTGAGCGAAGCAAAGATTATGATTAATATGATATTGTGGTAAAAAAAAATACAGACGAATTGAGAATCTCCTCCTTTTTTGAAGGTAGTTAAAAGAAACACTCTTAAAGGAATCCAATTGATTGGTGACGTCAACTAACTTTTTTGTAATCGTTCGTTCGTTCGTTTCAGCCAAATGACGTCCACAGCTGGACAAAGGCCTCCCCCAAGGTTTTCCACAATGAACGGTCCTGCGCTGCCCGCATCCAGGCTCTTCCCGCGACCTTTACCAGATCGTCGGTCCACCTAGTAGGAGGCCTGCCCACGCTACGTCTTCCAGTCCGTGGTCGCCACTCGAGAACTTTCCTGCCCCAACGGCCATCGTCTCTACGAGCTATGTGCCCCGCCCACTGCCACTTGATTTTAGCAATTCTGCGAGCTATGTCGGTTACTGTCGGTAACTTTTTTGTAATAGAGAAAAGAAAACTCTAGGGCTATGCTACCTAATTCACGATGGTCTTCAGTGAAACGCTCCATCCGACTAAATTAACCAGAGCTCAAATGGCCGCTAGCCACACCCACGTGCCATTCTGACGTGCTTACTTATTTACTCGCTGCGCTTCGAGCTCCGAGCGGCCCATGCCACCCACTTAAAGCTCTTAGAATTATTCCTTTACGATATCATCTACCCAATACTATCTACTTGTTATATTTACCCAGCGTGCGTTCCTGGTCAGTCTTCCCGGGCTTGTTGTCGTGTTTGTCCCGCTTCTGCTGCGCGCGGTCGGCGCGGCTCGCCGCTTGCTTCTCGCCGCGGTGTCCCCTGTCGCTTTGGTCCAGCTCCGAGCGGCCCATGGACATTTTATCCTTACCCACTTCCTTTTGAGCTTGTTCCCTTACGGAATTATTGCTCAATATTATTCTACATGTTATATTTACCCAGCGTGCGTTCCTGGTCAGTCTTCCCCGGCTTGTTGTCGTGTTTGTCCCGCTTCTGCTGCGCGCGGTCGGCGCGGCTCGCCGCTTGCTTCTCGCCGCGGTGTCCCCTGTCGCTTTGGTCGAGCTCCGAGCAACCCATGGACTGTTTGTTCTTACCCACTTCCTTTCGAGCTTGTTCCCTTACGGAATTATTGCCCAATATTATCTACGTGTTGTATTTACCCAGCGTGCGTTCCTGGTCAGTCTTCCCCGGCTTGTTGTCGTGTTTGTCCCGCTTCTTCTGCGCGCGGTCGGTGCGGCTCGCCGCTTGCTTCTCGCCGCGTTGTCCTGTGCCACTTTGGTCGAGCTCCGAGCGGCCCATGGACTGTTTGTCTTCACCCACTTGCTCTTGGGCTTGTTCCTTTTATTGCCCAATATTATCTACGTGTTATATTTACCCAGCGTGCGTTCCTGGTCAGTCTTCCCCGGCTTGTTGTCGTGTTTGTCCCGCTTCTGCTGCGCGCGGTCGGCGCGCCTCGCCGCTTGCTTCTCGCCGCGGTGTGCCCTGTCGCTTTGGTCCAGCTCCGAGCGGCCCATGGACTATTTATCCTTACCCACTTCCTTTTGAGGTTGTTCCCTTATGATATCATCTGCCTAATGTTATCTACAAGTTATATTTACCCAGCGTGCGTTCCTGGTCAGTCTTCCCCGGCTTGTTGTCGTGTTTGTCCCGCTTCTGCTGCGCGCGGTCGGCGCGCCTCGCCGCTTGCTTCTCGCCGCGGTGTGCCCTGTCGCTTTGGTCCAGCTCCGAGCGGCCCATGGACTATTTATCCTTACCCACTTCCTTTTGAGGTTGTTCCCTTATGATATCATCTGCCTAATGTTATCTACTAGTTATATTTACCCAGCGTGCGTTCCTGGTCAGTCTTCCCCGGCTTGTTGTCGTGTTTGTCCCGCTTCTGCTGCGCGCGGTCGGCGCGCCTCGCCGCTTGCTTCTCGCCGCGGTGTGCCCTGTCGCTTTGGTCCAGCTCCGAGCGGCCCATGGACTATTTATCCTTACCCACTTCCTTTTGAGGTTGTTCCCTTATGATATCATCTGCCTAATGTTATCTACAAGTTATATTTACCCAGCGTGCGTTCCTGGTCAGTCTTCCCCGGCTTGTTGTCGTGTTTGTCCCGCTTCTGCTGCGCTATTATCATCTGCCTAATATTATTTAACTAGTTTTACTTACCCAGCGTGCGTTCCTGGTCAGTCTTCCCCGGCTTGTTGTCGTGTTTGTCCCGCTTCTGCTGCGCTGGTATCATCTGCCTAATATTATTTAACTAGTTTTACTTACCCAGCGTGCGTTCCTGGTCAGTCTTCCCCGGCTTGTTGTCGTGTTTGTCCCGCTTCTGCTGCGCGCGGTCGGCGCGGCTCGCCGCTTGCTTCTCGCCACGGTGTCCCCTGTCGCTTTGGTCGAGCTCCGAGCGGCCCATGGACTGTTTGTCTTCACCCACTTGCTCTTGGGCTTGTTCCTTTATAAACATAGGATAATATTAAAATAATAGAACAGTCATCTCACATATCTTAACTTGATATTTAAGGAGTTAAAGATGGGTGAAATAACTGAGATATTGGTGTTAATGTAAAAATTAGAATCTATTATAAAGAAGTCCAGAAGACCCTTATTAAAGGTTCGGCCAAACCAACGCGATCATACGCGATCAGCCGGCGTGCAGCGATGGCGACCAGACTTAAATGCATTGATCGCTGACCTTGTCGGGATCAGTGTATTATTTAGGATCAGGGGGAGTTCAAGTACGTACGTATGTATTACATATGGACTCGAAAACTGGTCAACATTTTACCTGATTTTCTAATCCCCCAACCCTTAGTTGTTAACCGCTCTACTTCTACTTCTTGCATTTCCATATAAATGACAGGTCACATTGCAGTTTAACCAGCAGAAACCTATTGCCAAGTTTATGAAGATACCGACATACAGATATTCTACATAATACTTATAAAGACGGGAACTAGTAAAGTTCTCAATAACAAAATAACTTACAAAAGGCGCAGACTCTTCATCCTTTTTCTGATCCGCGTTAGTTTCCACATTATCATCCGTGCCTCTATCCATCTGGGCGTTCTCTGCCTTATCTTCCGCCGACTGGTCGTCATTGGACGGGTTTGCTTGAGGATTCTGCAATGAAAAAAAATGGNCTGCCTAATATAACCTAGTTTTACTTACCCAGCGTGCGTTCCTGATCAGTCTTCCCCGGCTTGCTGTCGTGTTTGTCCCGCTTCTGCTGCGCTATTATCATCTGCCTAATATAACCTAGTTTTACTTACCCAGCGTGCGTTCCTGGTCAGTCTTCCCGGGCTTGTTGTCGTGTTTGTCCCGCTTCTGCTGCGCGCGGTCGGCCCGGCTCGCCGCTTGCTTCTCGCCGCGGTGTCCCCTGTCGCTTTGGTCGAGCTCCGATCGGCCCATGGACTGTTTGTCTTCACCCACTTGCTCTTGGGCTTGTTCCTTTATAAACATAGGATAATATTAAAATAATAGAACAGTCATCTCTCTCAACTTGATATTTAACGAGTTCAAGATGGGTGAGATGACTGAGATGATCATCAGAGATATTGGTGTTTAAAAGTAGAATCTATATACATATATAAAAGAAAGTCGTGTTAGTTACACCACTTATAACTCAAGAACGGCTGAACCGATTTAGCTGAAAATTGTCAGGGAGGTAGTTTAGAGCCAGGAGAAGGACATAGGATACTTTTTATCCCGTTCGAAATTTAAAAAAAAGTCTGCTTATTTATTGCCATTAAGGCGGAACAAAGTTCGCCGGGTCAGCTAGTCTATTATAAAGAAGTCCAGAAGACTCTTATTAAGTTATTTAACCTTGTCGGGATCAGTGTGTTATTTAGGATCAGGGGGAGTTCAAGTAGGTACGTATGTATTACATGTGGACTCGAAAACTGGTCAACATTTTACCTGGTTTCCTAATCCCCCTTACCCTTAGTTGTTAACCGCTCTACTTCTACTTCTTGCATTTTCATATAAATGACAGGTCACAGTTTAACCAGCAGAAACCTATTGCCAAGTTTAAGAAGAAACCGACATACAGATATTCTACACAATACTTATAAAGAAGGGAACTAGTAAAGTTCTCAATAACAAAATAACTTACAAAAGGCGCAGACTCTTCATCCTTCTTCTGATCCGCGTTAGTTTCAACATTATCGTCCGTGCCTCTATCCATCTGGGCATTCTCTGCCTTATCTTCCGCCGACTGGTCGTCATTGGACGGGTTTGCTTGAGGATTCTGCAATGAAATAAAATTGTTAAAAGTAGCTCATAAGGGGCTCTGTACATATTTATTTATTAATTTAAACTTTAGCACACATAGAAACAATGCACTGTGGCGGACTTAATGCCGGATGGCATTTCCCTTTATCCTTTGAGCCCCACCAGTTTCGAGAGAAACATATTGCAAGTGCTGAGAAGAAAGTGCATATTTTCATGGTTGAGTTAGGAATGGATTAACCACAATATCCCAACGGTCCATTCATCATTAAATGACATTTGCATGAAATTCATCATCAATCATATTACTTTAATATTATTACTCAAAATAAAACCTTTGGATTTTTAAAAATATTTTCAAATAAATGATTTATTATTATTAGTGTTCGGTACTGACAATGTGGGACTAATTTTCAATTCTCAGCCGGAAAAATAAAATAGCTAAGTAAATGCACTTACATTATCCTCTCGACTTTTCTGCTCGGAATCTTCCTGTTCATCCTCGTCCATCTTATCCGGATTCCTGGGCAGATCCTGCTCAGCACTATCGGGCTCCGTCATATCGGAGTCCTCGGGCTGCGTCATATCGGAGTCTTCGGGCTGCGAGGTGTCTTCATCGCCGCCATCTTGACCGTCATCTTGCGTTGTTTCTGTGTCGGCCTCTGTTTGCGTCGTGTCGTCTTCGTTGTTTTGCGACTGTGGAGTTATATTGTTAATAAGGAAATGGTCCTTCGAGCCGGATATGAACCAGCAATCGAAGAATACAATTCTATACCTAACACTGTATTATTTTCAATTGAAGTAGTATAGAAGTGAGTAGTAATAGTGTGGCATGTATAAATTGAAAAAATAATTTGGTCATAAAAGTCGACAAGGAATGTAAAAAAATTGCAAATATGCATTGCATTATTATTGAATCGCATAACTCCCTCACCATGGAATCTGTTGATAGTGGAAATAATTTACTTGTGGTATGAATCTATTTTTATAGGAAAAGTCTGAAATAAAATTTATTGCTTAGTACTTTACCTTATCTTGGCTATCACCATCACCGTTTTCTTCACCCTCGCTGTCGCTTGACACCTCGGTTCCATGCTCCTCTCCTTTGCCCTCGTCTTGAGATTTGTCATCTTGAGTAGATTCCTCCTGATCCTTGGGGATGTCGTCTTTGGTTACGTCCACTTCAAACGGATTTTCGGTTTCTGTTTCACCTTCCTGTAAAAGCAAAATGTTTGTTAATATTAGAAGAAAACGAACGCTTGTTCTATCGAATCATCACAATACAAGCTAATAAAGAAATATCGATTCATGTAAACAAAATTCGAAGGTAAATAATTAAGTTTTATCAGTCATATGTAAATAAGTGATTGTAAGTTTGTTGTTTACAGCCTTTGAAGACGCAACATCTATCTCTCTCAATCGCTCGCAATGTACCATAGGCAACAGTGTTAACTAACCATTGCCTGTCATGTCGTCTCGTTCTATCGCAAAGTATCACCATTTGATGAGAGCGAGAGCAAAAACGGAAATGGATAGTTAACAGTGTGGTCGTGTGTACAATAGACAACACATCAGACTATACTTTTTGTTGCAAATTCACCCGTATTATAACTACATAAGATGTCACAGTGTCATTATAAGCCATACCTTATCTTCCCCTTCTTCGCCGTCCAAATTCAAGTTGTCGGGCATTTCAAAGTCCTCCGGTTCAGGCATCTGCTGTTGATTGCCGTGGTATGGATCCACCTGATAAACAAATTGCAATAGATTACAAGGGCTGATTCAATAGTCAGCGATATCTTTTAACTGAGGAATAAATTTGTAATTTTGACATATTTCCCATACTGAAACTGTCAATGTGCTAATTTTATTTTTCAGATAAAAGTTATTAGATAATTGGAAAATAAGCCCTAAAACAAAATGACCTAACTCACATAAAAACGTAGAAGAATAGAATCTGAGAAACTGTGCAGTTTAAAGTGAAGAAAAACTCATTTCGATTTGGAACAGAGAAACATTGTTTAGATCGCGTAAAATATAGTTACTTTTTTATTATAATTCTAATTTAATTATTACGACAAAATCTATGTAACAAATACATAGAACGTGTGTGTTAAACACTCCATTGACTTTATAAAAAAAATTAAATAAAAAAAAAATAAAAAAAATACAACGTGTCCCAAAATTCAAGGATAAGCCGGCGCCGCAGGATGGACATAGTCATGACTACTTTAGGAAAAATAAGGAAAAAAATCTATCTCAATTATTTTTTAAGTTACACAATAAATTACGAAATTCTTCTAAAATTGACACCCCTTATGATATTTTACATTACCACGACCGCCATTTTTCAAATATTTCTGTTTTTTTGTTTGTATCGGCAACTTAAGTAGTGTTGCTGTCCACCCCAACTCTTAAAACCTCCAGAATCCTTGCAGTTTTTACACAAAAGTTAATCAAAATATGTTATTTCCTTAAAATTTTGAACGATTTTTACTTTCACTCCACTTTGACTCATCGTTTTGTAAAAAAAAAGTATGAACACTATTGCGGCAAGTTTTTTATAAAGTTGACGCAACTATCCAAGATTCCAAAATGGTATAATACTCTAAGAAACCTAGTCGCAAAAAAGATATGCATACCATTTTTACAAGCACTTCGCTTGTTAGTTAGTATGGGATAAATGTTGCAACTGAATTTAAAACCAGTTCTCCTCAACCAATTGAGCTGAAATTTGGTTTACTTGTGTAAGTACGATGACAATGCAATATTATGGTACCATTGAGCTGGATGGAGACTGGAGGTGGCCGTAGGAACTTCTAAACGAAACGGCGGAATTGCATCTAGTTTGGGTTCGTTGGACTTGTCTTTTCGAGCACTTTAGTGCTAGATGATGTCCAGGGTCCTGATGATGAAGTCAATTATAATTTTCAAATGAAGTCAAGCTTGTTTTTAAAAAAGTTTTTTTTTATTACAACTTTATTTTAAACTTTTTAGTTGTTTCTCAATCTCATGGCCTACGTGCTCGGGAAGACAAATCCAACGGACCCAAACTCGATAAGCTTCCGCCGTTCCTTCCGTTCCTTCTTTAGGAGTTCCTATGGCCAGCTCCTGCCACCCCTTGACTTCATCATCAGGACCCTGGACATCATCTAGCACTAAAGTGCTCGAAAAAACAAGTCCAACGAACCCAAACTAGATGCAATTCCGCCGTTTCGTTAAGAGTTCCTATGGCCACCTCCAGACTCCATCCAGCTCAATGGTACCATAATATTGCATTGTCATCGTACTTACACAAGTATACCAAATTTCAGCTCAATTGGTTAAGGAGAACTGGTTATAAATTCAGTTGCCAGATTTATCCCGTTCTAACTAACAAGCGAAGTGTTTGTAAAAATGGTACGCATATCTTTTTTGCGACTAGGTTTCTTAGAGTATTATACCATTTTGGAATCTTGGATAGTTGCGTCAACTTTATAAAAAACTTGCCGCAGTAGTGTTCATACTTTTTTTTTACAAAACGATGAGTCAAAGTGGAGTGAAAGTAAAAATCGTTCAAAATTTTAAGGAAATAACATATTTTGGTTAACTTTTGTGTAAAAACTGCAAGGATTCTGGGGGTATTAAGGGTTGGGGTGAACAGCAGCACTACTTAAGTTGCCGATATAAACAGAAAAACAGGAATATTTGAAAAATTGTGGTCGTGGTAATGTAAAATATCATAAGGGGTGTCAATTTCCGTCGAATTTCATAATTTATTGTGTAAGTTAAAAAATAATTGAGATAGATTTTTTTCCTTATTTTTCCTAAAGTAGTCATGACTATGTCCATCCTGCAGCGCCGGCTTATCCTTGAATTTTGGGACACGTTGTATATATAAAATATCTTTGGACAATCTCACACAGCGCCATCTAGCCCCAAAGTAAGCAATTAATATGCTTGTGTTATGGGTGCTAGCTTAACGGATATACTACTTATATACTTTTTTTTTTAAATACGTACATATTATACATAGCAACACCCAGACCCGTCACAGAAATTAAAATTCATCATTTCAATTTCTGCCCGGCCGGGAATCGAACCCGGGACCTCTCGGCATAGTAGTCCGTTCTGAACCACTACACCAAACGGCCGATAAATAACTACTTACATGGTCATCATCGACCTCCGGTTCGTCCATTTCATTGATGTCTCTCTTTTTCTTTTTATCCTTTCCTTCTTTCCCATCGTCAGTGCCTTGCTCTTCATCCTTAGCACCCATCTCTTTCTCGCCAGTACTCTCGCCGGTACCTTTTTCTTCTGACTCTTTCTTGCTTTGGTCGTCCTCAAGATCTTCTTCGTCACCCCATATTTGCTGATCTAACCTGAAACATTAGATTATTTTTATTTAAGTTTTTTTTTATCCACAACGAGGAAGCTCTTGGCCTGTCTCACCTGATGGTAAGTGACGATCAGGCCGAAGGTGGAAGCGAGCTTCACCCGGAATCCTCAACCACGGAGGAACTGGCTATCTTACCTCTAACTGTCGGAACACAACAATGCTGTTAACATTGTCGTTATGGCGACAGACTTAGATAAGATGGTGGTAGCTAGCCAGACGGACTTAGAACAAACCATTATTACTTACATTAAAGTTGCTGCAATTCACGAAGGCGAGTGAGCTTTACATGTGTGGTGGCTCGCTACTGTTCTTTTTATTTTATTTTGGTAGACATTACACTATCGTTATGTGCAAGTATACTTACACACACAAGTAAAGCTCATTCGCCTTCGTGCGTTGCAAGAACTATACTTTAAAGTTAATATTATGTTAAAACAAGTATTTTGTCCTTACTTTTCAGCTGCATTGTCAGTTTCACCCATTTGCTTGTCAGGGTCGTCTTCGTCATCATCTTCATCATTCGAGTCTTCACCTTCTACAAAAAGGGAAAACATTTTTGAGCATTTAATTAAACTAAGGAAAGCATAATTTGTGACATCTGTAAAATTTATTGGTCTTTACCTTTCTTGTCAACGTCTTGAAGATGCGAATCGAAATCGTCAGTCATGTTGATACCTTTCTCTTCTTCTTTGCAATCTTTTTCTTCGTCTTTCTTTTCTTCGCCAGGGCGATGAGCATCTTCTAATTGGTCCTGTAAATATTTATGATGATATAATCTAATCACATGAAAATGAGATGCACCAACATAATCACCAAGTAGAATCAAGTCAATAACGATCGATTTTATTATACGGTAACTTTTACGGTCTATATTTCAACGAGGGTTTTAAAGATGCTTGCTGATGCTTCTGCTTAAGCATTACATTGCTATCATGCGTAATGCCATCGATTGCCCGGCGGTTTTAGAAAGGGTGGGTCTCCTAGTCCCTGCAAATATCCCCCGAGATCATGGCGGGCTGGTTGCGCCGCGCAGGCGGCCGCGGCTGCTCGCGCGCCCGCTCGTCCGTACACAACGTGGGGCTAACGCGCCCACTGCCCGTGCCCTGCAGTTCATTGGTGACTTGCTCGCTCAGCACGAGGATATTGACATTTTTGACGACCATATTGGATTTATTTTTAAACGTTTTTGTATATCACTCAATGACACTCATTGTTAATGATAATGATGACCTGCTTGATATAATGATTTTTTTTTTGACATGTGACATTATAATCCATAATTTTTCTGTTCTACTGTATCTATATTAATTTTATCTCGATTTGTTTATTATCTAGAATTTGTTAATTAATTAATTCTGTTTAAACAGAATTTAATTTTAATTTAATCTAATAATTTGTGTAATTTTTTGACTATATATAATTTTATTGTATTCGATGTGGTGACTAAACATGTAAGCGCTTTGGGTTTTCTGTAAGCTTATTATGTTGCTCATTAAATAAATAAATAAATAAATAAATAAATAAATAAATAAAGGGTCGAAATGGGTCGATGAAATATGAACCATGTATAGTTGTTGCAATTCACGAAGGCGAGTGAGTTTTACATGTGTGGTGGCTCGCTACTATTCGTTTTTCAAAAATTTTGGTAAAGCCGGGTCTGTGAACACGTAGAATTTTGTCCAATGACCCCTAGCTACCCATCCTTATCGTTCGCGCGTAATTATATTGCTGTCGCGACTGTGCGACTGGCACCCGCAGTGAGTGTGCGAGCGCAATAGCAACATAATTACGCGCGAGCAATAAGGATGGGTAGCTAGGGGTCATTGGACAAAATTCTACATGCTCACAGACCAGACTATAGACATTACACTATCGTTATGTGCATGTACACGTACACACACAAGTACCTAAAGCTCACTAGCCTTCGTGAGTTGCAAGAACTATACCAAGCAGTCAAGTTTTATAATCGCTTGATGTAACCGCTCTGTACTGCAGTTAAGTCTTACCTGGTTCTCGATCCGGTCCGAGACGTCCTTCTGTCCCTCGCCGTCCCCGAGGCCTGTGCCTCCTGATAACTTTCCTGGTCCGCCTTCACCTTCCCCTTCCTCTTCCATGTCTGAAGGCTTGCAGAATCTACAATACACAATGTGTGTTACACATATTAGTAAATAATTTTATAAATGACTTTACTTATTTTAAAGCAGGCATAGATCGTTTCATCCACGAAGACGCGCCCCATCATTCTTCCGCTAATGTTTGAATGTTATCGGTACACGCTAAATTTATCCATGAGTGCACACGCACACTACAATAATGACGTTCGGATTGCTCGGATCAAACTCCCCGTTCCCCGCGCTTCCCTCAAAGAAAAATTGGTGAGGCGCGTCTTCGTGGATGAAACAATCTAAACCCTTACACTATAAAAATAATAAACCTGCTTATAAGATTATCTTTTCATTATATTATTTTGATTTTAAGGAGAAAAAATACAAACTGATTTACGTCATGTGGTTGGTTGTTCACGTAGAGATTTTTTTTTATATTACTACAACACAACATGCTGTTACTGGAAAATGTTATTGTGTATCCGTATGTACTATACATTTACATACAGTGTCGTGTATACTACCACCCCTGAAATGGGCGTTGTTTTACAAAACCACATCCTGTAGTTAAGCTCTGCTCGTAATTTGACTTTTCTTAATTAAATTAAACAAACCATACACGTTGAAACAGAATTTAAAGAAGAATAACTCAAAAATAATTTTAGACAGTTTGAAAACTACACTTACCCTTTGGTAGCCAAGTCCGAGAATATCTTCAGCAAGACAGACAGCATCTTGCACGACACCCTATGAACTGCCACTTTCTGCGTCACGAAATACTGCACGAACAGAACCGCCTGTTCCAATATTGGCACCATTCTCATGACCGTATCTCTTCCCTTCTCCACGTCATTTGTTGACGCTACATACTCCACGTAATCACGTAGTAAACCTTTACATTTTTCAATCAAAACCCTCAACTGTAACAGCTTCCCGTCATTCATTATTTGTTCATGAAGAAGCTCTCTTAAATGATTGTCTTCCAGCAATTCCTTAGAATCTTCTCTTTCAACCTCTTTTTCACTGTCATCTATTTCATTCAGAAGCTCGTTGCTTTCCTTGCCTTTAGGCAAATGCTTCTTGTAGACCGATTGGATGATTAACAGCAAATTCGCGACTACATCTTTAGTGTTACTAANCTTCCAGCAATTCCTTAGAATCTTCCCTTTCAACTTCTTTTTCACTGTCATCTATTTCATTCAGAAGCTCGTTGCTTTCCTTGCCTTTAGGCAAATGCTTCTTGTAGACCGATTGGATGATTAACAGCAAATTCGCGACTACATCTTTAGTGTTGCTTATCAATTTGTCAGTCAAGTCCTCTGTGTTTGAATCTTTATTGGGCTGGTTTAAATCGTCAATCTTTTTGATGGTTCCTGTCAAATAGTCAGTCAATTCAATCAAGCTCGTAAGGATTGGATGCTGAGGCGATTCGGCCAAATTGAAAGCGGATTTATGTTTCAATGTGAAGTTATATTTCTTCAGTATATCATCTATCTGGCTTATCATACGTTCCAGTGCATTTCTGGCCTCTTTTGTAATATCAATGTGCGCCTGAGATATAGTAGGAATGGATTTTTCTTTATTGTTTGCGAACTTCTTAGGAACAGGTTGTAATTTGAGGAGGTTCGCTTTTTCTTTTGTCACCGTAGCGATGATAGCTTTCACTTGTTTGTACAGTTCGTTCCATTCGTCACTGTTTTTGAAGCAACGTACGATTGGCGAATCTGACAGTACCAAATCAAATTCAGTTTCCGTGTATGTTTTTTCTGGACAAGACTTTAGTAGAACGCTGAACTGGTCAAGTAATATGCTACAGTTCGCGTAGCATTCAGTGAGAATGGTTATTTTCTCTTCCATTGTTGTAATGTTGACATCAGTGGCGTCAATTTCTAGAATGTTCTCTATATTTGTCGTGACAGTGCGCAAATCGTACAGATATTGCGAGTATTTTGATATTGATTTCTTTTGTGTAATTGTTAGATGCTGCAATAGTGAATATTGGATTTAGTGCTTTATTTTTTATAAATCATACGGTATTAACTTAAATAAGACTGACACCATTGAAGAAAGACAGACTTGCACCATCTTACTTTAACAAGCGTCAAAAATCTGTCATACTCCATACAAAAATCACCGGTTATCGTAATAGTTACCGTTAAAGTTAGGTGGTGCAACTCAGCCTAAGTCTAGTGCCTGAGGTATGGAACGACACGGGAGGGGTGACATTGACATATTAAGACAGGTCGCAAACAGTAAATAAAGAGTCAACAAAACACCCTCCTGTATCACTCCCTTAACTCAAGCACTGATTCAATTAAGTGATAAATCTAAATTTTGTGAGGTTTGTAAGCATTACCAGGCCTGTTCATCTCCGCGAGTTTACATCGAAAACAAAACACGCACGATTGCCCCCTACAAGAGTACTATTCGACAAGGCCTCACATACGAGCGAACATTGACTCACGCACGCGTATTCTTGTGTATGATGGAAGAAAATAAAGAAAATGGTGTACTAAATACTGTGCAGTATTTAACTGCCTAAATAATAATAAAAACACAGAATGTACTTTTTTAAGTTGCCTGAAGACACTGAGAGGTAAATAAGTAGTTAATATTATTCATGATAATTCATGCTAAATCATGTATTTCCTC
Organism: Ostrinia furnacalis; assembly: GCF_004193835.3. Lineage (NCBI taxonomy): Eukaryota > Metazoa > Arthropoda > Insecta > Lepidoptera > Crambidae > Ostrinia > Ostrinia furnacalis. The sequence continues at coordinate 162,643 of NW_021131305.1, read as the reverse complement.
CGCCATTTTCTGCAGATAATACTTGATCCACCTAGTATTTTATAAATTACACGATTTCCGACCCTACCATCAAAGTAATAGAGGTTATTATTGCGTAATCCGTAGTCGTGTATTACGCGCACCTAGTATTTCTCGCTAAGCTTATGTGCGAACGTAGAGATTCACTCCGTCTCTGTCTGACCAAACAAATTTGAGCGCGACGAAGCAAACGCACACAAACGTAGTCAAACCATATTCATGTAAATAAGAAAAAATATGTAAATATTTTTATGAAATTGATATCTTTTAAATACGCCAACTTTTAAGTTGACAGTCCTAAGCCTGTTGAAGTATGAAGGGAGGAATTATTATTCAATTTCAAATTGCATTATTCATACTACGGTTGTATCTTTTCAAAGAAAATTGTATTTTAAAGTCATATTACGTGGATTAGTCCGGACTAGTCGCGTCAAGTATGCTAAATTACTACGTACTAGGTGGAATAGGTATTTGGATCGAGTATTAATAAATACTAGGAATAGGTGCACCTAGTATCAAATTTACCTAGTATAACCCATCTCTACCTCTTAATACTGATATTTACTTGTATTTAACACACTCACCTGTTCTTCAAATAGCCCATCAACGCGTCGACGTCCACAGGTGGAATAGTGAAGTCATATATCTCGTTCTCAGTCATAGACAACAGGAGCAGTCCCGAGCGGTAGTTGAGTCCCATCTTCATGAGGTACTTGAAGAGATCAGCTAGGGCTTTGCGCTTTTGCTGAACGATGTTCTTGGCTTGGGACATTTGTTTGTCCTTTGGTAAGGAAGCGTCAGCCTTAAATTGAAGACAAAGGTTAGTTTTAAGATATCTAAGATTTTTTAAAATTAATTAATTAATATATGGGGCTAAAATTATCAATTCTAATTAGCGCGTGGGTAGGGTACCTATATTCTACTGCACAGCATCATCATTTCAGCCACTGCTGAACATAGGCCTCCCCCAACGATTTCCACATCTTTCACAACTTTAGTTCGTTTACGGATCTCCTCATTTCTGACTCGATCTCGTAAAGAAACACCGAGCATAGCACTTTCCAATTTTCCATAGCACGCTGTGCAACTTTGAGCTTCTTTATGAGGCCTATAGTGAGAGGCCACGTTTCGGAGCCATATGTAGGTAATCACTGCACGACCTATACTTTAGTATAGCTACATACCTCCAAAGAGCCAAGATGAGTGCTCGTTTCGATCACAGCGGTCACGAAGTCGTCCAATCCTTGAACCAACGCTGGGTACCGTGAATTAGTGATGGTGTCTTTACACAGCGTCTTCGCTTTGTTGACTAGGCTCGGTATTTTGGACAGCAGCGATCCTTCGGCGATCCAGGCCGTTAACTGTTCTGCTTGGTCGAGGTATTTCTGAAGGATAAAATATAGGGTTAAAATTAGTCTACTATATGGGGTTAGAAATTATATTCTAAGAATAATTTGAAAAATTATGTTCTAATGAAGTAAGTTTTCTAACTATGCAAAGACTACGATTCTATAAACTTTTTTTGTATTATTTAAACTATGTATATTTGCTGTTGTTATCCCAAAAACATAAAAGATGATTCATGATGTAATCAGTAAAAATTAACTATAAAAATGTCTGTAAATGATTCATCGATACTCTAACTTCAGTCTAGCTAGGACATACAAAAACAAAATAACAAAGAACAAATCTGTGTACACAGCAACACATCAAACATGCCTATTGTAAACCCACTAATATTCCCCACGAAATAAAAGCGAGTTTTCAGTGCAAATGCAAGTGTTTGATTTGCCGTTAAGTGTACTATCACATTCTACCAGAACCTATGATATTTTTAATACATGCGACCCGAACCCTGAGTGTTATACACTAGAAACTACACAAAGAAAGACTTCAACGCCTTACAAATTAATGACTGCGTTACTATACAGGGTGACTGGAACTGAACCCGCCATAGCCAATATGCGTATAGAGGAGGTCATTTGCTAATTTATTGAACCTTACTTTCTATGACTAAAGTTTTATAGTTTAGGAGATTTATGTCAATTTTTATACTCTATTCAGATTTTTCCGAAATTTGACCTAAAAACTGCTTAATTTTTTTTTCTCGCATGATTTTAACCGATTTTTTTATTTGATACTAATATCGAATAAACCTTTCTTCAAATAAAATAAATTTGAGATCCAGATAATGATTGAATAACTAGTTACGAGCCGCCAAAGTTCAACAAAAGTACAAACCACGATAAAAAAATCAAGTTCGAATTCGATTAAAAAAAAACTAATGGTGATAATGGATTGTCAATGATCTTAACCTTTAACTATGGACGTCGGGTCTCAGAGGCCCACCCCCCTTTCCGATTTCTCGGTTTAAACACCTTCCCGCCACGTGCTGCTCTCGACCATCTCAGTAGCTTCAGTTTTAACTGTGTTTGGACCGAGGAGGCATAAAATCGCGTTTTCCGGCACTTATTACGTGAGTAATAACCATCCAAAATTTTGTCAGGGCCTGGGAGACCCGATGACTATAATTTCCATACAAACATACTTGTATGGATGTGACTTGTCAACTATAATTTTTTTATATTATATTATTATAGTCTTAAGTAAATTGCTCTAGTTTAAGAATACTTAATGGCAGAAAGTATCTGAGTACATCAGCTATATTATTAGCCCAACTATCTAATGAACATTTTAGGAGTAAGGTATTACTTGTAGACGATTATTCTTTTGAGTTTAGATGTCTTAGAATTCACCATTGCTGCAGATTCCGATTCTGAATGGTATACATTTTGTCTATCAAAGCTCTCAAAGAAAGATAACACATGCCTGTAGAGATAATTTGTTTTTAGTGTTCTAGGCCACTGTGTATAATTTTAGTAACTTTAACCCTTGTCAAAATTTTTAATTTATGTCCTTCAGAAATTTTGTTCATGTTTTTATGTTACATGGTTATTAATTAGCAAGGAAAAAAATATTACTTTCATTTATTAATAATCGACTGTAATCAAGGAGCCTATATGTGATGCCAGTCAATTAACACTGAAAAATGTCTAAGTTTTTTAAATTTGCAAAAAAAATATTAAATGATGGTTAAAACTTGATAACATTTACCACTTAATCCTTTATTAATAGTTATTAGATATANTTATTAGTCCAAACAAATAAAGAAATTTTGACTTTGACTTTGACTACTTCTTTCCCAATTCCATAAAATTCAACACATACAAAGTGACAAAAAACTTTAAAATAGGTGGTTGAAACAAACCACAGCTAATTTTCATAGTAGACTGTACTATACGACAAACATGTCAGTCGATTTGACAACCTTTGTCGGAAACATTATTCAATGAAAATATTGTCCGAACCCTTAGTATTTCTCTTCGACAAATACTTTAACACATTGTGAACCACTTTTCTTACACGACTATAAAAAGATTTAAGCAATTTAATTCACAAAATCAATTGCGCATATATAAAATAAAGTTTGTTTACACTTTGACAGCAATAGACTGACATGCAAGGTGACATGTTAATGAAGTTTTCAGTTACTGTTGCCATTAAAAGAAATTAGTACCATTAGTTTTCCGCAACATGGCGAGGGTTTTTATGTTCCTGGTCAGGCTATGTAACAAATACATAGAACGTGTGTGTTAAACACTCCATTAAAGACTTTATGCAACACAGAAAATAAAACAATTTTAAATAACTACTTACATGGTCATCATCGACCTCCGGTTCGTCCATTTCATTAATGTCTCTCTTTTTCTTTTTATCCTTTCCTTCTTTCCCATCGTCAGTGCCTTGCTCCTCATCCTTAGCACCCATCTCTTTCTCGCCAGTACTCTCGCCGGTACCTTTCTCCTCTGACTCTTTCTTGCTTTGGTCGTCCTCAAGGTCTTCCTCGTCACCCCATATTTGCTGGTCTAACCTGAATTTTAGATTATTTTTATTTAGGATTTTTTTATTACTTACATTAAAGTTGTTGCAATGATTTTCGCGATTGAAAAATCCGCCAGATGGCAATACGTAGACGCGAGGTCCAAATGCTGCATGACTGGTTATTTTTGACATGACATTGACAGATGTCAAAATCCACCAATCACGCAGCATTTGGACCTCGCGTCTACGTATTGCCATCTGGCGGATTTTTCAATCGCGAAAACCCTCATTTACGAAGGCGAGTGAGCTTTACATGTGTGGTGGCTCGCCACTGTTCGTTTTTAAAAAGTTTTGATAGACATTACACTATCGTAATGTGCAATGAGGGTTTTCGCGATTCAAAAATCCGCCAGATGGCAATACGTTGGCGCGAAGTCCAAATGCTGCATGATTGGTTATTTTTGACATGACATTGACAGATATGTCAAAATCCACCAATCACGAAAAACCCTCATTACACGTACACACACCAGTAAAGCTCACTTGCCTTCGTGAGTTGCAAGAACTATATTTTAATATTATGTTAAAACAAGTATTTTGTACTTACTTTTCAGCTGCATTGTCAGTTTCACCCATTTGCTTGTCAGGGTCGTCTTCATCATCATCTTCATCCGAGTCTTCACCTTCTACAAAAAGAGAAAAAAATTTTGAGCATCTCCCTAATTAAACTAAGGAAAGCATAATTTGTGACATCTGTAAAATTTATTGGTCTTTACCTTTCTTGTCAACGTCTTGAAGATGCGAATCGAAATCGTCAGTCATGTTGATACCTTTCTCTTCTTCTTTGCAATCTTTTTCTTCGTCTTTCTTTTCTTCGCCAGGGCGATGAGCATCTTCTAACTGGTCCTATAAAGGATATATTAAAAATACAGTCAGGAACGTTGGTTGCGTAAAACATGCAAAGTTAAATTATCCATTGTTTTTTGGACCTTAGCCAAAGGAATAACGTTTAAAATGTATTGCACAATTTTGTTATAGTTTGATAAAGGGCTAAAGAGTGTGCATGTTAAAAATTAGATACAATACACTTTTTTTTAAATATCCTTGGACATTTTACACTGCGCTTCTAGTCCCAACCTAACCAAAGCTTGTACTATGGGTACTAGACAACGGATATAAACATACTTAAATACTTTTTTTTTGTAAATACATACGTATTTCGTAAATACATTCATACACACAAACGGCCGACAGACTTATACAGTGGTAATGTAGAATCAAGTCAATAAGGATCGTATCACCTCATTTCGCATTCACCTAGAATCCATGAAATATAGACCATATCGCACCCTTAATAATATAGGGGCACAACTCAAAATTTTTGGTTTTTTACTTTTTGTACTAGAGAGGCATATTTTCGTCAGTTCTACAAGATGGCTTTCACAGAAATCGAAAACAATGATCAGATAAAAGAGTTCTACATTTTGTGCCCCTTCCATACTTTCATCTATCTTCCCGCTAGAAGGGCTGAATCAGAGACATGCCGATATTTGTCGAATCCGGCCCCGCGACTGTGGTCCAATTTGGAGTTGTGCCTTTGTGTGACAAACTTTTAAGTAAGTGTTAGTGAGCTAAGTCTAATTAATTCCATATATTTCTAATAATATGTTACATTTTCATTTTTATTACATTGATAAGGTCCCGTTAATCATAGAAAATTATAAAATATAAATTTAGCTTTAGGTAGGCGGACCATAGATGGGTGTTTGTAGTTAAATTTACAACTCTCCTATAAAAGTAATTTGCTTCTTGGTATTAATTTTCATACCTGTTGGTTGATTAGGAGCCTATAGAATGTTTTATCGCGATGCTAAGAAATAAAGCGGTGGTTATGAAATACTTCCCGACAAATAAACTAATGATTTATAAAATAAGAGACATACCTACGTGTTAAGGCTATTAACGTTCGCTCGGGGCTCGGGTTGGCTTTTTTCTTTGTTTATTTTATGAATAAACGCACTAGTCAGCCAAAAGATGAATTACTTTAATATGATAGTGTTATAATTTTTAATTATATTATTCATTAATTTATTACGATCACATAAATTGATGCTAGTTAATTACTCAGATTCTGAGGACTGAGGATACATCGAATTTATTTTAAAATTATCTTTTCACGTATTAAGTTACTACAATTTTACTGATCAGCTATTAGACCTTGAAATTTTCAGTTTGTCTAAATTTAAGTTCTAAAGTGCTTTTTGTCTTAAAAATGTGAGTTCGTAATGTAATCTTGTGTTAACACCAGTTTTTATTAATATGTGGCAAATATTGTACACAAAAGCAAAGAAAAAAGATCACGGAGTTTGTGATAACAAACCAAGCATACTCTGGGATAAAAATTGTACAAAATAATAAATATTGGGTGTCCAATATCGTCGTAAACCTTGTGTACCTAGACTCTTTGCAATACTGAAGTCAAGCAGGACGTAAAGGGCTTCTATTTGGAGGGCCAAAGATATGTATTGAGCTTTCTAATCACTAAAATGATCAAAAGCAAAATGATGATGAGTACGGAAAAATTAAAAGCAGCTATCTTCGATGGACTGCAAATCCGTGCTCTTATAAAAGACTGTATTTGTAAACCATATAACACAAATTGAATCTGAAGCATGGCTAAGGTGCTTTAGTAGTAAAATATTTTTTGGGGAATGTTAGAACACCAGAATAGATATTCTTGTGTTCAAAATTGGTTGCTAAAATCCTTCAAAAATTACACACGCCAATTTGAGTATTAAATTGTATTTTTTACAATAGCCATTTGAACTGATTCCCACATAATGTGGGTGATTATAGTAAGGGACAAGGAGAACGGTTCCTTCCACCAGGACAGCAGGATAGTGGAAAAAAGATACCAAGGTACTGGCTGTTGGACTTTAATAAGTGATTATCCTGAACAAATCCATAACAGAAAACCTTACAGAAAAAGTTTTTGTAGGTTTTTTCTTTATTTGATAAAAAGCATATTTTTTATAGGGTAAGAGTCCCTATCTATCTAAGTAAAAATATTTTGAATGCATAAAATTAGTATTTTCATGTCGGTTTTCTCAGAGAAATAGCTAATAGTCTTTATTTTAATCTAATTCGACATATCTAATAATTTTCTAGTATTCAGCACCCTACTCTTATACTGAATTGGCTATAAGCTACTATACCGCACAATAACTGTCCCCAATGTTATTGGGCGTAAATCAATATAAAAATCGAATAATACACTTATTTTTAAATATTAGAGAGCAATATTAGGGAATATGCCATATAAAACAATTCAGCCTAAGGATTAGATGGGCACAAGTACAAGTAATACCCAAAATCACAACAACAGAAATAGTAAAATAAAGGCCTAACTTTGAAATATTTTTTTAAACAATTTTTTTACATACTCATAATCAATATTTTCAAAAATGTCTTATGTCAAATTATATAACAGATACCAGTGATGAAGTATGCTTAATTTGAAAGTTATAGCTGATAAAATAAAGATTTTAGAGCCAATTATGTAAAAAACCGCGATCCGCCGATTGGTTTTTTGGCTTTTCCCAAAAAACTGAATTTTGGAGTTGTGCCCATTCATTATTAAGGGTGCGATATACCAAGCAGTCAAGTCACATATTCGCTTAATCATCTTACCTGGTTTTCGATTCTATCCGAGACGTCCTTCTGTCCCTCGCCGTCCCCGAGGCCAGTGCCTCCTGATAACTTTCCTGGTCCGCCTTCACCCTCGCCTTCTTCCTCCATGTCAGAAGGCTTGCAGAATCTAAAATATACATTATTATGTACACATATTCATCGGATCGAATAGCATATCGAATGAAAACACACGTAGCGGTTGCAGAAAAACGGCAAATATTAGTGAATATTCGTATAAGCTATGAGTTATTTAATCGTTGAACAAGTTGTTGAGAATAAAAACGAAAACGCATAATATTTTATTAACACAGAATTTTTCATTTCTTTACCTTGAATCGATCCAAAAAAACACGTGGAAATAGAATTTACTACATAAGAAATACAAAAAAAACCAATTAAAGAATGAATTTACTAAGTTTGAAAAATTTACGTACCCTTTAGTAGCCAAGTCCGAGAAGATTTTCAGCAAGACAGACAGCATCTTGCACGACACTCTATGAACAGCCACTTTCTGCGTCACAAAATACTGCACGAACAGAACCGCCTGCTCCAATATTGGCACCATTCTCATGACCGTATCCCTTCCCTTCTCCACGTCATTTGTAGAAGCCACATACTCCACGTAATCACGTAGTAAACCTTTACATTTCTCAATCAAAACCCTCAACTGTAACAGCTTCCCGTCATTCATTATTTGTTCATGAAGAAGCTCTCTTAAATGATTGTCTTCCAGCAATTCCTTAGAATCTTCCCTTTCAACTTCTTTTTCACTGTCATCTATTTCATTCAGAAGCTCGTTGCTTTCCTTGCCTTTAGGCAAATGCTTCTTGTAGACCGATTGGATGATTAACAGCAAATTCGCGACTACATCTTTAGTGTTGCTTATCAATTTGTCAGTCAAGTCCTCTGTGTTTGAATCTTTATTGGGCTGGTTTAAATCGTCAATCTTTTTGATGGTTCCTGTCAAATAGTCAGTCAATTCAATCAAGCTCGTAAGGATTGGATGCTGAGGCGATTCGGCCAAATTGAAAGCGGATTTATGTTTCAATGTGAAGTTATATTTCTTCAGTATATCATCTATCTGGCTTATCATACGTTCCAGTGCATTTCTGGCCTCTTTTGTAATATCAATGTGCGCCTGAGATATAGTAGGAATGGATTTTTCTTTATTGTTTGCGAACTTCTTAGGAACAGGTTGTAATTTGAGGAGGTTCGCTTTTTCTTTTGTCACCGTAGCGATGATAGCTTTCACTTGTTTGTACAGTTCGTTCCATTCGTCACTGTTTTTGAAGCAACGTACGATTGGCGAATCTGACAGTACCAAATCAAATTCAGTTTCCGTGTATGTTTTTTCTGGACAAGACTTTAGTAGAACGCTGAACTGGTCAAGTAATATGCTACAGTTCGCGTAGCATTCAGTGAGAATGGTTATTTTCTCTTCCATTGTTGTAATGTTGACATCAGTGGCGTCAATTTCTAGAATGTTCTCTATATTTGTCGTGACAGTGCGCAAATCGTACAGATATTGCGAGTATTTTGATATTGATTTCTTTTGTGTAATTGTTAGATGCTGCAATAGTGAATATTGGATTTAGTGCTTTATTTTTTATAAATCATACGGTATTAACTTAAATAAGACTGACACCATTGAAGAAAGACAGACTTGCACCATCTTACTTTAACAAGCGTCAAAAATCTGTCATACTCCATACAAAAATCACCGGTTATCGTAATAGTTACCGTTAAAGTTAGGTGGTGCAACTCAGCCTAAGTCTAGTGCCTGAGGTATGGAACGACACGGGAGGGGTGACATTGACATATTAAGACAGGTCGCAAACAGTAAATAAAGAGTCAACAAAACACCCTCCTGTATCACTCCCTTAACTCAAGCACTGATTCAATTAAGTGATAAATCTAAATTTTGTGAGGTTTGTAAGCATTACCAGGCCTGTTCATCTCCGCGAGTTTACATCGAAAACAAAACACGCACGATTGCCCCCTACAAGAGTACTATTCGACAAGGCCTCACATACGAGCGAACATTGACTCACGCACGCGTATTCTTGTGTATGATGGAAGAAAATAAAGAAAATGGTGTACTAAATACTGTGCAGTATTTAACTGCCTAAATAATAATAAAAACACAGAATGTACTTTTTTAAGTTGCCTGAAGACACTGAGAGTTAAATAAGTAGTTAATATTATTCATGATAATTCATGCTAAATCATGTATTTCCTCCGCCATTTTCTGCAGATTGACACCTCACGTCACATCATTTTACCGAAGTCAGCCCTATAGCTTCGGCGCAGTACCGATCACTGACGTTTGTCAACAAAACTTCTGACAAACTTGCTTGACTCTTGTGACAAGCTAAATTACACCATATTGTTAATGACATTGAGCATACATTTTTTTAAATACCTTCGCGAAGTAAATCTTCTGTACGTAGTACTTATTATTATTCTGTGGCATTACTCACCATTAACTGAGCGGTGAATCCTTTACACCTCTCAATATTGGGCAGTCCCAGGTCTTGATGTGGCGTTTGTAGTGCTGAGGATAGCAGCCGGTGTCGCGCTATGTTCTTTTGGAAGTACGTCTCGCAGCCAGACCAAAGTAAACTTAGAGCCGCGTCGCAGCGCCTACAATAAAAGTATATTATATTATTAATAAGTATATTGTACGCTTTGGAGCTCATGGGTCAAAGGTGGCCATGTCCTTTTTGAGGCTTGCGTGGGGATACAGATATTATTATAAGTAGCGTTTAACTCAGTTAGTGCATGAGGTATGGGAGCTTCAAGGAGGAGTGTTTTGTAGATGTCAAACGTCAGAGACACGTCTGATTTGTATTCTTTGTCACATCATACATCTCAATGCCACCCCTCCCTGACTGAATTAAGAGAGAGAGACCTATAGTAATACAGCGAAAAAATAACTTTGTTCTTGGGTTTAAGACCTTTCATTTATTTAAATTAAATTCTGTCATGCATTTTGTGTGAACAATTTTTTTCTTTGCTATAAATTGGATGTTTAACCTCTTAATACTGATATTTACTTGTATTTAACACACTCACCTGTTCTTCAAATAGCCCATCAACGCGTCGACGTCCACAGGTGGAATAGTGAAGTCATAGATCTCGTTCTCAGTCATAGACAACAGGAGCAGTCCCGAGCGGTAGTTGAGACCCATCTTCATGAGGTACTTGAAGAGATCAGCTAGGGCTTTGCGCTTTTGCTGGACGATGTTCTTGGCTTGGGACATTTGTTTGTCTTTTGGTAGGGAAGTGTCAGCCTTAAATTGAACACACAAGGGTTAAAGTTTTAAGATATTTAAGATTTTTTTTAAATTATTTATAATGGGGCTAAAATTTTCAATTGTAATTGGCGCGTGGCTAAGGTATATTCTACTGTACAGCATGATCATTTCAGCCACTGCTGAACATAGGCCTCCCCCAACGATTTCCACATCGCCTGGCTGGTAGCGGCCCGCATTCAGCGCCTACTTGCCATCTTTGTGAGGTCGTCGGTCCACTTTGTGGGTGGCCTCCGTTCCAAAGTCTTACTACCTCATCGGCCGTCAGTTCTGCGTACTATGCGCCCTGCCCATTATTGTCACTTCAGCTTCCTAATCCGTCAGAGAATAGTTCGTTTACGGATCTCCTCATTTTTGATTCGTAAAGAAACACCGAGCACCTTTCCATAGCATTAGCACGCTGTGCAACTTTAAACTTCTTTATGAGGCCTATAGTGAGAGGCCACGTTTCGGAGCCAAATATCATAAGTCACTGCGTGACCTACACTTTAGTATAGATACATACCTCCAAAGAGCCAAGATGAGTGCTAGTCTCGATCACAGCGGTCACGAAGTCGTCCAAACCCTGCACCAAGGCTGGGTACCGCGAATTAGTGATGGTGTCTTTACACAGCGTCTTCGCTTTGTTGACTAGGCTTGGTATTTTGGACAGCAGCGATCCTTCGGCGATCCAGGCCGTTAACTGTTCTGCTTGGTCGAGGTATTTCTGAGGGATAAAATATAGGATTAAAATTATAATCAAATTGAATGATAAGCAAAATGATGTTCTAATGAAGTAAGTTTTCTAACTATGCAAAGACTACGATTCTATCAAATCTTTACAAAAACTCTTTAAAAAAATAACTTTAAAAATGTCTTTATATGATACATCTGATGCTTTAACTTAAGTCTAGGACATACAAAAACAAAATAACAAAGAACAAATCTGTGTACACACACAGCAACACATCAAACATGCCTATTGTAAACTCACTAATATTCCCCACGAAATAAAAGCGAGTTTTCAGTGCAAATGCAAGTGTTTGATTTGCCGTTAAGTGTACTATCACATTCTACCAGAACCTATGATATTTTTAATACATGCGACCTGAACCCTGGGTTGTTATACACTAGATACTACACAAACAAATACTTCAACGCCTTACAAATTGATGACTACGTTACTAAATTATTATTCTATCTTATTCATAATCTTTGTTTCGTACTCACTAGGATAAAAATTACGATATAACATTCCCAATAGTCTTGGCACATAAGACTATGTTTTTTTTTTGTTGCAAAATACGACCCATTACAAATACATGAAATTCCATAACGTAGAGCTAGATATTATGTTCTGTCGTCTAAAATTGAGTAACACAGTCGTCAATTTAAATACTACACAACACTACGAGTACAACAAAGCTTAGTAAGACCAGTGATTGTTAGAACACTAATATCTAATAAAGTATTTTACCTTCTCCGACGGCTATGGAAGAAAAGAGAAGAAAGATTAAATCAGGAGTTGAGTGTTAGAGAAAAGAACTTTAATTTTTAATTGTTATTGAAGTGTCTGCAATTTTGTTAATTTATAAGTTTTATGCAGATTGATATACTAATTACTGTTAGCATATTCAACAATCAATGCACTTTTAGTGTTCAGTGTTCAAATATTATGTACCTAACTCAAATAAAGTGGATCCCAAAAATTAAATCCAAAGAAATTAAAGAAAAAAAACACCAAGTAATAACTTATAAAGAAAAACATGCGCATTCCAACATAAACACCGATATCTGTATATACAGGCTGTCCCAAAAAGTAGTGACAAGCCGAAACCCAGAGGTAAAGTACTAGGGCTACGCGAATTACCGCGACTTTTGATAGCTTTCAAGTTATGATTTTTTTACAACATACAGGATTTTCAACTTTTTGAGTTTACATTCGTGTTATGGGTCTATTACTTTTTGGGACACCCTGTATACTATGTTTTAATCACAATAATAATATCTAAGATTTTAAACTTTCGCGTTCCATTTCAACGAAAATAGTAAGACACGGGTCTGCTTGTGACCACGGCTGCAGCATAGCAGCCGAAACGTAAAGCCTTGAGTACATGATGTAACTCATTAATAAAAGTCGCGTTAAGACCCGTGTCTTACTATTTTAATAATAATATCTTATTAGGATGTAAACCTACCTTAACATTTCGCGTCAGCAGCACAAAGTTCTGTGGGTCGATCATGTAAGCCCCGCCTGTAGGCGCGGCGGCCCCGGTGGTGCGTTTGGGGCGGTCCCATATTCCCACGTGATCAGCCCCGCTGTCGGTACTGTTGTCCACTAGGCAACTGGACACGCTCTCTTTGAGGATGTTCTGGTGGGGAAAGAAACATAAGTATGTTTAAATTAACTGGAGGGGTTAAGGGATGTTAGTAATTACTGAACCATAGTTATTAGTAAAAGTAATATTAAAAAAAAAAGATGAATGAATGAGTTTCATTAGAAAAGCTTGACATTCCAGTTGCTTCGAGATTGTGAACATGGAGATTTTTTATTTATCATGTATAGCACTGTACGTGTCTATTTACTTACACATACGTCAAACATGAATGTAAATTCGTATCGTTTGTTTCAGCCAAATGACTTCCACTGCTGGACAAAAGCCTCCTCTAAGGACTTCTATAACAACTTTTCTGCCCCAACGGCCATCATTTCTACGAGCTAAGTGCCCGGCCCACTGCCACTTATTTCAGAAATTCTACGAAGCTATATCGGTCACTTTATTTTTCCTGCGGATCTCCTCATTTCTGATTCGATCAGGCCCCTGCCTGTGTGTGGTGAAGTGTCCCTACACTCCAAGCATAGCCCGCTCCATCGCCCTTTGGGTGACCTTGAACCTTCTTATGAGGTAAATTCGTATAAAAGCCTTATAAAGCCATCATCGTTATTGTCAAGCTTCACCAGTCCTAAATAGTCAAAAGATTGCACCAACACCGAAAAATATTTTTTACAAGACCGACTTGAAACTTGAAATTCTGAGTCTCAAAAAGCAGTTCATCTCACCTCAAACTCCTTGGTATGTTTGTGCAAAGCTTTGTGCGCTTTGTCAACTGTATCCTTCACGCTCCAGTAGCTCAGGTCTCGATCCCAGGAGCATATCTTGACGAAGTCTCGCAGTTTCTTCTCTATTGGCGCTCGCTTCTCTTTTATATGCGCGGCCACTTGCGCTCTGAACTGTGCGTAGTAGTTGTAGGTGTTCCAGAGAATAGCTAGGAGTTCGTCTGGAATTAAGAAATAGTGTAATTATTGAAACAAAGAAATAATATTCAAGAGTACGGTGACTTATGCCCGTTTTCACCATAAATCCCTTATTTTTAAGTGACCCCTATGAAAACAAAATTCCTGTTTTGTGTTACCATAGGGGTTAATTAAAAATTAGGGATTGATGGTGAAAACGGGCATACGTCATCAAATGATGAAGGAACTGTTATGTGTATATGTAACTGCTGTATACTTTTTGAGAAACTATATCTGTCTCATATCTATCCCCCTCTCCCACTTTCTCCTCTATTTCTCTCTCTCTCTCTGTCGCCTCTCTCGTTTTTTCAAGAAAAGATACCTTCATGAGTGTTAGATAAAGATAGATGACAAATATAACTTCAGTAACAAACTTCTAATAAAATCATACCTCGTTAACGATTCAACGATGCGCGCGCACCATATATCGTATCTTCTGTCTGCTCCAAGTGGGGAGAAATATACGAGACAGATCGTATCTCTCTCTCTCTCTCTCTATTAAGCTGTTATAACAAACGTACCTCGTCTGTCATGTGACTCCAAATGCACCAGCTGACAATGGAATGAGTAAATAATATCCAAACGGACATCAAACTCGGCCAAGCTAGATCGCTCCATGAACTCCCGTAGCACGTTAACGATGCGCGCGCAAGATACGTCATGCGTATCTTCTGTCTGCTCCAAGTGGGACTGGATGACGTTGAATAGGTAGAACCAGTATTTGTGCGCTTCGGCTTGCTTTCTGAAAACGTAATATACAAGTCAGTATTTACTATATTTTTTCTACTTAGCTCGCCTGTCAATATACAAGGGCATGCGAAAAATATGGGCCTACAAAAACACTTAAGAAATTAATAATAGTACTTATAAAATGTATAGGTACTGCAAAATGAATCTAGTGTGAAAGCTAATGACGGATCAAAGTCACTCGAAATATCCCTTAAGTTGATGCCCAAGACTTAATATACCTTGGGTGTAATTTAACACCAATAATTTTTGAGTCACACACATCACAGATAACAAGATTGGTTAGTCATCAGACTATGTACACAATTTTAATGCAATTGCACATGTTACAACTATAGCCGTGCCCCCGCCAAGTTTTACGGTATTTACTTGATAATAGTAATGGGTACCTCTGATATAAATTGTTGAGGCACTCCTTCCAATGTCCCATTTCCAGTTTCCTCCAGTTCACGATCTGTTGTCCGACCGATAGCGACTGTTCGACCATATTGTTGCCTTTGTGGGCGTTTTTGTTCCACTCCTCAATCTTGTCCCGGAGGAGTTCTAAGCCGGTAAGGAACCGGGACACGGGACTTGTCACCGGGAAGCCGAGGATGCGGTCTATTATTACGATTATCTGGAAGTAAATAATTATAATATAAGCGACAATATTCGAAAATCCGAAAGCGACTTCGAACCCCGCCACCGCTGGTCTAATGTGGTGAACTCACACGTAACAAGCATAATTAGCTTATCACAAGGGGTTAGCCGGGCTCTTGGTTTTCTTTCAAAAAATACATGGAGATTTCAAAGATATTATCATCACTATTAGGAACAGAATAATAAGAAGCATTTTGTATTGCCAGAAGGCCAAAACTATTATTAAATGTCGTGACTACATAGACACTATTTATCTCAATAAATAATTTTATATCAAAAAGGAAGAAATGCTCACGTCTTTCAGTGTAGGGAAGTCCGGCCATTGGTCAAGCAAGGTGTTCGTGGCGTCTTTGACCATAGTCAACAACGGGTAACACTGGCGAGTCTCCGCCACCCATGGAGACCGGTAGAAGTCAATTTTTGTATTCTGTGACGCTGAAATAAGAAAGAAGCATTTAATAATAAAATGTATTTTTAACATGATTAATTGCGTACATAAAGAGGGATAATGCATAATATTTAATCCTCTAACCAATAAAAAGTTACACACGCGTTGAACAGTAGTTTAAAATTACATTTTCATACTAAAAGTTTATTTAAAGAAGCGTTAAACGCGCGTGTAATTTTTATTAGTAAGGGCCTAAGTATAATTATGCAGACTATAGCAAAGGAGATTTTGTAAAACAACTTATTTCTTCATTTATTTACACAAAATACGCTTTCTGTATCAAATTCAAGATCACTTACCACTTCCATCGACTTGCTCCTTCATTTGCGACAATATCACCATCAAACTAGGTGTCAGGATACATTCAACCTCCGCCCCAATAGCTTCCCAGCAATTCTCGACTACCTGGCCGAATATAGGATACCTCTGTAACAGAGGGCTCACCACATCGTTACCTACCAACTTCTTCGGAATGGGTAACCATTCTGCCCTCGTCATATTTCGTACGAAGTTCGAATGCCACTTGTAAACCAAGGATATAACTTCGGATGAGAACAGAGGTTTTTGTTTGGGCGTGTGCTCTGTGGGATGAACAGGCTTTTGTTCTAGGGTTGGAGGTTTGAATTCCCCGAAATCGACGTCAGAAAATGAGGGGAATAATTCCTTTATTTCCTTCTGGGCTGTTACTTCGTCATCTTCATCTTCACATTTAGACCTAAAACAATATACCAGAACAATTATTTCGACGAACAAAGTTTTTTACACGTTTTTCTTGTAAAATAGCATAATATCTTACAACTGCATAAGATCCTACAGTGCTTACTTTTAATGTGACATCGCACGTACTTAAGTTACGAGCATGTTTTGAATCTGTAAAACACACATTCCCTATTTTAAATCTATGTCTAATCATATATATTTCTGTATTGTCTCACACATGGTCTGATAAATAAAAATATCTTTATCTTTATCATACATAGCATTCTTCCATAAGTGAGAGATCTTCCGTAGTTACCTAAACTCGAGCTGTATGTCTAATAAGCGTTTACTACTGGTCGAAAACATTACTCCATTTATACAGGATGTCTTTTTAGTATGGACCAATCAGAATTTACAAAACACATAAACGTGCTTATGTTACTTACTTGGTCACATAAAGCGCTTCATCATCCTGCTTCTTCTTTTCGATATCCATTTGCTCTTTGTACCAAATATCAACAAGTTCCTTTAGAGTCATTTGGACAGCGTTTATTGTAGCATTGTCTACAGACTCCAGCGCCGTGGCGTGCATTTTCAGCTCTGATAAGTTCATTTTTAATAACCTGAAAAAATATAGAGCATAAAATACATTAAACAGAAGAAAGACGAGAATATTATAATAATTAGTATATTTTGACGACATTATCATATTATCGAATGCACAACAGTAACAATACTGTGTATTTACCAAACTTTAGATTTATGCGATAACAATTACATACGTTTAAAATAAAAAAGTTACTTACTCAATCATTTCCATGCGCCCGTTTTGCGATTCTCCTTCATTTACCACCTTATTTTTAAGCAGATATTGCATCAAAGTTGGCGACAAATACTGCACCAAATATTTCTCTTTCGTATCGCTTGGTATACTGTTCGGGAACTTCATTAACTTTATTATCGTTTCCACAAAGTTTGGCCCTGCCTCAATCTTCGCGGACATTTCCTTCACCAAGTCGTTAAGCGACATTATGCTATTTTCCACTTGAGATATCGACATCAAGTACGGTTTTGCTATATCAGGGAAGGCATCGGAATATTCCGTTTCAAGTTTCTTGTAGAAAGCGTTTAGTGAATACAGCCATAGTTTGGATTCCTGGACAGCGTGAGAGGCGTCTTTTAGCGCTTTAGACAGGCTGAATTCGCCCTGTCCCTGAGGCATTCCTTGGAGAATCTGTAGCAAATGATCGGAGCTTGCCTTCAAGCTCAAGGCCAGGTGGGAAGATGTTTTTGCTTTCAAAACAGACTTGGATACGTGTGTGCAATCCTAAAAAGAAAAAATAAGGATTACTGAAGAACAATTACTGTAAATAGTGTAAATTTCCACGTTGAAAATAAATACATACCGTGAGGAACACGTCATATGTCGGATCTTCAGGTCTGAATGTATTTCCTTTAGCGTACTTGGATATTTTTGCTAACGTTTTCTCCCTGGTTTCAAAAATTACCCCACAATGTGGGTGCATTTTCTTCAAACTGTCTTTGTTACCCATCAACATTTCAGTGGTCACATCAGAAAATGATATTTGCTTTGTGTCCATTAAATTTCCGAACACCAACCCTTGCATATAATAAGCTGTCAGTAATCCATCTAAGGTATTTAAATCCTCGTCTATATAACGGAGTTTCAGGCGATATTTCTCCACGTGGTCAGTTGGTTTCATTTTGGACATCACAGTGACTAAAATGATACTGGTATACAAAGCGACTTTGGCAGTCAATACTTTCGTTTCAACAGAATGATCATAAAGATCCTCAGATGAAACATTTTTCAGCCTTTTGCAGACTTGGAGAGCGTCGTGAATCATGTCTACGAATATTGGTCGATCTTCGACTTCGAAGTCTAAATGGGCTGCATTGTCTAACAAATTCAATTTTTCGCACATTTGGTCATAATCTGGCAACACTTGGCGCACGTAAGCCATCAGTTGGTCGAATTTCTTCAATTCGAAATTCAAATTTGTATCTCTGAAAATAATAAAGCCATGTAGCATACTCGTATGTGCCCTTATAAAAAATACTTATATGAATTGAGTATTTGACCCCATTTCCAAATAACTCCAAAACTACTTAAAAAAACACTCCATTCTGGTTTTAAACTTTAAATTACCCGTGAATTAAGATTTTTGGTTGGATTGTAATTGTAAAAAGTAGTTTAAGAGTTCATAAATAGTGACGTCACAGGCTAGTATTGCCATACAAAATCTATGGGAGAGTCTCGTTTTGACAGTTTTAAAAAGTAGGACAATTTATTTCTGGTGTCAAATACCCTATTTATGAAGCCTATTGCCGATAATTAAAAAAAATATACTTACACGGAGGACTTGACCGCCATGCTAAGCGTGGCCATATTCTTCCATATCATATTCTGTATGATCTCCAGCTGGCTTGAATACTTGGCGTGTTCTTGTAACGGCACAGTCTCGTAAGCAAGCACGTGATGGGATCCTAGAAACGAAAAGGAATATTGAAACTAAGGGAAAAGCTGCATACATATACAATACAAGTAGGTACTTGTTGTATTAATAATTATTAAGACTAGATATTGAGCAGTTGATGCTATCAATTGAAAAATACTTCAAGACACAACTTCTCAAAAACAAAAAAGTCCCTGAAAAATAATTTTCAATTAACTGTAAATTGAGATTTTCAATAAATAGTGAGCCATTCAAGTTGGAAAAAAAATTGACGTCATAGTTTGTCTTCACCACTCTAAATCTGTGGACGCGTTTTGACAGTTCGCAAAAACTATGTCAACGGTTTCAACTATCCTATCTTAAATTAAATCGGGACTATACAACAAAAATATATTTATAGAATAAATACCTTCAAGATCCTTCGACAAGGTCATGTTCTGTACATAATACGGCATCAACGGTAAGTTTGTAGACATCCTCTTGCTATCAATGGGTACTTTCTCAGGGGCTGTGTCATTATTCACATTCAGGAATGGGTGAGGGTATACGGCAGGCGAGTGAGTCAGCGCTTTGTAAAGTTCGTCGTACAATCTTACTGGAAGACTTGATATGCTGAAAGAAGGCAGGATATCGTTATATGAATTACATATTAGATCGTCGATTGGTTTTGAACCTTATATCTAGAAGCAGAAAGTTCAAATTTGTCAATCATTGGATAAAAATATGATTTTATGGTGAAGTCAGTACAGCCATTTAATTTCTGTTATCATTTGGCAACTTTAAAAAGTTTGTAGATTGACTTGCTGGCGATCACACAACACAAAGTAAGAAATTTTTGGAAATAATAGAAGTTGGAGTAGTATTTACCTTGTTTTCACTTCATTTATGTCAAAGGTGCCGTCCGTCAACTTGGACAAGTAGTCAAGCAGGCTCAACAACTCTGGCGCAAGTCCTTTAGAAACCCTTGCAAAATGCACCATATTGGCCAACACTTCACTGAAATCTTTCCTCAAAATAAACTTCTTTTCATCCGCAGTCAAGTCATTTACAACTTTGAATATTTGTTCCTTCAAAATAATCAGTACCCTTTGTATAACACAAGCATTGAAGGGTAACACGGAAGCATCTGTCTTGTACTGATCAGAATTAGAACTTATAGAGCTGTTTTGTATAATAGTATTCAATGTTTCCTCGTCTGGAACGTCTAACGCCAATTTCAAGTCGCTCGCCACATTGTAGTTTAAGCGTAGAATTTGATTCTGTCTTTCTAGAGGCTGTTTCAGATTTATAGAGGCACTCTTGAATATAGTTCGTCNAGTGCGCCTCGTCTGACACAGTTCGTATTGACCCTGATTCGCGTATAATATTGGCTGGCCAACCAACTTCCTAAGCTTCTTCCCGAATACAGCAGATTTGGCGCTGACTTGGTCGTTAACTCCAGTGAAACTCAGCACTTTTGAATGAAACTGTTTCTTTACTTCATTGTCTGGAGGCAAGATCTTAAACATTTCTTGGAAGAGGTGCTTCTCCACCCACTTGCAATGCAGATAGATCGATTTTACCAGTTTCAAGTCGAGAATTCTCTTTTTCCTGGTCACATCCTGTTTTAGGAACATGCATGAATACGCTACGTCTAGGAATCTGTATTTCCAGTTTAGAAGTCGCAGAATATTGATAGTCGTTTCATCGTCCAGTTTATCTTGTAGGCTTTTGATGACTTTCAAGGTACAATCGTCAATGTATTCAATGTAATTCAGACAGTTTCTCAAAAGTGGGTATTCAGAGAAGTCATCTGTCAACTGATCCATGCGAACTGCTCTCGAGTAATCTACGAATTTAATCCCCTCGGATGAAGGCTTGACATTTATGTAAAATGACGCCACCAGTTGCATGTACAGAATGAGAGTGCTTTCATTCAATCTTTTGATTGCTTCTTCATTTAACGTGCATTGTTCTGGCAAAAACCTTAGATGGGTTTTCAATAACGTATGAGCCTCAGAGCTATTGAAGATCGATTCATTGAAATTTAGACTGTATACTTTGTACTTGTAGTCATATTCTTCTCTGTCGTTGAATGTTCTGTCTATAACCATGCGCAAAGCGGGCAGAATTTCTTTGGGACATCTTTGGTAGGCTACGAACAAATTGTAAAGTGTGTTTTTTAGTGTTTTCTCGAAACTCGATGCTTCATCGATTTGAATGACGCTGTAAGCTAATCGATTTGCCAGTTCATGGGCAGAGTGTGTGCACAGTTCTTTGACCCGTAGAGTACTGCTGGCTTCGATGTCATCAACGACTTTTGTATTCTGTAGTTCCAGTTCAATTGTTTTTAACATGTCATTCTTTAGCTTTGCTAGAGGAGCCTGGCAGTTTGAAGCGAAGTCTGCCATACTCCGAGGTTTGATGTAGACGTCAGAGAAACTGTTTAGTAGAGCTATATCGTGGGGCACCGCTCGGATCATTTGCTGACGGCTGAGATGAGCGGCTTGCATCAAGTGGTATATCGTTGGCCGTTCTAAACCTACAACATAAAGAATATATTACAAATAAATATGTTTAGAAAGACTTAAGAGAAAACAAAAAATCCTCAAGTAAGTTACGTCAATTTACATTCACTGGAGGAGCCTTAACAACTGTGAATAAATGAAAATAATAAAATTGGTCTTACCTTGAATATACGACTCCATCAATTCATGGCACTTAAGGTACAGCTTATGGAACTTCACTGGGAGGCCGCATGACAGCAGCAGAGCGCTTAGATCCATGTAGGGCATGGTATCCGTCAAAGTGACATTCCAATCATCTGGTCGAAGCAAATATATCTCCACACCTCGGTTCCTCATAGCCCTCGAAATCTCTCCATACTTAGGGTCCATGGTGAAGAAAATTCTGAAGTTAGGATGCGGCTTGATCTCACACATTTCTCCACGCTCCGGTATACTTAAAACGCCGTTTGGCTCCAATAAGCCATTCAACCTATCCAACACGGCTGATGACGTCAAATTGACGTTGTCCAACAACAACCACGACCCTTCGATCAAGGTTTTCACTAACAGTGAATCTACCCACTCGAATTTCCCACCGGCATTCACCGATGACGCTTTAGCCGCTTTCGAAAGCAAACGGTTCAAATTATCCTCCAATTCTTTCAATTTGTCAGTCAACGCTTGAGAATGTTCGGTGTGACGAACCAAATGTTTACAGTGTCTTAAAAGGAACTTGATCTTTTCATTGAACCTTGTCATTTCATCCATCTCATTATTATCATTGTTCAGCAACTTATTATATTCGTACAAGTGAGAAAGCAAATTGTTCGACTTCCAATTCGCGTTTTGGTTCAGCCATATATTTCTTAAAACGTGGACTGTGAGAGTTTCTATTTTGTCGAAGAGATTTTCCAGATTTCTGTTGAGGTCGACTTGCTCGAATCCTCCTAAAAGGTCGGAAACGTCCATCGCTGACGTCACTGGAACTACATGGAGGTCGTTTGCCGTCAAGTCTGCGAGTACTTGAACTATAGTACTTTTTCCTGTAGCAGTGGGTCCGACGAGGATCGAGAGCCAATTCATGTTCACGCTCTGAGCCAATGCTTTTAAAGACGACATCTGACTCCGCAGTAATACCGAACTGGTCTGCATAACTCTGCGATTTTTAAAGCATTTTTCTATGTTCCTCTCCAATGAGACATCTCCGATACTAATTTCATCAATACCTATACTGAACTGCGGGTTAGAGTCGCTTCGAGGATATTTGGGGCAGAAGAATTGGTCGTACTTGCTTTTCATCTTCTCTTTGTCTTCTGCTGTTCTCATACGATTGACGTAGAGCATATCCACGAACTTTCCGGTAGAAACCTTTTTTCCGTTCTTCTGATCTTCAATCATGGCTTCACACCATCTCTGGATGTCTCTTAAGTTCATTTCCCAAGGGCTGCCTCGGTGACCCCAACACTGCAGCTCGGTAATTTCGTGCGCGACTTCACAGTTGAAGTTTACTATTCTATGCAATATGTCTTTGTCCAATGTCGAGTACTGCGCTTCGACTATGTAAATAAGGTCATCTTTCGTCAAAGTATCTATGTACACTTGGGTAAATCTGTTCAAGAATGAGACAGGTAGACCTCTACGGGCGCCTCCTTGCTTTAAGGGGTTTTGGCAGGCGAACAATCGGGTCTGTTCCTTCACTTTGAAAGTCTTCCCTAACTCTGGTATGTACACCTCGCCTCTGTGATCCAAACAGGCGTTCAGGCCTTCCAAGACCGGCTGGGGTGCCAGATTCAACTCGTCTAATAAGATCCAGTCACCATTTTGAAGAGCGCTAAGGAATGCGCCTTCTTTGAATGTGAAAGATCCATTTTCGTTTGGTAGATCAGTTCCAAACAGATCGGTGATGTCCTGAAACACAAAATGAGATTAGAATAAGTATATGAAAATCTTTTTTAGTGTCTAGAGAAAATTTAAAACTCATAATCAACTTTGTGCTTACCGTTTGATCGCTCAAGTTCAAGCGCACCACTTTGTGCCCTGACGATTTAGCCAATGCTGAGACCAAACTAGTTTTGCCAACTCCAGGATTTCCTTCAAGAAGGATGGCTTTATTTAGCTGAAGACCCCGCAGTAACCGCAACGTGTTCGAACCAGTCGTTGGTGCAGTAAACGTGAACTTATCGGTCTCCTCTGAAACCTCCATTTGGGGCCCAATTTCGATGTAGAAAGGATTGATACCAAACCTTTGCCCGTCGTACTCTGCTTTTAGTTGTACATGTTTGCTACTAAGTGTATCTTTTAACGATTGTGTGTAATCATTTCCAACCTGTTTGAGTAAAAAGTTTATAGCATTTTCTCGCAGCAAGATCAAAGTTTCTGAATCAATATGCCCTGTAAGAGCCGTTCCAAAACAATCAAGGAACGTCATGCATGCACCATGCACGTATGCTTCCGGGGCATCGAGAAGGTTCTTTACCACGGTCACGTTAATAAATTGCACCCAGGACAAAAGATCGCGGATACTAAATGGGAATTTGTTGGTAACTTCTGACCCCTTTAACCAATCCGTAAATTCTAATATTGCAAACCCTATCCCGGAAGTACCATCCTCTTGGTTCCCCAAAGAAATCCCTTTATTGACACTGTTTTCAAGCACTCGCAACAAGTCTTCTTTGGACGAAGCGCTATCACACCATATCTCGGTGAATCTATTCCTAAGAGCGGGTGAAAGTTCTTTCTTTCCAAAATCTCCTCCAGGATTCATTGTTCCAATAAAGTGGAAATTCTCCTGCGCTGCTATAATCACGATATCTGAATTCTCTTCCATGCCTCGCTCGGACAGTACCAGCTGCCTTTCAGGTTCGAGCAAAGAGTTCATTCTTTCTAAAACACTATCATCAGCCAGTGAAATTTCGTCTGCTAAAAACAAATCGCCGTTCTCCATGGCTTTTATGAGTGGTCCGTCAACCCACTCAAATAGTCTTCCATCGTTCTTGTACTGCCTTACAGGCCGAAGTCCTCCAAGAAAATCTGAGCTTTCCGTGTGCATGTGGCAATTCACAGACAGCAGTTGTCGTTTAGTTAACGCTGCTAGAACTTGACATATCGTGGTCTTACCACAGCCTGTCTCTCCAACTAATAGCACAGGCTCATTGAACGTAAATGCTTTGGCTATCAGGACGCCCAACCTCCTCATGTTGTATGTCCAAACGACATGCGCAAACTCTACGAGCTGGTTATTGAGAATCGTTTGCAAAATGGCTTTGGTCACTGGAGACGTGGTCTGGTGAAGGCTGAACAAATTATCTGGACACACCTTCCTCTTTATATGCTTCTCTATAACATCCTCAATAATTTTCCGCTCGTCAGATTGCCTGACTTTCCCTGCCAGTACCAGATAGCCTTCATCTGCTATGTGCTGATCCCAATCGTAAAACTTCTCTTCCGTTAGTACTTCTTTCGAAGCTTGTTTGTAACGCTGTCCCCAACGGAACAAGTCTCTCAGTGTAATAAAGCTGTCTTTCCCTTGTACAGCAGCGGAACCACGCCTTCTGATTTGCAGTTCTGCCATCACTTCGATCATCTTTTTGGAATAAGCAGGAGGCACGTGACATCTTTGGTGTAAAATTATCTCAAGTTCATTTCGTGGTATCTCGTCAAAGTGCAACTCAACGAATCTGTTCCTGAAAGCTCTGGACAGCATCTTGCGGCCGCCATATAAACCAGGAGGATTCTGAGTCGCAAACAACATGAAACTGGGATCAGCTTTGACGACTTGCTGCGTCTCTGGTATGAACAACTCGCGGTTGTCATCTAAAACACGATTTAAAGCTTCCAAGACATCGCTAGGTGCCAAGTTCAGCTCATCGAGAATAATCCAGTATCCCTTCCTCATCGCTTCGACGAGAACTCCTTCTTTGAAGATCAGACGCCCGTTGGCATCTGCAGCATACGATCCAATATACTCTTGTAAATCTGTGTGTTCGTGGTTATTTATTCTGACGCAGTAATTCCCTGAAGCTTTAGCGATGTATGTGATAAGGGACGTTTTTCCCACAGAGGTATCTCCTTGCAGCAACACCGGTAGTCGTCCTAGAGATATGATACGTGCAATATCTCGGAGATTTTTCCTCACTGTTGAGGTCAAGATGTAACCTTCAGGTATGTCGATATCCAATTTGCCCTGAGGGATCCAATGACCTTCAAATAGCAGGTAGTTTTGTCCACGAACTTGCGGTTCGGGGATCATCTGGTTCAGAATGGATTTGACTGACTTTTTTCCCAGAACGGCTCTGCAAAAATAAGGAAGACATTAAATTATTGTTTAAGAAAAATATTAGGAACTTGAACCTTATTAAAATGACTTACTTCGCTATCATAGCTTCGACTTTAGGATGTGAGGAACTGTCCAGCTGCGTCAGAAACGACAAGCAAAAGGCTTCATACAGAGACCTTGATACAGTGCCACATTTTGCTTTAGCTGCGGCTGTCAGGGCCCTGCATAGGGTTCTTAGAGAATAGTGGGGAGCATTGCCTGAAAACATAGTGCAAGTTATATGGTCTATAAACCATGAAAACTAGGAACAAATCTTTTCAGATTAAAAAATATGACTTCTATAAATATATACCTGATCCATCCACCAAATTCAATTTAGCCTCTTTTCGGATACTGGCGTAGAAATTGAAGATAGACTCTAAGGTTGCTCCGCTCAAATTCATGTGATACAAGTAGTCGCCAATGAGGAGCATCAAATCGTTCCTCTCAATCAACTCGTCAATGAAGAACTCTGTGAATCGATTCCTCAAGCCAACTGGTAAGTCTTTCTTCCCAACGTCAGTGGCCGGGTTCATGCAAGCAAATAGGGTGAAATCAGGATGGCGCTTTATAGGAACTTTGTCCCCTTTTTCTATCAAGTGGACACTTTCGTTTTTATCCTCCAACAATCCAGCGAGACACTCCAATATCTCAGCTGACGCCAAGTTTATCTCATCCAGGAGTACCCAGTAGCCTTCTTGCATAGCCTTAACTAAGGAACCCTCTATGAAAGCAAACGTCAGTTTCGAGGCGGCTTTCACTTGGAGCTCTAGCTTGCTAAGTTTATGGCCAAAAGCTTGCCACACCTTAAGTCGTTCTTCTTTCCTTTCATTAGTTAACCTGGTGACAGCAGATCTGTAACTTTGCTTGATCAGCGCCAATAGAGCCGTCCAATTTTCTGATTCGTAACAAGTTTCGATATGTCCTAAAAACTTCTGATTTTTTTCTACATTATAGAAGCTGCGGAATAGTCCATCGAATTCGTTAATGATGGGTCTGATGACGTATTTCATATCGACCGGTTTGTAGCCACCGAGTAAGTCAGCAGAGTCCGATTGCTGATTCATATTTATGACTACAAGCTTGTGACCCGTTTGTCTCGCAAGGTACTGGACGGATGATGTTTTCCCTGTTCCTGTTTCACCAACAAGTAGCACTGGCTCGTTAGACGTGACACAACAAGCTATTCTCTCTAGTAAACAAGCTGACTGCCTTGTGAAGGAAAACACTACCTGTTTGCTATCCAAATCTATTGATTCTAAACTCTTTTCAACTCTTTGTACTTTAGCTCTTCCGACTTCGAGCGCCCTTGTAGTGAGAGACACATTCGGCTTGTGGTGTTTGCAATAAAACTCCGATTTGGTTTCCACGATGCCTAAACATGTGCCGATCTTTTTGGCCAGTTCAAGCCTGTGCTCTGGTGAGGAGACTGAGCAGGTGAATATGTCCAAGGCATCCTGCAGAACTTTCAAAGCGGATTCAGGACTTGACACATCAAAGTCTTGTACAGATCTTGAACACCATTTGATTAAGTCCCTTGTGGAGATAAGTCGAGAACCTCTCATGACTGTGATACTAGTTTCATTGTCCTGACTGTCTAGTTTAGTGGAATGTAAGGATGTGTCATGACTGCCCACAGAGAACATCATGAAAACTTCGATAATCTTGGCGCTGATTGTGGAGAGACTGGGGTAAAGAGTTTGGATAATCTCTCCTAGTTCGGACCTTGACAATGGTTCAACGTTTATTTGCGTCAAATGTTTTTGGAGCAATGTGCTCGAGCTGGACATTTTCTTTTGGAATCCTGCATGTGTTGCGAGTGTCCTAAAAAAGGGTTTCATAAAATATTTACAGAGAAAAGTGAAGTTTTACTAAGATAGTTAGACAAAGCTGAACTCACCTTTGGGTAACAAATAATTGGAATCCGGGAGTGACGGGCAACGCATCCCTGTATCCGGGCACGCAAAGGGAGTTGCGTTCGAGAAGTGAACTCAAGGTAGATGCAACGTCCAGCGCTGCAGAGTCGATGTCCTCAAGTAACAACCAATGGCCGTTTTGTACCGCCTATAAATATAATGTATCAAAATATCAGTCTCCAATCCCCATCATCACATCTTCAATGTTTAATTCATACATGGTACGTATTAAACGTATTTAAATGTAAATTTTTCATAAGCAGTGTTATTTTTGGATCTATTTATGCCTGTTACTATTAGCGAGATGCTTATGTGAAGCATGAAGCTCTAACAAATATTGTTATTACCGATTCCTTTCAGTATGTAGGTAAATAAATGCGTATTTTTTTACAGACGGAAATAAAAACCTACCTCAGTCAACACTCCGGGCCTCCAAATGAATTCTCCCGGGACGTCGGTACACTGATGGGAACCCAACAACATCCTCGAGTCCGTTTGATCTCCTAACTGCACTTTTTTGAACGCAAATTGCTTGCGGCCAGTTATCGCGGCTAAATGTTCTACTAAAGATGTCTTTCCTGAACCCACAGGGCCCAGAAGGCATACTGCTTTACCTATAACATAACAAGACAATATTATTAAGATAAAAGTGTCTTAACACTACAATTTGTTCAGTTTTGCTTCAAAAGGAGATTAAACAAAGTTCTATTTTACAAATTAACAAACAAATACCCAACTCTATTCAAATGATTTAGGCATGCACATTGCGTTTTTCTAGACACAATGAGGGCTATCGTTTTAGCGCTCACCAGTTAGCGCCACTGTAGAGTAAGGTCCTGTCACTTAACAGTGGCACCAACTTGTGAGCATTTTGCACTCATCAAGATGGCGCCACTGTAGAGTAAGGTCCTGTCAATCGCCAGGGGTGCCAACTGTTAAGTATAAAAACGATAGCCCTCATTGAAGCAAGTTTTAACAACGCGTTCTGAATCTGATTGCATTAAGCCATGTTGACCGCGCCAAACGCGAAGTATGCGTGGGCCTATAAGGCTTGTTAACCTTTTCTATAATTTAATGTTTTTAGTGTAAATTACCTGATGCCACAGCTAAAGCCAAGCTCCTCAAATTGCTGACAGTAGATTTGACGGGAACAAGACTACTTTTCTGTACTTGCCCTTTATCATGAATGGGCAACATAATCCCATCAATATTCACAACGCTGTTTAAATTATCCGCTTTGACAGGTTCGTCTATTGGTATCACCCGGCTTATGTCAATACTTGAGAGGTATTTTAGCTCAGCTTCGTTAGGTATACTAAGCTTTTCGCTTAATGCTGCAGACTGTGCTTCTGTCATGTTGGTAACGATAACCATGCATTCCTTGACCATCCTAAAAGTTTTGGATAAAAGATATAAAATGCACGCTCTTTTGTAATTTGCTTTTGGTCTAAAAAAGTCGCCTTTGATCTGTCTCAGCTTTTAAATTTTTTGCGTAACCAAGATATAGCACTGCTTGCTACAATAGATAATAAAAGAAAGATAAATAAATATACTTTAAAAAACGATCATACCTTCGAACTCCAACATCATAGTGGTCACTAAACCGGTGAATAAAAACAGACCAGTCCCATTTGATGGAAAATTCATTTGGTAGTTTTGTGAGCAATTTATAAGAACAAGTGACAATCTGACTGTCTGATAAGTCCCGATGATTACTAATGTATCTCCTTTTCTTAGGAGCCCGAGGGCAATTTTCAACTTCTGATCCGTAAACGGAAAATGGAGGTGTCGGATTGAGCTCAAAATATTTAAGGGCATATCTGTAAAAATATTGAAAAAACAAACAAATTAAAATGTATTTTCAAATCGGTGCTGTAATTTAAAATGTTATAATAATAACTTACTGCAATATATCTGGATGATCGCTCAATATTGCTAAAACATATGAGTTGTCAAGATGCACAAGCCAATCCAAATAATGGTCAGTGCTTTTCTTTATGGGTTTCAGCAGGATTTTGGACGATACCAATGCCAATAGCAAATTGGATACATGCTCTTTTAATATTTCCGCATTAGTAGTATTCACTAGATGATCTGATAATCTATCTATAGCATCTTGAAGCTCTATTTTGCTGCCACACAATGATTTCTGAAACAAAACGTACAGTCATTATTAATTGAAGGCTTTATTATGCCCTTGGCCATGATTGTTTAGCTTTCATTGGGACCGATGTGTTAAAAACCATGATATAACGTAGATACTAACTGCGTGACATAACCTTGAATAATAGCAGCCTGCCCAATTTATTATTTTAGTAACTTAAGAAGTATAAACAATTTAATTTATTATGTAACTATTATTTATTGGCTGGTTTCTTCATTTTATTGCAAATAACTTCAGCGTTGAGTATAAAGAGCAACTAGAGCGTTACACATATTTAGGGAAAATAACACTAGTTTACAAGGTTTTTTACCCAGAGATGAAACTGATATGTATCGGTAGAGTTATTAACCCTTACTTAAAAACTGAACTTAGAAAAAATTTAGGACGTCAAATTTTGTAAATATTGATCATTTTAATTTTTATCATTTTTGTACATTTGTCCCTAAAAACAATCAAAAATAAGTCGTGTTACTCCTTCTTTTATACTGATTAGTATCAGTTTCCCTTATTATAGACCAACAGCAATCCACTAACATATTTTTATCCCAAATTCCTTGGTATCTTTCCTCAAAAACCTTCAAATCCTGGTGAAAACTTTCGCCATGCTCAACACTCACGCTTCCCAGGTTCTCAGGAAAAAAATCCAGGTGAGAATGTAAAAAATGATTTTGNCCCTTAATAATATTAAGCACATAATTATAATGTTATTCCTTCTAAGTTCAATGAGCACTATACAGGGTGTTAGGTAAATGGGTATATGAGCCGACACTAGCCCATGTTAACATGGTCATATAAATGGTATGGTGAAGTCAGAAAATTGATATCTTCATTTTAATTATTTTAATTTTCATACAAATCGGATTTAAAAAAAAATATTTTGTATGAAAATTAAAAAAATTAAAATGATGATATCAAATTTCTGACTTCACCATACCATTTATATGACCATGTTAACATGGGCAAGCGTCGGCTCATATACCCATTTACCTAACACCCTGTATACAGTGTGAGTCACGTTAAAGTGTACATATGAAAATAGATGAAACTAGACCTATTTTTATCGACAAAAAAGAGGTCAAAAAAAATTTGAGATTTTTTTTAATTTTTTATAGAATTTTTTTTCTTCCAATTACTTTATAGTAAAGAAAACGTAATAACTTTTAAACTAAGAGGTATATCCTGATAAAATAAAAAACAGTAATAATGCTAAATAACAGGTGATACTAAAAAAATACATAAAATACACAAAAAAGGCCAACAAATAATAAAAAATGATACTTTTTGAAAAAAATCTGCTTTTAAATACGTGTTTTTTTGGTTATTTGATAAATTTCTCCAAAAAATGCCCCTATAACCGGTGGTTTTTACTACTTTGTATTATTCTCTATCGTATTACCTTCGTAAAACCAAAAATCGCATGTCTCTATCCCTATCACAACATTTGCAATGATCGTTTGAACTAAGCCTCTCCGGGCGCGCAATTCAACGCTTCGTTAACAACGAAACTGAAAATGGCTCTAGATTTGTAATTTAGATAAAGACAAGTAAAATTTAAATAACAACAAAAGATTTCGACGTAAAATAGACATTTTAGTTAAAATTAAAAATTTATCTACCTGCAGGCTGAGAATAATGTTGTGGCAGGCCTTTGTTCAAACGCTCATAGCAAATGTTGTGATAGGGATAGAGACATGCGATTTTTCGTTTTACAAAGATAATACGATGGAGAATAATACAAAGTAATAAAAACCACCTGTTATAGGGGCATTTTTTGGAGAAAATCAAATAACCAAAAAAACACGAATTTAAAAGCAGATTTTTTTCAAAAAGTATCATTTTTTGTTATTTGTTGGCCTTTTTTGTGTATTTTTTTAGTACCGCCTGTTATTTAGCATTATTACGGTTTTTATTTTATCACGATATACCTCTTAGTTTAAAAGTTATTACGTTTTCTTTACAATAAGTAATTGGAAGAAAAAAAAATCTATAAAAAATTTAAAAAAAATCTCAAATTTTTTTTGACCTCTTTTTTGTCGATAAAAATAGGTCTAGTTTCATCTATTTTCATATGTACACTTAAACGTGACTCACACTGTATAATTTAAGATAATATTTACTCTCAATTGACAAATAAATACTTTAATACTTGTTTTTATTGTTATACACCTAGTGTTACATAATAAAGCTGAGCTATTTAAGAAAATCAAACTTCCTGTGGGTTTCAAGCAATTGCTTCTCTTTAATGTATTTTCCTTCTGAAGCAGTGCGTGGTAGTTTATTTTGACTTTCAACAAATAAGGTGAATAGACCTGAAGTCCATTCAATATAATATTTAAACTTTAAAATATTTATAATTAAAATAAAGGGCGGCGGATTTCCGGACGGCCCCGGGCGGCGAAAAGCCACGCTACGCCACTGCCTAACATTTTACAATTGTTCAGTTTTGCTTTAAAAGTAGATTAAACATATAAAATTATCACTTCACGGGATTACCCGGACACTGTTAGTGTAGTGTGTCGGACTGACTGTACCACTGACGAAAATATTGTGCAAATGCGGGTGGGTCAAGAAAACTCATCGCGCCGGAGCAGACGACGCCGCATCTCTTCAGTCTGCCCGCGACCATGACTCGTGCAACGGAGCCGAAACGTCGGGAGGGTAAATATTATTTACCGTTAAAATAGATATTGTTGCAATAAATCCCGTGAAGTGATAATTTTATAGTAAAAAATGCAACATAATAGTTTAAAATATTATAGATTAAACATAGTTCTATTATACCTAACTCTATTCAAACGATTTAGGGTCCATGCACACCGCGTTTTCCAGACACAGCATCGTATCTCTAGTGCGTCATAGCGCATACCGATTGCATTAGCGTTGACCGCGCCAAAAAAACGCGACGAGTGCGTGGGCCACTAACCTTTTCTATATTTTATGTTTTGAGTGTAAATTACCTGATGCCACAGCCAAAGCCAAGCTCCTCAAATTGCTGACTGTAGATTTGACGGGAACAAGACTACTTTTCTGGACTTGCCCTTTATCATGAATGGGTAACATAATCCCATCAATATTCACAACGCTGTTTAAATTCTCCGCTTTAACAGGTTCGTCTATTGGTATCACACGGCTTTTGTCAATACTTGAGAGGTATTTTAGCTCAGCTTCATTTGGTATACTAAGCTTTTCGCTTAATGCTGCAGACTGTGCTTCTGTCATGTTGGTAACGATAACCATGCATTCCTTGACCATCCTAAAAATGTTTCAATAAGATATAAAATGCACACCCATTTGTAATTTACATTAAAAAGTCGCTTTTGATCAGTCTCAGCTTTTAGATTTTTTGCGTAACCAAGATATACTCGTAGTACTGCTTGCTACAATAGATCATATTAAAGGAAGATAAATAAATATACTATAAAAAACGATCATACCTTCGAACTCCGACATCATAGTGGTCACTAAACCGGTGAATAAAAACAGACCAGTCCCATTTGATGGAAATTTCATTTGGTAGTTTTGTGAGCAATTTATAAGAACAAGTGACAATCTGACTGTCTGTTAAGTCTCGATGATTACTAATGTATCTCCTTTTCTTAGGAGCCCGAGGGCAATTTTCAATCTCTGATCCGTAAACGGAAAATGGTGGTGTCGGATTGAGCTCGAAATATTTAAGGGCATATCTGAAAAAACATTAAAAATTATAATTAAAAAATTAAATAAATACATAGCTATATTATTTAAAAAAGTTTTACTTACTGCAATATATCTGGATGATCGCTTAATATTGCTAAAACATATGAGTTGTCGAGATGAACAAGCCAATCCAAATAATGGTCAGTGCTTTTCTTAATGGGTTTCAGCGGGATTTTCGACGATACCAATGCCAATAGCAAATTGGATACATGCTCTTTTAATATTTCCGCATTAGTAGTATTCACAAGATGATCTGATAATCTATCTATAGCATCTTGAAGCTCTATTTTGCTGCCACACAATGATTTCTGAAACAATATTATGTATAGTCATAATAAATTGAAGGCTATATTATGCCCTTGGCCATGATTTATTTTTGTTTAGCTTTCATTGGGACCAATATGTTAAAAAGCATGATATAATGTAGATACTAACTGCATGACATAACCTTGAATAATAGCAGCCTGCCCAATTTATTATTTTAGTAACTTAAGAACTTAAACAATTTAATTTATTATGTAACTATTATTTATTGGCTGGTTTCTTCATTTTATTGCAAATAATTTCAGCGTTGAGTATAAAGAGCAACAAGAGCGTTAAACATGTTTAAGGAAAATAATTATGTATTCCGAGTAAAAACTTATAATTTGTTTTTTTAGTACTTTCTCTACAAAAGTATATGTTTTTAGTTACAACCAGTAATATTATCTTAATGTTTAAGCTTTTGCAGCTTCTAATTTTTAATAACGATGTAAAAAACTAAAGAGAGTGCCATTTAAAATTTATTATTATGCCCATATGGCATCAACTTAAAAAATCGATTGGAGGTCATTTTCTGAACCAATCAAGATCATCTCACTGCACCTAGATGTCATGTAACCTCACTAACGTTTGTGCGTTATATATAAAATAGCTTTTATTGATTTTAAAGCCCCAAACAGGGTGCAAGTTTACCAAACTATGTAAAACACAACTAACCAAAACTTCCTCAACCTCTGCTGTTGACTCCAGAGTACTCTTCGTACAGACATCTTTTAAAGCAACAAAAATATCAACAAAAGACATTTTTCACACCATTACTTAGACTTTTTTATCAAATAGAAATTGTAGCCGGGCACTGCAACAAGTAAACCGCATGTGCATTGCACATGACATGCGCGATTGACACTGACAGCAGTGACAGATATTTGACATTGACAGTTAATGCGTTTCGTTTCACGAATACTATCTTGACCGTCATTGTGCTCCTCATTATCGTTGTTCTAATAGTTCCCAGTGTTCTCACTAAAAAATGAAAAAAATCATTTAGGTTTATCGTTTGAATTTTATTTTCAAAGTTGTTGACTTGAATTCAATAACGAGCTATGAATTTCATAGCTCCAAATTCATGGAACTTCACTAGTTTCTGAACGAAATGATCAATGCGGTCAAACCATAGACAAAGATCGATTGTGTCACTTCCGGTTCTACCGCAACGAGTCGCGAGCGGAGAACTACACGGGCCTTCTGTCTGCCATAGAAATAAGAATTTGTGAAAAATGTCTCTAATCTCCGCTCGTTTGGCCTCTTCCGTGGCCAGGCGTATTCCAAATGCTGCCTCACAGGTACTGTTTCACGATTCGTATATTTAGAAGTGCTTTCAACGTTTGTAAAAGGTATTTTTTGCGCCCGGCGATCGGGTCTTGCTGAACACCAACATGATCGAACTGCAACCATTACTCAATTATCCATATTTTCCTAAGTTCCTACCGCCTTATTGTTCTAAACTGCATATACCTCGATATCTTATTGAAACTTTAGTGAACAAATGTATATTTTGATGTATTTTCTCAATGATACGTGTTATGTAATAAGTGGGTGTTCGGTCTTCTATCAGATTATTGGGTTGCTAAGTGGTGATGAACGTTGAATAATCGTCCAATACCCTCGGACGACGAGCAGTAGTGATAATAAAGTGTCGATAAGTGATGTGGTAATGATGACTTTGGTTATGTTCGGTGGCACAGGTATCGAAGGTCGCGGTGCCCGCCGTGGCGGTAGCCTCCCGCAAGATCCATGTCTCCTGCAGCCAGAGAGCCGCCGAGATCTCCACGATCCTCGAGGAGCGAATTCTCGGAGCCGCGCCCAAGGTCAGTGATCTATTACATTATTACATAAACACATCCCTGTCAGAGAGGTTATAGGGACGTACCTACTCCATTGATAGTAAGTTACAGGATGTTGTTACGTGCTTTTCCGTGGTTATCACAACCAATGTGGGTATTGTTTTATTTTGAAAAAAAAATCTTGGTCCTATTTATTGATCTTGGTGCAAATGTATGATATTATGTTTTTCTTTTCTGACACACAACCTCAATAGTAGTTTTTGATCTCTTACTATTTAAGGAAAAAATTGGTTTGTTTGACTTTGAATAAAAAATACAATAGAATTATGTTTTTTCTTAGGAGATAAAATCTCAGTCAATAGATGAATTTTATTTTAAACTCTTTTTCTATAGGTCAGAGGTCTAAATTGTGCCCAAATACTCATAGGTTTTATTTTATTTCTAGGCTGATTTGGAAGAAACTGGCCGTGTGTTGAGCATTGGTGATGGTATCGCCCGTGTCTATGGTCTTAAGAACATCCAGGCCGAGGAGATGGTGGAATTCTCCTCTGGTCTCAAGGTAAGAAAGATTTCTGTTTACACAGTAATTATCTGAAAACATTATGAGTCAAATAAAAGTAAGCAAAGCAGTCCATAAATTCCTATATTTCAGTGGAGACTAAATGAACTGATGATAATGATAAAAGGCATCCTAAAAACTAGTATTGTCACAATGAGTCTGACCACTTTGTCCTTTCCATTTGAAATATTTTGTGTGCCAAATAATTTCTATTCTTTATGATACACTCCATGACTTTATGTCCTTGTAATAACTGAGCTACTGTCAGGTTTGTAAGATATACTCCAAGCCCCTGAATATCCAAGGGATTTGCTACTACAATCATAGTAGCACTTTAGCTTGTCTAAATCTTTAAAATCTTCACAAAATACCTTCTTTCCTAGGGTATGGCCCTCAACTTGGAGCCCGACAACGTGGGTGTGGTAGTGTTTGGTAACGACAAGCTGATCAAGGAAGGTGACATCGTCAAGCGTACCGGCGCCATCGTCGACGTGCCCGTAGGCGAGCAACTGCTCGGCCGTGTCGTAGACGCTCTGGGTAACGCCATTGACGGCAAGGGACCGCTCGACACCAAGTCGCGTATGCGAGTCGGTATCAAGGCCCCCGGTATCATCCCGCGTGTGTCTGTGCGCGAGCCTATGCAGACTGGTACGTATTACATTTTATTTGCAGTATAATTTGTTGAAATACTGATCATACAGAAAGATGTGATTATGTCTTGCAAAAAACACCTTAAGTCTTTTGACTCACATCATCAATTCAGAAATTAAAAGCTGCTCTATTGAAAATAAATAGGACCAAAGTCAGACATTATATTTTTTTCTCACAAAATTGCATAGTTTTCTTCTAAGTGCATATCACATGAGTATTTTTGATTAACTACATCCAAAGGACCTATCAAAGATAACTTGTTAAAATTTTAATTTGCTTATTTCCGCCATTTCTTATGGAAAAAAAAGTGTAAAGAGTTTACATGCATCCACGCGCCATTTCTTAAGAGCCCGCAAAGAAACTTTAATATGCCCAGGCCTGCATCACACGCCACATCGCAAACCCCGCAAGACGGCGAGCTAGCTACGTAAAAAATCTCTCGGAACCCATTGATTCTATTGACCCCATCTACCCAGGTATCAAGGCCGTCGACTCGCTCGTGCCCATCGGCCGTGGTCAGCGTGAGTTGATCATCGGCGACCGTCAGACCGGCAAGACTGCGTTGGCCATCGACACCATCATCAACCAGCAGCGCTTCAACAAGGGCGAGGATGAGAAGAAGAAGCTGTACTGTATCTACGTCGCCATCGGACAGAAGAGGTCCACCGTCGCTCAGATCGTGAAGAGGCTGACTGACGCTGGTAAGTGGTTAACACTGTCTAAGAATTTCTAGGTGTATTTTTCTCAGTAGGTCCAAAGCAGTCCTGGATCTGTCAATAGGCCGTATAGGCCGCGGCCTAGGGGCGGCAGATTTCAGATGACGCTTACTTGATTTCAGAAGATAAAAGTTAAATAAAGATCCAACCCCACCCTAGCGGCAAAACTGTAAATCCGCCACTGGGTCAAAGTGCCTAAAAGAGTACCTGTCAGTAGGTCTCTCCTAAATAAATTTATGTGCTAATTAACCATTTAAAAATGCTACACAGGATGGCATGCAAGAGATTTTAGGATGGTTTTTGAGAATATCTAAACTTTAATGAAAATAGTCCAGGCATTTTCCCAAAATCACAGAGGAATCGATTTTTGACTGTGCGGCCGGCGAATACTTCAAGAAACACAAATTAATGCTCCTTTGGAATAAATTGGTCTCTGAAATAAAAGCATTATTACCAGATTAAATAAAATCGAAACAGGCACTATAGGAGGTGAAAAAGTATTTGTAGTTCCCCCATTTTTCCCACACAAAATGCTCGCCAGTTGTTACATAATGCCTGTTATAGATTTTCCATGAACTAGGTCACTCTGCAACTTGATTTAAAATAGGTCATCGACTTTTGGATGTTGCACAGGCTTGCAACAATTTGCAATGCAGTCATATTAAGGACATTATATTAGCCTCATCTTCCATAGGTACTGACTAGCTAGACTGAGAGACAGCTTGCACGTAATTATCTCTCTTATCAGATAAATTAGTTGATTCATACTTACTAACCAAACTTAAAAACCACCACTAAGATATTTAGCTATTTATGTTAAGGAGGATTTGATGAGTGCTGCTGACAACGCCACTCTTGTGGCGGAGTTTTGGGCTGACACTGTAGGTTTGTTGTCGACATGAAAAGAAGAAGATGTTCAACTCTTTGAACTAACTTAGACCTATAGATTAGACTGCTAGAACATGTCTGTCATAATCTTGTTGCAAGCAGACATGTGCTTTATAAGGGTTCCTACAGGTACCAATTAAGATCTTAAGCTTTCCTAGGTGCCATCACTGACACCATGATCATTTCTTGGTGCATAATGACTTGTGCATAATGGGTTCACAATAAGAATCGCTCTAACACTACCTTGTCAAGGTAAGCATTTAGCATTAACTCCTTCAGCACCTTGGTGCACACAGATTTGTTCATAAATATAGCTTTACAATTGGAACCAATTCATGTAAACTTAGCCAGGAGCCAGCGTGTTATTGCGTATTTATTACAGTTTACCAATGTTACCCAGGTGTAATGAACTTCACCATCAGCTTGTCTTCTATTTTGTATCTTACGACGTTTATTACAGAACCCAATTTCCAGGTGCCATCAACTACACCATCATCGTGTCCGCCACCGCGTCCGACGCGGCGCCCCTGCAATACCTGGCTCCGTACTCGGGCTGCGCCATGGGAGAGTTCTTCCGTGACAGCGGCAAGCACGCCCTGATCATCTACGACGACTTGTCCAAGCAGGCCGTGGCCTACCGTCAGGTTTGTGAGAACTTTGCATTATAATCAGCATGAGAAGACAGAATCAAGTGGGAATAAATGCTCCATATCACTTCCTGAAGAAGTTCAAATTAATTTATGCTACTTATACGGCCAATTCAGAGCCATCCTCCCACATCAAATTGTGAGAGTTACATCATTACCATCTGATTTATCTCTTCTCTTTGGGCTAACTTGTCTAATGCTCGTTTTCACCATCAATCCCTAATTTTTAAGTGACCCCTATGGTAACAAATAACAGGAATTTTGTTTACATAGGGGTCACTTAAAAATTAGGGATTGATGGTGAAAACGGGCATAACTCTCTGATTTCAGTGATCTCAATTCACTCATTGATATCTATACTTATAATAAATCTGTAGAGAGGTCAATTCTGTACATGAAATATATTTTCAAAATAACTATCAGGGGGTGATTAGTGATCGATACTGATGCCAAAAATGCAATCAGTAAAATTTTTGTCTGTCTGTCTGTCTGTCTGTCTGTCTGTATGTTCCTTATAGAAACAAAAACTGCTCGACGGATTTTAACGAAACTTGGTACAATTATTCTTCATACTCCTGGGCAGGTTATAGGATACTTAGGAATTCCCACGGGAACGGGAATTAGCGGGAAAATCCTTTTGTATGTAAAATCTAAACCGCTTAAGTTAGACGCTTGAAATTTGGCATGTAGGTACCTTAGTAAACTTAGAGCTTAGTTACAACAAGGAATTCTCGAAATTCCTACGGAAACGGTAACAAGAGGGAAAATCCTTTTGTATTAAAAATCTAAACCGCTTAAGTTAGACGCTTGAAATTTTACATGCAGGTACCTTAGTAAACTTAAAGCTTAGTTATAACAGGATATTGCAAAATTCTTACGGGAACGGGAGTTAGCGGGAAAAAACATTTGTATGAAAAAATCTAAGCCACGTAAGATAGACGCTTGAAATTTGGCATGCAGGTACCTTAGTAAATTTAAAGCTTAGTTACAACAGGATATTGCAAAATTCTCACGGGAACGGGAGTTAGCGGGAAAAAACATTTGTATGAAAAAACCGCGTAAGATAGATGAAGGGGGTAAAACGGGATCCACGCGTACGAAGTCGCGGGCGGCCGCTAGTTAAAGAATAATTTTACTGGGTTCTCTTTCTAAATGGTAGATGTTTAATTTCATATCAACCAAGCCAACTTCTAGAAACGAACCTTTTATGGAGTATTTATTAATTTATAAGTGATAGTAAATAAAATAATAATAAAAAATGTTGTAAACAGATGTCTCTGCTGCTGCGTCGTCCCCCGGGTCGTGAGGCCTACCCCGGTGACGTGTTCTACCTCCACTCCCGTCTGCTCGAGCGTGCCGCTAAGATGTAAGCAAAATCTACAGAGCTTTACTGACTTGAAGATAACAATTACATACATAATGATTTGACGATTACGTGTACGCACTATTTTCTATAGCCCGTGTTGCAAATAAAGGAATTTGATTTAGACTTTAAAATATTGAAAATCGTGTAAAGGAAAAACCTTGTCATGTGACAAAAAAGTCTGTATGATAATAATTTAACCCTACTACACCACTTTACTCGCCAAAATCCATTTAGTAATGTTTGTCTGTGAATGCCCCAAATCAAGATAGATTGGGATTGGGAAAGATTACTGATGTTTGCACAAAACTACAAGCACAACCAAGTGGACTTTGTGTGGTTGAATGAATACCCAATCTTTCCTCTTGCATCTCGTTTCAGATAAAATTTATGTGCCAAATATTCAACAAATCTCTCTCCCCAGGTCCGACAAGATGGGCGGTGGCTCCCTGACCGCTCTTCCCGTCATCGAGACCCAGGCCGGTGACGTGTCCGCTTACATTCCCACCAACGTGATCTCCATCACCGATGGACAGATCTTCTTGGAGACTGAGCTGTTCTACAAGGGTATCCGACCGGCCATCAACGTCGGTCTCTCTGTGTCCCGTGTAGGGTCCGCTGCCCAGACCAAGGCCATGAAGCAGGTTGGTTGTTTTTTAGTGCATGACATTTCAGGAACATCTTAGATAACTGCTCAACTCAAATAATTTCACGGCTTAATAGATTCGGTCAGCTGGTAAAAGCAAGCCAAAACGTATGAGAAAGGCGATTATCAGACTGCACCGCGCTCCGCCGCGGTACGCGGGACGACAGATTTAATCATTGTATGCAAGTACCTCAGTTTGTATAGAAAACACGCGCGGCACAACATACTGACAACGCGTCTGCGCGCGGGATTCGTTATTATGTAATCACGCGGAGCGCGGTGCAGTGTGATAATCGCCTCAACTGAAAATCGTTGGGTACTCTACCCGTACCCAATAGCATGGGAGTACTTATGTGTTCCGTCGTCAATGACACATCAATAAGTGAATTGCCCTACCAACTAGGAAAGACGACGCGGTTCTGGAAACAATTTTTCTATCACAAAATTTGAAGTATCACTTCAATATGCTGATGCTACTGAATCAACTATCAGATTCAGACTACATAATATGGGTACAAAGGTTTACGCCCGCGACTTCGACCGCGTATAGTAGACGCTTTTAGCCGTTTCTGTTTTCTAGTTTTGGCGAAACATAAAAAAATATCCAGAGATCCGCACGCGTCTTTCCAGTAGATCACATAAAATCTTTCTAAAACCCAAATGTGGCAACCTAAGTAATATTATCCCTTTCTTCTGTCAAGATCTTGGCTACACAAAAGTTGTAGCTATGGGAGCAATTTTATTTTCATTTCATCCTTACCCACACCCCATTAAACAATCACAAAATACAAAACTAAATCCAATCCCCTCACCAGGTGGCCGGTTCCATGAAGCTGGAGTTGGCCCAGTACCGTGAAGTGGCCGCTTTCGCCCAGTTCGGTTCTGACTTGGACGCCGCCACTCAGCAACTGCTTAACCGTGGTATGCGTCTCACTGAACTGCTCAAGCAGGGACAGTACGTGCCCATGGCTATTGAGGAGCAGGTAAGGGAACTTTTTAATTACTTTTTTCTATTAGGACACCATTTTTTCATG
Organism: Ostrinia furnacalis; assembly: GCF_004193835.3. Taxonomy (NCBI): domain Eukaryota; kingdom Metazoa; phylum Arthropoda; class Insecta; order Lepidoptera; family Crambidae; genus Ostrinia; species Ostrinia furnacalis. The sequence continues at coordinate 120,269 of NW_021131305.1, read as the reverse complement.
TTTGAAGCGCGTTTGTAGCGATATACATGCAAGTACGCAGCCTGTAGACATTTGTAGTAAAACACCGCGCGTTACTGAAATACAACATGAAATATTGGGACTGGTACAGTCAGCTTCAAATAGTTCGTGACACCCAAAGCGTGCCCAAAGGGCTGGAAATTTATACTCCGACAAACGTTACTTCGACATTACGACACTACACTACTCAAGACGCCTTTGTCTGAGTAGTGGTGTCGAAGTCATGTCGATATTCAGTAGTGTTGGAGTTTATTTAGGTAGCCCACTCAAAGTGGCCAAAAAGTTGACAAGACTACATTAGTCCAATGGTAAACGAAATGTTGCGAACTTTTTGGCTACTTAGTGTCACGAACTATTCGAAGCTTACAATATCTACCAGCTAAGTGCTACATTAGATCATTCATTCATCGTTACTCTTACTATACTATTGTATGGTCGCCAGCAAATGTACAGGTATTTAGCTCGACGATGCTGCCACCGCAACGGATGCGCTCGTTTGCCAAAGATGTGACGTCACAGATATTCTAAGCGTGAATTGCCCTTCATTCACTAAACTGAAATGGAAATATCCCATCATACACATAGTAACTCGCGATTGTTAGTTGATTTTGACCCATTTTTTGTTAGTTCCACGAGTTTTAAAATAGATTCCTTATGAGCAAGAATATGATGTTTTTTTGTTTCTCAGGTCGCCATCATCTACTGCGGTGTCCGTGGACACCTCGACAAACTGGACCCCACCAAGATCACCGCTTTCGAGAAGGAGTTCACCCAGCACATCAAGACCAGCCACCAGAGCCTGCTCGCCACCATCGCCAAGGACGGACAGATCACGCCCGAGTCTGATGCCTCCCTCAAGAAGATCGTCACCGACTTCATCGCGACCTTCTCTTCCCAGTGAAGCCCCTAGCGTAGACTTCGCGAATCGGCGTCGACATGACATTGTACCCGGCATTTGATTACTCAGTACAATCCCATGTCAACCCAGCAATAAAATATTAAGTAGCTTATTAGCGGAAATTCTGCTCCTGGCGAGCACAGTCTCCGCTAATGGTGTAAGTGTAGTTATCATTCGTATGGACTGTATTGAATGTTGATACAATCATGGAATGTATTTATCTCGAGGCAGGAGTGGTTATACATAATTAAACTTCTTAAAAACGTTTTTGGTTTTTTTATTACTTATCCTGATCCATCCCATCCCAGTCAGGTGAATGGCGACAGTATGTTTCAATTCTCTACCAGATTCAGTCCAGTCAGATTTTTTTATTTCCATATGCCGGTTTACTCGAAATGGATCGAGCGATAGATCTCATTTTGAAGACAGGGGCGGCAGCATAGCGAAAATATGTGCACAGACACAGAGCATCCCGTTCCCCACTAATACCTTCGCACGCCTTGTAAACCCAAAGGCATCATTTGAGTTCTCACGCCTCTCGAACGAACGCTGCTATAGCATCTCGTCTCCTTCATCAGTCGAAAATTTCGAGCCAACTTTACGGTCGATTTGTACGATTATTAGTACAACCACCTTGCTTCGCAACAAAACTTAGCTAGCGAAGAAATGGCTTGCAGCATGCAGTAGAGAAACGATGTTACACCATGAATGAGAAATAGCAGAGCTGTTCTGTGCCCAACATGTTGAGGAGGTGATACTGCTGGCAGTAAAGCTGCATCAGCTTAAAATTTTAGTGCTCTGTCTGGAAGTGACTCACAGCCTTTAATGAATTTCACTCGATATTTTTAGCAAGCATGTAAATACTAGGTTCTTCATTTCCTGAGACAAAAATTAAAAGTTGGATATGTCAAATTGACACATGTCAAAGTCAACGTGGAAAATATCGATTTTGGTTTGTGGAGGAGGTATCTGCCGCATTTATTTAATTTAGAAAAACATCTTTATTAATTNCATTTGCCTGAAACTGTCTGTCTGTCTGTCTGTCCGTCTGTCTGTCTGTCTGTCTGTATGTTCCTTATAGAAACAAACGAAACTTGGTACAATTATTCTTCATACTCCTGGGCAGGTTATAGTATACTTAGGAATTCCCACGGGAACGGGAATTAGCGGGAAAATCCTTTTGTATGAAAAATCTAAACCGCTTAAGTTAGACGCTTGAAATTTGGCGTGCAGGTTACTAAGGTGTAAACGTAAAGCTTAGTTACAACAAGATATTGCAAAAAATTCCCACGGGAACGGGAGTTAGCGGGAAAAAACATTTGTATGAAAAAATCTAAACCGCGTAAGATGGATGAAGGGAGTAAAACGGGATCCACGCGTACGAAGTCGCGGGCGGCCGCTAGTTTTATCTAAAACTACACATTCGGCGTAAAATGTTAAAAGTAGGTATTTTTTACTTTTTGAAGCACTAAAAGCAGTTTGAAATGCGCGGAGCAGAAATGGAGTTAAATGCACGCAGAGAGAAGTTGTGAAGGACGTTTCAAATATGTTTTATTTTAAACGTTGAGTTTCAAGCTTTTGGCGTGCGAATTGTTTCTAGCGGTTTTATAATCCGAATGCATTTCAAAACTAAAATTTTGTCTAATACACGTTTTAAGCTAAATGTGTATTTGTAGTCTACTCGCACACTTGTGTATATGGCGCCAATACAGACACCACTTTATTACTGCATTATGATCTTCAAGTCGCCTCAGCATTTTTAGCTTGGCAATCACAGATAGGTTTACTCCTGTCATGAGTATGAGTGATGTTACTCGATGCTTAATAATATACTATACGCTTTTATCGTGGAGTATACGCAGTTGAACCCGCAACCTCTTGTACCTATCTGTGTGCTGCTCAGCCATTGCGTCAAATCATAGTCATAGTCATAGTAATTTATTCCATTAACAATAACATTATCGTATTGGATAATAAATCAGTCGCTTAGTAGCTACGAGTATAAAAAACTCAAAACTCATTTTATTTTTCAAGCAGACTTTTAAAAAGCACTTTTACACGTCCCAGTATTAACCCTACCACTGCTTCGGGACAATAAATGGCCCAGAAGAAGCTGCGCAAGAAACTCAGTGACTATGAAAGAAAAATCACATCAGCTACCCGATTTAGCCTTCAAAATACTAACTTTAGTGTCCTAGATTTAGACTACAGGTGGTTTGAAGCGTGAATATTTGAAAGCGTTTCGGTCTAGATCCTAAAGTGCTACCTAAATCTCACAAATATTTCAAATTGCAAGCTGGAAGTTCTGCGAATGGTTTAATGTTACATAACAGTTCTACAAATGTTTTATTTTGAACTAGGAGTAGGTAAATGGAAGTAGGTATATTGCACTACTGTCCCAAGTAACATTTTACTCCATTTAAGAGTTCAATAGTCGTTCACATGTACTCCACAAGCTGTGTATGTCAGCTGTATACGAGCTGTATAGCTTGCTATAATGCTTTTATAGAACCAGTTTGGGCACAAATTAGACAGCTTTAAGTTCACTATGGCTGTACATTAGCAGTATAATAGCATTATAATAGCAGTTTAAGTAGTAACATAGAAAGAAAGAAAGAAAGAAAAATTATTTTACTTAAGGCTGACTTACGGCACTATATGGGACGCAGTGTGAACCATACAACGTACGTGAGGACAATAAAGAGTAACAAGTGGCTAAATGCACAGCTTTCAAAGTTATAAAGTCCGACAAAAGTACACAAACAAGTCCTACTACAGCTACTAGCTGTATAACAGTCTAAAACAAGTAAACATAACAGCCTTTGGCTTTATAAATGACCACGTGTGTTCTATTAAAATGCTAGCTCTATAACATCGTACAAGTAGGCCGTTAAACAGCAGTTGCCGTATCTCTACCCTCCTATAATGCTCTTAGTCAGACGGCTGACTAAAGGATAGTTGTTAGAGTATTATAACACCAACAATCGTATAAAAGTATAACTCTACACTAGTCTACACTCCTATAAGTCCCTTAGACAGGTATAGGTGTAATTAATTGCAATAATACAGCTTATACATCACGAGTGAACTGTACTAATGCTTTTAGTACACATTGGAACTAAATGTGAACTCTTAAATGGAGTAAAATGTTACTTGGGGTAGGTTGCAGTACTGGAGGAATTTTTTTTTAAATTATGGTATTAGTATTTAATTGATGGTAAACTCTTAAGTTTTGGATACGATTTCCAGCTGGGACTAAAATAAATTCGTTTGAGGAACTCTCACTGAAAGTAGGAACGTTCAATGGTATAAAGTCGTTTATTTTAAAGTAAGAGTGAAGTAGGTAAATGGAATATGATGTAGAAAAGTACTAAAATCAGGTCCTGTGCTTCCATAAGCACAGGACAGGATAATTTTTTTTCGTCAGACCATTCTGACGAAAAAAATATATACACCATTGTATACACAGGTACTTACACCATTGTATAGTTGTAATGGAACTAAAGGCTGTATAAAAATGCGCATAGCTGCTGCAATAAGTCTGTAGTCTGTAGTGGACGCTCCAGTGGTCACGTCTAGCTCTAAAGGGAATAGTCAGATTGCTTCTATAGCCATAAAGCAGCTGCGAGTTATTTAGAGCAGCCAAAAATATCGATAAGCTTTTCAATGTTCTCTAAAAGTCAGCAATTGACTATAGTTTTGGATTAGTAATCGTACACCACCACAGTAATATCAGTTGCTTTATGGCGATGGTAATGTCTCGTTCGTATTATTGTTACCTACTATCAATAGTTGTACTATATTAAGTACATAACCCCTCTTTTCCTTCACTGCACTGCAACTCCTGTTATTCGAAGTTATACAGCTTGATTGATCGCCAATACAAACCCAAACAGTGATTTAGGCTAAATTAGTCACGGGGAAAGTTAAACTGTAATTTGGCAACAAAATAAACCGAGATATCGATTTCCTTCCATTGCAAAGCTTACTTACGACTTGCGACTTACGGAGGTAGGTAATATTTTGGAATGTTATCGATATTTTTATCTATTTCCAGCAACACTACAAGACCAGGCTTTCCCAAGTACACCTCAGGCGACTTTGATAAATTTATACTTCCCCGCTCCACTCAATTCGATTTGGTTCAAGAAGACCCTCTGACCAAATTGGTTTTATGAGACGTTTTAGACGTAAAGTGACTTTAATATCTCTTTTAGAGGGGATTCTGTACTTGTGCAAGTACAGACAGTTTCTTTGTGAAAGAAGATGTGGAAAACTAAAAAATACAGACTCCATAGATGGAGATTCTATATGTACAAGTAGAGACAGGCAGTTTCTTTATGAAGGTAGAATACCAAATTTATAAAAATACAGTTCAAGTACAAGGAAAGAAACCTTTTATGATTGAGTAATATAATAATCAAATAATATAGACTTTAGAATCGAAAAATATTTAATTAGAGAAAAAAAAACAAAAGAAATAATAAAAAACTTTCAGTTTTGCCCTTAAGGAGCCTTTACATGTCTCATAATCTTTTTGCCCTACCAGCTGTTTCATTTCAAAAGATTATGTTCCCAATAAAGGCTTATTAGGCCGGGCAACCTTAATTTCAGATTTTGCCCGCCACGCACATTTAAAAAGGTCACCCTGTATTATGTAAGGCCCCTCGCCCACGGCTACTTTTTGCAGTGATGCTGTCGCGCGTTTACAGCAGCGCAACTGTATCGATGCAAACGCGCGACCGTATCGGACGACATCGGGGAGAGAACGGAGGGAGGGTGGTGCGGTAACTGCAGCGATCGGAGGTAATTTTGTACCGTTACTGAATCGCGTATGCATCGCGACAGAAGCGCGACAGTATCGTATTTGCAACACGGCTAAATCGTGTTTATGGGAGGATACAGTTAGCTGGGCTGGAAGACGTAGCGTGGGCAAGCCTCCTACTATGTGGACCGACGATCTGGTAAAGGTCGCGGAAAGAGCCTGGATGCAGGCAGCGCAGAACCGTTCATTGTGAAAAACCTTGGGGAGGCCTTTGTCCAGCAGTGGACGTCATTTGGCTGAAAAGAACGAACGGACGAACATAATTTGCGACTGTATCGATGCGAACGCGCGACAGAATCGCTAATGCTTCGCTACAAAAAGTCGCCGTGGGCGAGGGGCCTAAGGTACTTATATTGTAATTTCAACTTGGAAGGCTTCGGTTTTAATTAAATCGAAATGATACTTATTTAAATAAGACAACCCTTTGATGATTTATCGATTTCAGAGCCAGTATCCTCAGGGTGATTACTGTGATTTATTAAGAAGAGCTTCGGCGTAAATGGCAATATTGACGAACTTATAATGGCATTACTGGATTCTAATATGTATAATGGTGAAAGAATTTTCAGCTCAGTAGTTTCGAACTCTTTTTAATATTCATGATAATCATCATCATCCATCATAGCCATAGAACGTCCACTGCTGAACATAGGCCGCCCCCAATGCTTTCTATGTTGCCCGGGGGTGCGTGACAGTTTATATAAGTTTATATGATATACATTCATTTCAATAACGTTCATATTGTATAATAAACGTATGTTATAAAAACACTTGATATAATTTTTTTACATAATAATGTTTACTTCATATAATAAATAATTTCTAATAATGTCATTTCAGATACCAATCAAAACGCATAAAGACATTTGATATAAACTTTACTTGATCTAAGACTCATTTGATGTAATTTTGTTTAATATAAATAATAACCATTACATAAAATAAATATTATTGGTTATAACGACTATTTGGTATAAGTACTCTTTACTCGTAATTGATATAATTTCTGATAGATATGACTTTTAGTATGTTCTTCTTTAGCTTGACTAATAAATGACTTTAGTGACAAAAACGAATCGCCGTAAAACCGACTCCACGTAGTCTTGTCTGCCCTACCCCTAGAGTGTAATTTAGAAGCGCGTAGGCACGGAGGGGCGAGGCGGCCCGCGGGCTGAGGAGCAGGTGGCTGGAAGCAAGGCGCCGCGGCTGAGGCTGGCCGGCGAAGCCGGCCAGCAAGCCGAAGACACGGTGTCGAGCGAAAGCCATCTGCGACGATTAGCACGCGAGGGACCGCCAGACCACCGCAGTGCCGGAGCCGTGACAGAAGTCTCAAGTTTTTAGTCAAATTTGCATGCTGCATGCCTGCTTGCTTGCCTGCTTGCTTGCTTGCCTGCTTGCTTGCCTACTTGCTTGCCTGCTTGCTAGCTTGCTTGCTAGCTTGCTTGCTGCTTGCTTGCCTGCATGCTAGCTTGCTTGCTAGCTTGCTTGCTTGTTCGCTTGCTTGCTTGCTCGTTTGCTAGCTTGCTTGTTTGCTTGCTGCATGCAATGCTTATTATAACAATTGAACTTTATGTAAAATTACTATTGTTATATGATTTAAGTTTTATAGGAAAAGAATTTTATCTCATTTGATTGTTCGACATTTTATTTTTATATGATTTAAATGTTATTTGTTTTAAATAGTATACATTGTAAGTTTTATAGAAAATATTCATTATATCAAACCATTTTATATCAGTTGCTAGTTATTTGTCTTAAAATTATTCGTTTTAAAATTATATTAGGTATTCGTTTATTATAGTAAATAATTATTATGAAGTTTCGTAAAATCCGTTCTTAGCGGATGCCTACGTCATAACGTCTACCTGCATGCCAAATTTCAGCCCGATCCGTCCAGTGGTTTGGGCTGTGCGTTGATAGATCACTATGTCAGTCAGTCAGTCAGTCACCTTTGAGTTATAAATGTCGTATATTTAGATTTGGTCAATACTCCCATCGCTGGCCAGACAGGTTGGGGAGGTTTATTTTTGTTGTTGCCATATTGTTTCCATTCGTCTCCTCTTACGACATCCACGGGAAGAGAAGTAGTGGTGTGGTTTTATTCTACTCTGTAGCAACCACTTGCTTGCTTTCATTGTATTCAATCTAATTTTATTCGTTCACCAGGCAAGTAGCTATTATTCTAGCTACTCTTTGCCACTAGAGGGTGCTAAATCGGATTCATGTTAGTTCTGAGTAGGGAGACCGCATTACAGGATTTTTCAGGATGGATTGTCATCAAAGTGGCACCTGCTGTTAAGTTAAATGTAGTCAAGGATGGTACACCTGCCCTGTAAGTGCCTATTCAGTCAGGCCTTGAAGTGGCCCAGAATAAAGTGTTCGGGAAAAACAGCAGCAGGCAGTAAATTTCAGTCTAACAAAGCTAGCTGTTAACAATAAACTACAGTCCCTAGCTTTTAACAATAATCGAAGGTTGCTGTACTGTGAAAGTTCTTTTCTTTCTTTTTATAGAGGCAAAAAAGAGACACAGCATTCGTCTTTTTGATTCCAGACCATAAAATCTAGAGCCAGTCCTGCAAATATCCAGTCTCATGGTTTTCCTACACCATAAACCGTAATTTATCTATACCCATTGACCTATATCCGGGGTTTATTGAATCATCCGAGTACTGGATGCTTTGTCATGCCGTTTTATGAAAAATAGATTAGGAATTTACGACAGGAACGGTGTTTGGATGTTTTTTATGAGTACCATGAGAATTTATAAAATAGTAAAATTCAAACGTAGGTTAAGATGTCAGTCAAAAACATAAATAGTACACTGCGAACTGATACATAAATAAGAGTTTTTGAGTTCCATACCAAGGGGTTCCGAAGGGATCTTATTATTAAGCCATCACTTCGCTGTTTGTCGAGCACTTTAAATATTAATCGCTATAGTGACAAAACTTTAGTTTTAAGAAATATAAAGTTACACCCGTATTCACAAACGATGCTTGCTTAAGTAACGTAGAAAATCAAACGCACAGCGTTGAATAGCACTGTGATTGGTTCGCGTGTGACCCTGTGCGTCCACGCGCACTGTGAGACCTCATAGTAATGTTTGTGAATACGGGTGTTAATTTACTATAAACAAATAATAACAATAAATAATAAATATCGTTGAACATTTTACACTGCGCTTCTAGTCGCAAACTAAGCAAAGCTTGTACTATGGGTACTAGACAACGGATATAAACATACTAAAATACTTTTTTTTTGTAAATACACACACCGGCAGATTTAGAGGAACGGAAAAAAAAGCATCAATATCATCATTATTTTAGGAAAAAAAATGCCTAATTATTACATTATTTTTTAATTTAATTCTAAATATGAAAAAAATAATTGCCAACAGTATATTTTTTTAATTATTTTGTTTAAATTACCCCATCAACAGTTTCGTTGAGTGTTTTGAATTGAATGAAGCTTTTGCTAATTTGGATTTCTTTTACGTGAAAGATGTTTTTTTCTGAGAATTTTGTTGTGTAAGCATTCAGTTACTTATAAGGGTTTATTATGCCCAGCTTAGCACCGTCAGAAATCATTAAGGCAGATGAAATGAGAAGTAACGGCCATGCATACAAATCGGCTGCCGTAAGACGTCGTTGATCAGTATCGACCACCCATGGCAGTAACCAACGGTACAGATTGATCATTTCTGTCGTTAGGAGGAGGGTTCAAGTCAGAAAAAGGCGTACTTCGCGACGGGATGACCGTTTTTTACAACTTCGAGTTTTCAGAAAGTCGCGGTTACCTGCTGTTCAAGCCAGAAATAACCTTAAAGACACTCGAGGAGTAAGAGTGACTGAGCCCACAGTTCACAGGAGATTTACTGAAGTTGGTATAGGGTCGTGCATACCCGAGAAAGCTCCAACTTGTGACACAGCACCGAAAAAACATATTGAACTTTTCACGTGAATATCGTGATTGGGTCTTGAACGACTGGAGGCATGATCTCTTCACTTATGAGTGCAGAGTTCTCTTAAACCAGATCGATGGAAGATAGCGAATATGGAGACACAAAGAGAACGTAACATTTAGTCTTAATTTTGAAAATATCGTGGTTTATGGAGGTAGCTTAATTCTGGTGTGGGGAAGGATTTTTTTGGGAGCTCGCACGGAGTTAGTGGTGGGTGATGGAGGAAATACGACTTCTGAATGGTACACTAGGAACATTTTAGAAGAACATGATGTGCCATTTACTCCATTTATTGTGGACTCCTTTAGTTTAATTCACGATAATGTTCGTTTTCACAGTGCTCGCTCAGTACAGGCACATCTAAACCATTTGGATATACCCATGATGCAGTGGCTGGCAAGATCCCTAGACAAGAATCCTATAGAGCATGTCTTGGACTTTCTTAAAAGATGTGTTAAACTCAGAATACCACCGGTGGTGTTGAGAAACGCGTTACTAGAGGAATGGCAGACATTGCCCCAAAATACCCTTCATATCATTAACTGCAGCATGCTCAGATGAATGGAAACCATCATCAGAGCAAGAGGGGGAAATACCCATCATTAATTCATTCATTTGGATAGTGATAAGCTACCCTAATTTTTAATCTGGCCACAATTTCTAATTTTTGTTCAAAACTGAAAAATTGAAATTTCGTTTCGATGATTTTTTATTAAATAAAAACGACTAAATATTTAAAAAATATATGTTATTTTATTTTATTTTAATTATCTCTTTATTTTGTATAATAAATATTTCATAGATCAGTAGTAATTTTCCTTATTTTCATACTTTTTTTTGCGTTCCGCTAAATCTGCCGGTGTGTGTACATACTTATTATACATAGAAAACACAAAGATGGAAACGATGACGAATTACTCAGTAAAATCCCAATCTAAAGTTTTACTAACATCTCGCAGCACCATGAACCCAATTAAGCAAACTCCAAACACAATTTGCCTCCAGCTCCGTCAATAGAAGATTTAATTGTCCGTCCAATTTGCCGTATAATGGGCGAAACAAAACTCTAAATGAGACCCCACACGTCTGCAGCCATTCCAAAGTCCTATTTCCGGTTGTACAGTTCCGTGGTTGCACTTCTGAAGTGTTAGTTTGGTGTATCCGGCTCGAAGGACCATGTTTAGAAATATTAAGGAGTCTGTTGATGAGAATGAACTGGTTGTTGTTTTAGACTATGTCCTCTAACATTCAGTACTTATTGAGTTAAACGACATAATTTATAGATAACGGCAACATTTTATTATTCCGCTATTTAAAATAGATTCTTGACAATTTGGTTGTACATTTTCCTGAGGAACTGGGTTTGTTTCTCTGGTGGGATACTTAAGAACAAATTTTGTTTGAGGGGACTTTCTCTGGAAGGAAATTAACGTTTAAGCAGTAGCGGACAGAAGCGAGTTAAAAATAAAGTTCTTCAAAATAGCAGCGCCTGAAAAGAAAACAGAGGCAATGTAGCATAACCACCGACGCGGCGGTTGCGGGAGCCTTCCTATTAGGCGCCGACAAGGAATAATTACGACAATATAATATTCCTGACCGCCCGAATAGCTGAAGAGTTGAGCTGTGGTTTGAGCGGTTTTGGGAAGCCAAACAAACGAATTATTTTGTTACTATTTTTATAGCTAAGTTCTAAAAATCTGATCATTATTCACTAGTATAAGGTAGGCAAAAATTATCTATACCTAAGGTACACACAAATCTTGTGCAAAACGATCCAAAGTTAGGTAATAACAACTCCAACTCTTAACACTCGTAAGTAATAAAGGTCTGCGTTCTTCTGCACCTTCATCATCATCATCATTTCTGCCACAGGACGTTCATTGCTGAAGGCCTCCTTCAATGATTTCCAGATGGATCGATTGGTAATGATGGCCTGCATCCAGCACCTTCCTGCTGCCTTTATGAGATCTTCTGCACCTTAGTATAGATAGAAGATTATGTATAGTCTGGTCTGCGAGCACGTAGAATTTTGTCCAATGACCCCAAGCTACCCATTCTTATCGCTCGCGCGTAATTATGTTGCTGTCGCGCTCGCACACTCACTGCGGGCGCCCGTCGCTCAGTCGCGACAGCAATATAATTACGCGCTAGCGATAAGAATGGGTAGCTTGGGGTCATTGGACAAAATTCTATGTGCTCACAGACCGGGCTTTAGTAATATACTAAAGCCCGGATTGATACCTTCAAGTCTCTAAAAAGAAACCAAAACGCTGACTATTAGAGTTGTAGAAGCCATCGTTTCTAATTTTGTTTACACCTTTCCGCTGATACTGAAGCCACAACCTGCCAGCCTCGTGAAAATTCGTTCGCAAAATAGGTTCTACGCCTCTAATGGCGGGCGGCACGACAAACCAACGCTCCTCGTAATTACGTATTTTCATCACGGCCAGCCTTCCATGAGAGCGCCAATTAGACTGCGCAGTTTTCAGTATAGACATTTTTATCACGCTGACTTTATACAGGGTGTGAGTGGAAAAAAGTTTGTTAGCGAGCTATGTATCATAATAATTGAAAATCATTGGAAATCCACATTTTTTAATTTTCTCTGGAAATTTTAGACATTCCGCATATTTTAAACTTTTTTTTACGTTCGAGGACTATGGAGTGGCGACAAGAAAGTAATTTGAATATGAATGACAAATGGATTTATTTCGTGGAATTCAAACATTCCTAGTAATTATTTTCCTCGAATTCCACATCGCGGAAAGCTACTAGGTGCTCCGGAGTATTTTCTCTCAAATAGGAATTATTTTTTAACAAAGAATTCAGTTGATTAAAAGATCTTGGTAAACATTTTTCATAGCTTTTTTATTGCCTAGTTTTATTAAAACTTTCATTAATAACTTATATTTTTTAAAGTGGGCTTATAAAAATCGCTTTTAATGTCTAAGTATTTAACCCTCATCTCAGCCATAGGACGTCCACTGCTGAACATAGCCCTCCTCCAATGCTTTCCATGTTCCTGCCTGCATCTAGTGCGACTAAGATGGCTTCTTCTTCTTCTTTTCGTGTCGACAACAAACCTACACAGTGTCAGCCCAAAACTCCGCCACAAGAGTGGCGTTGTCAGTAGCACTCATCAAATCCTCCTGAGTGCAGTTGCTTGGGCACTCAGGGCATGACATCTACACTAAGATGGCTAATATGATGATGATGATGATGATTTTCTCGGGACAATAATACTGTAGTGTGTGATGTTAGTGTTTTGTAAGTATTATAATTATGCAGTGCAGCAACTAAGTATCATAATTAATAGGCAGTGTGTGTGTGCTAAAGTGCAGTGAGTGTTAAAAGATCAAAGGGGTAGCTTATAATGGCAACACCTGCCATTTTGTTGTGTGGTACAATGTACCGTTGAGAACGTTAATTTATTTCGTTTGACTCGATTTTCTTATAGACGCCGTATTTATTATTACTCTACTCATTTATTTATTCACTCACTTGAAAAACCGGCAGCAAAAATAAACTTAATACATAAGTATACTTAACTCCAAACCTCTATCGGCGTTTGGGTAAAAAAACACCCAGTGTAACCAAATTATTCAGTGGTGTAACATAATATGGGACCTTGTGGGACGTCCAATCACAAGGTGGACCGACGACCTCATGAAGGTAGCAGGAAGGCGCTGGATGCAGGCCGCTACCAATCGCGCTATATGGAAATCATTAGGGGAGGCCTATCCTATGTTCAGCAGTGGACGTCCTGTGGCTGAAATGATGATGATGATGTAACTATGATAGTGTTTTAGATCCATCAGATCTCGTAACTTACACCACAGCCCATCGTAATGAAATCGACGCGTCCGATGCATCGATTATCGTCAGTGGTTAGGCACTTTGTCGGGGCGTGAATCGATACATTTAGTCGATTAATTTCTCGTAGAAAACGTGTAGGTGTACATGTAACGTTTAAGTTGTATGTTAACGTACTGTGTAGATTCGTACAGTAACTGAATAATGGCTTGCAAAACGTATTTATGCCGCGCTGTAAGCACACTATAGGTATTTATCTTCAAAAGTTGCAAATAAGTTCTTCACACTTTCGTTGCGGGTCCAATGACAGTTTAACTTTCCCCCGGGACAAACTTGACCTTCACTGGTTGGATTTTTATTGGAGGTCAAGCTGTAGGTCCTACACAGGAATTGCAGCGGTGGTAACGAGAGGTGGGAATAGTCAAATAAGCTTTCAAATAGTCAATAGCTCGAGAAGTGGCACGGGTGCACGTAGCTCGCAAAGCTGATGGTCGTTAGGGCAGAAAAGTTCTCAAGTGGCGATCTCGGAATAGATGACGTAGTGTAGGCAGGCCTTCCGCTTGGTGGACCGAAAGGTCCTAGTAGGCACCTGGATGCGGGCAGCGCAGGACCAGTAGATGTGGAAATCCTTGGGGAGGCCTTTGTCCAGCAGCAGACAACTTTTGGTTAAATCGATTTTAAGAACAACAGAGTCATTTTCTGGGGTCTAAGAAAGGCACAGAAGGAGTGTTGTGAAATAACATACGACGTGAGTATGCAGTCTGAAGCACATCTAACGTTTGACGTCACCAATACACAATCCCATACCGCTCCCATACCTCAAGCACTGCGCTACTATAGTTAACGGGACTATTCCCGCCTCTCGTTCCCACCGCTGCAACTTCTGTGTAGCCAGGATCTACAGCTTGACCGCCATAAACCCAACCAATGAAGGTTAAGTTTGTCCCGGGGGAAAGTTAAACTGTCATTGAACCCGCAACGAAATTAATCAGAACAACATAGGAGTTCGAAATTAAGGTTCGACTTCCCTCCATTGCAAAGCGGATGATGACAAACAAAGGTTAAAACCCTTGCCAAGAATAGCTAGTCTGATATGGCGACTACCCTGTATACTTTCCTTCTAAAAATGCGACCACTTCTGGCCTGTACTTAGCAGCCAGATATTTTCGGGGCCGCTCGTCCATCATACCCTTTCGATTTTTTGCCGAACTGCGCTTAGCTTTTTTCGTGAATTATTGCTTATGGCCAGTAGTTTCTCGATAAACTGCAGAAGTTGGGTAAAAAGGGGTCAAGGAGTGTTTGTTTGAACGAGTGTTAACAAGTTTTTACATAGGATCAGATTCTGCGATACAGCTGTCGTTGAAAACGAAAGTCAATAGATGACTATTTTTGTCCATTGCAACAGCTACTAAAATTGTGTTAACCAAAAAATATTACCTTAGTAAAGTACCATTACGTACAATACAAATTATTCTATTCTAAAGTTACACGTTAGATTTTCTGTTGTATTACACACACAATCATAATTATTATTTTAAAGACTGTAAACCCTTGAAAAAAGGCTGACAATAGTGACTGAGTTTCTTGCGCTGCTTTTTCTCAGCACTGGCCCCAAGCAGTTGTAGGGTTAATACTGGGACGTGTAAAAGTGCTTTTTAAAAGCCTACTTACAAAAATAAAATGAGTTTATATGTTATGTCATCAATAATTACATGGAATAATTTTATACCTATTTGTTCTTGTAAAACCTTCTTTATCACAAATAGCAAAGGGTGTAATTTTGTTCATTGTTGCAGGGAGGTGCGGCGAGGGTAGCCCTTGCGAGCAACTATGCAGAGAGCTACACGATGGCACCTATGAATGTGGCTGTAGCCCGGGCTACGTGCTACACGTCAATGGCTACGGGTGTCTAGGTGAGTGCTACAATATTGCTACGGAACTCTTTATTAGCTACGTGAAGGCAGTGTAAAGTCCGGTCGCCGAGCACGTAGTATTTCGTCTGGCACACTCACGGCGGCCGCCCGTCGAACAGTCACGACACTACGACAGCAATATAATTACACCCGAGCGATAAGGATGGGTAGCTTGGGGTCATTGGACGAAATTCTACGTGCTCGGTGACCGGACTTTAGTATCGCTAGGTGCTACACGTAACGACTATTAGTGTCTCAATAAGCGTTACAACATTTCTTTCGCTATAGAATTAAGCTACGTGTAGTATGTTACTACTATAATTTCTGTGGTGAGTGCACTGTAGTATTGCTACGTGTCTCAACTAGTCAATGGTGTCTAGTTGAGTGCTACAACATTACTTTCGCTACAAAATTCCTCATCAACTACGTGTAGCATGTAACTTCCGAGTAAAGGCAGTGTAGTATCGCTACGTGCTACACTTAACAACTACGGTGTCTAGATAAGCTTTACAATTTAACTAAGCTACGTGTAGCATGTTACATGTGCTACGTGTATGTAGCACGTAGTAATGTGTCTAGGTAAGTGCTACAACGTTGCTTTCGCTACGAAATTCAGACGCTACGTGTAACGCTACGTGCGTCGCTACGTGCTACACGTAACGACTACGAGCGGGTGCTACAAAATTACTCCTACTACAGAGGTCTTTATAAGTGTCGTTTACCTTTTGTGTTACGTCAAAATAACTTCTGTGTGAATGCGAAGTATTGCTTGACGTTAGTGATGACTACGGGTATGCAGGAAAGCGCTACAATGCTAAAACTCTGAAGCTACGTGTAGCATGTAACGTAATGTGAGGGCATTGTAGTATCACTACGTGCTACAATGTTTATCATGCTACAAAACTCTAAGTGTAATCGTGTAGCATGTAACAATATCTGTGTGGGTGCTCTGTAGTATTGCTACGTGCTACACGTAACTGATACGGATGTCTAAGGAACTAAGTAAGTGCTAGAATTTCTTTATCTTTTCTTTTTATCAGTTGTGTTTTAGGCGTTTGTTATTAAGTATACGAATATTATACCAAAGCCTAATAAGGTTAGAAATTCGGGTATCAATTATTAGGGCATCCGTTTTCTTAATTAATATGCTGTAGTAACTAAATAAACAACCTATAAATAATTATAGCAATACTAGGTAATCATTATGCCCATTAATTAATTATATTTAAATTATTGTCGATGAATGAGAGTAGGTACTTGATAAGTAGCAGATAAGTGATGTAAAAGCACTATTATCGAGTAACCTTCACAAAAATGCACGTAATGATAAAAAATATTAATGAATACAAACTAATGACTGGTTGTAGGTACATAATAATATCTAATTACGGTTAAAATCAGTG
The DNA here is from genome assembly GCF_004193835.3 of Ostrinia furnacalis. Taxonomy (NCBI): domain Eukaryota; kingdom Metazoa; phylum Arthropoda; class Insecta; order Lepidoptera; family Crambidae; genus Ostrinia; species Ostrinia furnacalis. Next base: position 103,438 of record NW_021131305.1, on the reverse strand, counting down.
GAAATATCACCAGTTGGAATTTAACGGTGTAATAAACGCACCACTGCATGTTTAGTTTCAAAACAACATTGATTTAAAAATGAAGATCGCAAACGATTTGTTGAAGACTCCATCTCAATCACAGAATGCGTATTACGAAGTGTATCGTGGTGACGAATACGAGTATGATACTGATGATGCCAACTTCAATAGTGATGACAACAGTATCAATTTTAAATTTGCTCTAACAAACGCTGAGGATCAAATAAAATACCAGTTATCGGCCGCAATGACAGAAAAACCTTTCGCGTATCTCCATATCGAATACGTTTTATTTATCAGCATGGTGCTGTCAACGATCACGGCCCTAGTAAGTGTGTCCAGTTGGACACTGATTCCAAAATGGCGTTCGTTCAGGAACCACGTTTTCATGATGATCGTGACGACGTTCGCAGCGTTACACTGCGTACTCGAAGCGAGCCGAACGCTCGGCAAGAAATACTGGATTGAAGAGACAATCAACTTTTTACTTTGCGCGTGCGCTTGGTGGCTGCTTGTCGCCTCTGTGATGTTTTATATGGACTTAGTGAAAGTGTTCAAGAGTAGTATCACTCGACGGATGCTGAAAAGCAATTTGCTCGTTTGGGGAGTAGCTACAATGACGACTGTAGTGAGCGTGGTCGACCATGCCTTATGGGGCGGATTGCGCCCATTTATAGAGTACGACGTAATGTTGCTTATTCCGTTGATAATCAACTGTGTGATATACGTGGTTGTGCTGCAGTCTTTGCTGAAAGGAGGGACTCAGAGTGTGAGGGTGAAGACCCAAGCGGCGACTTTTACTTTACTCATGAGTGGAGCTGTAATGCTCGCTGCGGTTGTGGCAGCCGAGCCGAATGCTTGGCCGGTGCTGTACGCGCTCGCTCAGCTTATTTTCGCAGTTCAAACTACAACTATCGACATCTGTTTTTTAATGCTGAAGTCCAATTGGCAAGCGTGGAAGGAGTATTATAAAAACTTTAAGGTTTCCATTTCTGATTCTGAGTGAATAAATACAAATTCGGATAAAATATTGTTTTATTTTAAGTTTAGATCCCATCAGTCTAGGTCAGTTTAAGTCTAGGTCTAGATCCAACGATCCCTATCAGGTAGGTCTTCCGAAGTTATTATGTGATGTAAGCCTTTTTCACAGTAATACACGATACATCATCCCAGTATAGCTTTCCCTATCATACCTCGGGACAACATTATCGTACTTTTCGTAAGATTTTTTTTATCCACAATCCAAATTATGGGAACAGGCATTTTTTCTACAAGAGTTTGAACTTTAATAGGTTTACCTACATTGACTTTCTGACGTATATTCCTTGTTACAGAATTAAACGCGACAAAATCAACCGAAACGGCAGATACAGAAGAAGATGTCCTATACCAGAAAGACGTTTCCTTCTCAGCTGAACTAGAAGTTGCCCCGTCCAGTAGAAATAGTAATAACGTAAGCGAGAGACATATCGACACTATGCAAAGACTCACAACAACTCCACCCAGGGTCGATAGAGAGCCTACTTACACAGAAATTGGCGAAAGAACGAAACAAGTTGACGGTTTGAAGAGCTTGATGGAAGATGGCGTTAGCAGAGTTGATCTGGACATCATTGCTGATGAAGGAAGGCACGTCATGGAAGCGAATGAACTGAAAGTTACTACACTAGGACCTAGCTTAGAACAAAAGGTGAGTCGCAGTTTGAATAATGTTTGGAAAGGCATTTTTTTTTGTAATTGTCATCTCAGATTCCCTGAATTACTCGTAACTTAGAAAAGAAGTTTTTTTTTATAGAAACCTGGCACAATTCCGATCATTTGCTATGATTTATGTAGTAGTAAATAGACGTTCTGTCTTTGATAACATAAACTCTGCAATGACGTCAAACTTGTGTGGGTATAGTCAGCGTCAAATAATTCGTGACACCCAAAGAGGTTTGGCCTCTTTGAGTGTCACTTTTACGTTTTTCGAGTTGACAACACAAACCTAATTCCAATTGTAACAAAGACATGTTGCGAAGCGAGTTTATATATTTTCTGCGAGATTTTCAGGGGAGGCAGCTGCCCTCTCCCCCTGGGTACACCCATGCATCAGTATTCAGTACCTTCTCTTCCTGTCTGCAGGTGCCAGGAGGTACCTCATCACCATCCTGGACCGCAGCCGTGGAGAGCTGCCACTGCGACCCGTGTGAAGACGTCACGTGCAAGTGCGCGAGGGCTAAGTGCAAATCAGGTAAGTGTAGTTATTAGTTTTATACTCTTGGCCTGCATCTAACTTGTTGGAATAAGTTTATTTAGCCCAAAGACCGGAATCTCCAAACAAAAATTACCTATCTGACTTTCTTACCTTGAACTGCTAAAACAAAACAATGTTACTATCGTCGTGACAGACTTGGGTAAGATGGTTTATGTAGGTACTCGTTTCTTTTATTTCTATGGATACTTAAAATAGAATTTTTGAGACCCTAAAACTGCAACACACTTTGGTAAGAAAGAAAAAATGAAAGACAATGTTTTACAATCAGCCTACTTGCGTACTGAGAGTGAATAGCAAAAACATAGAAAATTACAAAACCCTAATTTAGTTAAATATGGACTTTAAATAACCATTTTTAATTTTTTTATCTGTATGTCACTAAATTCAAATAAGGTTTTATAACAATGGAAAACAATTAATCAATGAATGTTTGCCTTTTGTAACAAAATAAACTAAGGCAATAAACATCTCTAGTACCTACTTTTGTTAGTTGTTTGACAAACCAATCAGTCAGCACAGTTAATTTTATGAGTTTACTTCGAACTATCAGCTTTAAGATGTCTGAAGTTTGACATAAAATCTCTGAGGGCACAATTAGATTTATAACGGCCAAAGACCTCGGAGTTTGGAACTTTAGGCTAAACTTTAAGCTATCGACTGATCGAGCTTTGCAAGTTACAGATATAAGCTTGGTATGACTTTGGGACTTCTATTGTTAGTTAGTTTGAGAGTTTGTTTATATTACTTACTTTGTTCGTATCCTACTAATATTATACTCGTAAATGCGAAAGTTTGGATGTCTGGATGTTTGTTACTCTTTCACGCAAAAACTACTGAACGGATTTTGATGAAACTTTCCAGTATTATTGTTTATAACCCAGAATAACATATAGGCTACAATTTATAATGATCTGTGACAAATTAAATTTCACGCGGGTGAAGCCGCGGGCAAAAGCTAGTTAGATAGGTACATTAATTATGAATTTACTAAAGTTTTATTGAGAACTTTAGAAGGTAAGTTGATGTCTTAAAGATATCAGACGTACACGTCTTTGTAAGATTTGAGAGTATGTGAATACGAGTAAATTATTAAAATAAATAATATTGTTTTTCTATGATTTTGCTCTAGAAAATGCGACTATGATCTAGTCTAGATTCTAGATGATAATAGAAGTGATGAAAAGAAATTTGAAATACCTTCACGAATATTTTTAGCAAAAAATACACTCAGAGCTTTAAAGTAAAATATTATGCTTCCACGATAAACACAAATATTTTAACTACTAGGAAATTACTACCTCAAAATGTAATAGAAAAAACTTGTTAAGTAAGTATTCGTTAGTTCGTAATAAAATCGTGTTTAATAAAGGCCAACTCCCCCAAGATTTAGAGACTGAATTAAAGTTTTATTATTTTAATAAAGTGGACGAGTAAGTAGTCATAAATGCAGAACTGGAAAAATAACTTTTTAATTTTCATGCGAGTTATTTTTCATCCGAATTTCCCAGAAGGAGGTTTATGTTTTTTATAAAATAAAGATCATCATTCAATTTAAATTCAGTTTAACTTTTTTCTGAAAGGAACCACTTAAGGCCCCTCTATACATAACTTATGGAACCCCTGCACAGTTTTTCCCCTACCTATCTAAAAAAATCTATAGGTGCTGTCTTTATGTCGTAAGACCCCTGCACATTTTTTCCTCCATACTAAAATCTATAGGTGCACATCTTATTATGTCGTGGTCCCCTGATGCTGCCCTGCCACTTAATATAATTCGGCACCCGGCATTCCTTGAAGGCTTGTCGATTAAAAAGGGCAAAAACCGTACCGATACTAGTGTGGGGAAAACTCGATAGTTTATGGATTTCTTTAAGGTTTTGGGACCCGCTCGTTCGAAGATAGAAATAGGCAGTTATTCGATATTACTGTAGGGCTTTTTATAATGTTGAGGTTGATGATAATTGTTAAAAGAAAATAAGTTTAACAGGATCTATTAATAAATGCAAAAGTTAAGGGTGCTGGGGGGTCTAGAATTCTGATCTTTCTAGCAAATTGTTAAGAAAGAGCTTTTGCCAAGCAGCATATCCAAGGAGTGGCTTAACAAAAACGCTTAGTTAGTAAGTAAGTAGGTACTTATTTATTTATTTATATTTGAGAAACATAGAGTTATATTAATATTATATAAGATACAGTAAAAAACACATAAACCGTATTATATTTTAAGTTTCCATAATGTTTTGTTGTGAAAAATATTAAACTTATTTAACAATCATATTTTTAAAATCATTTTGGCTACGAAACTGTTCAAATTAAAATCTTACCAAACATAAAAATGTAGTAAAGACGTTTATCTCATGCAGCAATAAGTTAATTATTTTGTAGGTAATTAAAGCTCATTCAGCAGTAAACAGACTTAAATAAACCAGCACAAAGCTGTTTTCAAAAACTATAGCATTTCAAACAGAAATAAATCGCTCCAGGAGAAGACAGATTATTTTAAAACTTGCACGTGCCCATGTTTTATCTGTTCTTTAGCCTGTCATAAGAAGGCCACTCAATTAATAATCTATACTTAATGCCCCTGCGTAGAAGCAGTAGAAGCTACCCACTGACAACCACTTAGCAGTAACATGTCAACTGTCAAAATGAACTGAGTGGGTGACCTCTTTGACAACATTTTTTCCTCTTTTCTCTCCATTGTTTTTATGTGTTTGTTTTTGTATTAGATGTCAAATAAATATTTTTTCTTCTTTCTTTCTTTCTATACTTATCGATATCGATACATCCAACAATCCCAACCCTATCGATATCCCGGTAGGGTTGCGTTTGCGACCCCAACACCGGGGCATCCGGAGTATTTTCCCAAATTGTCCCGGATCCTGATGGAAATATGGTTTTTTCTTATCTATCAATTTTTATTTGCATTGACCGTCTTGGCCTTTCTAAAGCTGCCCTCAGGGAGGCTTGTTTGGGTATCATTTTTGTTGTGTAAAATGCTATAATAAGCCCTTGTGGTGTTGTATAGTCAATGCCGATCGTAGTTTGGATTTTCTATAATAAATACATAGGTAGTTCAGTTTTTTCTAAGGGGTTTGATTCTGATACTGTCTATAAGAAGCAGCGTATAGCTAAATCTAAAAACAATATGTTACGGTATTTTATCTTTAAAAAGCTGTTCCACTTTACGCGCTTTTATAACATAATTCGTGTGAATTTTTTTCCCAATGCCGTATTTTGTTTCTAACCTAAGTATAGTATTTTAAGTAAAATAGAAATCTAAATTAAAATAAAATCTAACAGTTTATAATGTATTCATGCAAACGCTCATTTAAATTGCAAAGCAATAGTTTGCAGCTTTGTCATTTCGCATGTAATATTCTCTAAGAAATTCGGGGTCACATTGCTATTATTGCGTTGGGGCAGGAAAGTTCTCGAGTGGCGACCACGAGCTGGAAGACGTAGCGTGGGCAGGCCTCCTACTAGGTGGACCGACGATCTGGTAAAGGTCGCGGGAAGAGCCTGGATGCGGGCAGCGCAGGACCGTTCATTGTGGAAAACCTTGGGGGAGGCCTTTGTCCAGCAGTGGACGTCATTTGGCTGAAACGAACGAACGAACGATTGCTATTATGACGTGACAGAACCTACAAATCTAAAGCAGGTACATAATTATGACATACTAGCTTTTGCCCGTGGCTTCGCCCGCGTGAAATTTAGTTTGTCACAGATCGTCATAAATTATAGCCTACTAGCTTTCCGCCCGCGGCTTCGCCCGCGTGGAATTTTGTCTGTCACAGAAAAACTTTATCGCGCGCGTCCCTGTTTCAAAAACCGGGATAAAAACTATCCTATGTTCTTTCCCGGGACTCAAACTATCTCTATGCCAAATTTCATCAAAATCGGTTGCGAGGTTTAAGCGGGAAAGCGTAACAGACAGACAGACAGACAGACAGGCAGACAGACAGACAGACAGACAGACAGACAGACAGACAGACAGACAGACAGACAGAGTTACTTTCGCATTTATAATATTAGTTGGGATATGTTATTCAGGGCTATAAACAATAATACTGTAAAGTTTCTTTAAAATCAGTCCAGTAGTTTTGGCGTGAAAGAGTAACAAACATCAGGACATCCAAACTTTCGCATTTATAATATTAAAGCCCGGTCCGTGCTTAAATATATAATTATATTTAATATTAAAGCGATAAGGATGGGTAGCTTGGGGTCATTGGACAAAATTCTACGTGCTCACGGACCAGGCTTTAGTAGGATCGTTGACGTTTGTCGTTCTGAAAACACTACTAACTGTCTAAGTTAAGCGCCAGACCTATAGTATTCTGTTCATCATGTGTCTATACACACAAACACATTACCTTAGTTCCGTACTTCGTCCCAGTAAGCCTAATATTGTTTTAGTTGGCCATTACCGGAAGCGCTCGGCGGCCATTACAGTCGGCCGCTTCCGCGAACTTCCGGTAACTTACAGTTGGGTCTGAGTTCCGTTTGTGGGGTTATGTTGGTATAATTGAATATAATATTGATGACGTTTTCCTGCATGGGGTAGTGCGCAGATTGGAAGGTAAAACAGGTGTTGTTTTGTATTAATGTTTGTGCATTAGTAAAAATTTTGGTAGATTTTGGCTAATATCATCGCTGATTTATCACTTTTGAAGGCACTAGAAGAAAACCTTTTAGTATAAGCTCATTTAGGTTACTTATTTTATCTTGTAGTTATTCATCTACTAATACTTTATTTTTTGAAGAAGTCGATTAAAAATCATGACAGCCCGTGTGTCGATCGATGATATAACTCAAATGATAGAAAATAAGAAAGAAATAATTTATTTCTTCTAAATATTGTTATCTAAAATTGAATACAATCGGTAACCGAATATTCAGCATCAATTTTATTGTAGGTAAGCAAAATTAAGAAAGTGAAATTTCTGGCTATGAAAAGAAATGTAGGCGCCAATACTATTTTTTCATGTGTTTCATATTCGATCTGTATTGATTTTAAGGAGAAAACTGTCCTATAGTTGTCCTAACTACTGTCCTATCCATCTTCTGTACCATATTATTATTTAAAGCAATAAATGATGATTCTGATTCTGTATATCCCAAAAAGTCTGCTAAAATGGCAATGCCAGATTTAGTATGGAAAGTGGCGTCTTTTTTTTTTCGCGCGGCCATCAACCAAACTTTGTTTTTTGATTACAAAATAGTGTAATAAACCAAACTTAATATGGCATGTATACCTCTAAACTCAGTCTGAACTGAGTTACAAGCATTAGAGTAAGAAGTAAGTAAGTAGTAATTAGTGCAACAATTGTTGCAATTTCTTACAAAACTTTGCGCGCAAAAAGCAAATCTAGTATGAAAATCATCAAACTTCTAATGCTTGTAACTCAGTTCAGACTGAGTTTAGAGGTATACATGTCATAGTAAGTTTGGTTTATTACACTATTTTGTAATCAAAAAACAAAGTTTGGTCGATGGCCGCGCGAAAAAAAAAAGACGCCAATTTCCGGCATTGTCTTTTCCAATAACGAATATTTTGTCAGTCATGTGTGAACGAATATAACCCATATAACACTTATAACAAGCTTCATTATCGCCTGACATGTTTACCCTAACAAGACGATCAGATGACACACGCTTGTTGCTCATGTAGGGCATGTATAAATCAAACAGACTGGCAGCTTGACGTTAATAGATGTGTGCCCAGCTTTACGGAGTATACAGAATATACAGGCTGTCCTAAAGATAAAAACATTCGTGTTTTGGATGTAAATACCTGAATCAGCTGGGCTTAGTATTCATCTAATAATTATAAAAAAAATCAGGCACGTACGTACATTGTTCGCGCCACATTGACCAAAAATTACCTAAGCACAGAAATAATCTCTTACTAACTGTGCCCGCGAGATATCGTACGCGTGAAAATAGTTTGAATTATATTTTCCATCCATTGCATTCCATTTTACATTTTTTTAATGCTTCGTCCCTATTGGCTGTAGGGTGATGTTATCAAGCTTTAGACCTTCCTCGATAAAATGAGTTATCCAACACAAAAATAATCTTTCAAATCAGACCAGTAGTTCCTAGATTCCTAGACCGGTAATTCGAAAAATATCTTTTGAGACAGTCAAAAAACTAATAATTTCTAATTTGTACAGCAAAATCTATTTGAAATGATTCTTACCGTAACCCCTTTCCTAAAAATATTTAGAATCTCGATCAAACAGAAAATCATCAAGTATAATTTTATGTCTAATCTTACAATTTGTAGAAGAAAGTTAGTATCACCAAAACCAAACTAGATGACGCTGTGCCGAGTTGAATCGCGGTGATAAAGTTTTGCGAGTTGTGTATTTAAAGTGTCAGGTGTATTACTCGGTACCAGTGATAGCAACGTTACCAGTGACAATGCCCACGTATAGACTTAATTTGCTTATTTAATACTTTTCAATATCAATCTTTCAATTTTTGAAGTGCTGCGATGCTTATAGCAGAGCAGTGCTAATTATTCCCGTACAAAATAAACTTAACAATCTCAGTCTAATATTCTGTCTTTGATTTAGTCTATCTAATGAAAGCGAAAGGTCACTGACTGATTGACTGACTGACTCACTCATCACTAAATCTCAGAAACTACAAGTGCTAAGAGTCTCAAATTTTACATGGAGGTTCCTTTTAGAAAGTAGGTGCTCCTCACTAAGACTGGATTTTGCAAAATTCAACCCTTAAGGGGTAAAACGGGATCCACGCGTACGAAGTCGTGGGCGGCGGGCGTTAGTTAAGTACCAATCAAAACACTCTACCTAGGTATGATTTTAATAATAAGTAGGTACCTGAGTATGATTTGCAAGTTGTTAAGATTTAGGTACCTATATTTTTCGTTTAAAATGTTTATTTATTGCTTTACCTACGACTTACTACGCGTGCAATCCCAATTTTGGAACAATTTTAATAGATACTCAGCTCCTATTGCTTGTTGCGTGATGTAAATGGACTATAGACAAAAACATTTTTTTTAATTCGACCCTTCCAGTAGTTCCTGAGATTAATGCGTTCAACCATAATTACGACTAGGATGAACATAAAACTCTTTGAGTCAAATAGAACAGAAAAGCATCATTTATGTTCGAAAAAAGTAGTACGGTAGTAGAAGTACTAAAACCTAGTCCGTGAGCACGTAGAATTTTGTCCAATGACCCCAAGCTACCCATCTAACCCATCCTTATCGCTCGCGCGTAATTATATTGCTGTCGCGACTGTGTGACGGGCGCCCGCAGTGAGTGTGCGAGTTTTAGTACGTGCTCACGGACCAGGCTTTAGTAGAAACAACTAGATGGCGCTGTGCCGAGTTGACTCGCGGTGATAAAGTTTTCCGGCATGTGTATTTAAAGGGCCCGATCTATCACTCGGTACTGTACTAGGCTTAATTTGCTTTAATAATAAGAAGAGTATGAACAATTTTTGAAGTGCTGCGATGCTTATGGCCGAGCAGTGCTAAATAATTCCCACGAAAAATATTGTTAGTAAATTAATTCAATCTCAATCTTCCGCCGTTTCGTTTAGGAGTTCCTATGGCCACCTCCTGACTCCATCATTGCAAGATTTGTCCCACACATAATAACAAATGAAGTCAATATAAAGCTTGTAATAATAATATAAATAAGCTTGTGTTATGAGTGGAGTGTGTTAATTATATATTTGAATTCAGCCAATCGAAAACCAAAATGTATGATTTTATTATACTTAATCAATTAAGTTTTTCGGGTTTTTAAGATCTACCTAATTTTTTGACAATATTTATTGTCATTATTTATTGTAACCATGTCCGCGACTTCGTACGCGTGAAAATTGTTTGAATAATTTCCGTTTTTGCAACAACAACAATGCTCAACGCGTTCAACCATAGATACAGACAAAAAAATCTCTTTGATATCATGAGTCGAATAGAACAAAAAAGCATCATCAGTCAATATTTATGCCTGAAGGAGAAAGTACGAGAAAAAACAACTAGATGGCGCTATGCCGAGTAGACTCGCGGTGATAAAGTTTACCGGCATGTGTATTTAAAGTGGCCGGTCTTTCACTCGGTACCAGTGATTGTAACGAATCCAGTGATTATGCTTATTTATTAACATTGAGTTAATTTGCCTTTAGCCAATTTTTTGAGGTGCTGGGATGCTTATGGCAGAACAGCGCTAATTAATTCTCATTCAAAATAACGCTCAAACTGAATCCAAGTGGATTCGGCCTCGTGGTTAAATAATAAAATTTGACCAATAAAAATCAGTGTGTTCTCAGTATGACTGGTATGACTTTTAGGTTTTAAAGATCCTTTAATTTTTAATTTTCTTCCCACAGAGACATCCCGTTTTATGCGGGAACTGTATTTTGCAGGTTTATACATTAACATTCACTCGAGCATCCCGCTTGCAGTGTCCCGCAAAAAATCGATCCGTTCGAATTTCAAACAGACACCTATGTTCACATAACAGTCCAGTTTTGCGGGATCCTGCATTACTGGACCCCGTACTGGATTGTCGTGGGAAAGGGCCCTACGCAATGATAAAAATTGCCTGTTTTGCCTGACGTTTCGATTTCGACGGGGCTACACCGGAAATCGAATTAAAAATAATACCTATATTTTTATTTAACAATTTATTATGAATAATTTGAGGGTAGAAAAATAAAAATAACGATTCCGGATAATATAATAAAACTACCTTCGATGTCTTATTAGATGAGGCTTAAAAAGTTTTACTTTTATAGATCTTACTTCCTATCTTATCTTACTCTTTCACGCAAAAACTACTGAACGGATTTTGATGAAACTTTACAGTATTATTGTTTATAACCTAGAATAACACATAGACTATAATTTATGACGATCTGTGATAATCTAAATTTCACGCGGCTGAAGCCGCGGGCAAAAGCTAGTAAAATATAATATAAAACGTTTACGGCGGCTACGTTTACGTTTCATGTAAATACATATAAAATTTACATTATAGACGCGTAATAAAATAGTTGCGACAAAGCTATCTTATCTCACTGATTCATCAATTTAGTATGTAACCAAACTTAATTATTTTGCTTTAATTATCGTAACAAAAAAAAGTGTAATACCTAAAAATACATAAAAATGACATGTCACAATCTCCACCGCATTCTGTCGTTTTTATTTTTCTTCCTCCTCACTCCTCGTTGTCAAAGCGAGCTCATAGATGGCGCTGTGCACATTTAGCTCGCGGTGACAAAGCTTTTTCCGATTACTACGTAACCACCTGAACTCTTTTAACCGGTACTACTTAATATGTTACGGTCCCAGTGTCTGATACTAGTTAGTAGATATAAGTTAATTTATTAATAGGTAATTTATTAATAAATAATGAATGATAATATCGTAACCAATTTTTGTAGGTGCTGCTTAGTCGCAATTAAGCAGCGCTAAATAAAAAAGGAATGTGTATAGACATTGTATACGGCATTACTTTTAATTGACTAAATAAACTACACATTAAGCAGCTTTACGTACATAATAGTACATAAGTCTAGTAAATAAGTTACGGTTCCGTACCTCAAAAGGAGGAACCATTATAGGATCACTTTTGACTTTGTTGTCCAACCGTCCGTCTGTCAAGACCCTTTTTAGGGTTCCGTAGCCAAATGGCAAAAAACGGAACCCTTATAGATTCGTCATGTCTGTCTGTCCGTCTGTCCGTCCGTATGTCACAGCCATTTTTTTCCGGAACTATAAGAGCAGCCGTTTTTGCCATCCTGTGCAGTATATTGTTTTAATATTAAGTTAAAGTCCATCCACACGTACATCCCGTATGCAGTGTCCCGCAAAAAACCGATCCGTTCGAATTATAAACACTTGTTTATTCACACGACAGTCGAATTTATTTGTCTTCCTCCTCCACGTTATCATAGCGAGCTCATAGATGGCGCTGTGCCCAATTAACTCGCGGTGACAAAGTTTTTTCAGGTTAATACATAAGCATAAGAACTTTTTTAAGCGGTTCTACTTAAAATGTTACGATACCAGTATAATACCCAGTCAGTAGTAATAAGTTAATTTATTAAAGACACCGATATTTATTGTATCAAAATTTTTGTAGGTGCTGCTTGGATTCGGGCAGCGCTAATTAAAGAATGATGGAAAGTACCTAATAAGTTTTTCTGTTTCAATAAAAAAAGGGAAAAAGCCATTTTCAATAACAGAAAAAGCATTTAGTATGTATATTTATTTTAAGAAAAACTAAGCTAGTCTGTTTTGCCCTAATATATCAACTGAATGCTCTTAAACTACTCGTGTGACTATAAAATTCGTTTCGTTTGTAAGTTAATACTCATATTATTTACAATATTGCAAAAGATGGGTACCTACATTTTACGTAGCTACTTAGCTACGAAAGTTCAAAGTTACTTAAAGCTTCATTTTCACGCTCATAGATGTCGCTGTACGCCTTTGAATCGCGGTATCGAAGTTTTTTCAACCGTGTATTTATTGTAGAACGTCCTGCTCGGCAGTATCACGATACATAGTATATTCCAGTGATGTTCTGCGCAATATACTGTGTAGTGTTATGTATCTATAGGTAGACTATAAACACTATACCTAGTATGTTCACGTCATATTCTGTGCAATGTACTGCGGAGTGCTTATGTCTTACTAAGTACAGATTATTTTTGGATGGGCTGCTTGCTTGTATATTAAAGCAGCACTATTTATTTATTAGTACGAAACATTAATGGGTGACTAACTCATTAAATCAAAATAATTAATCAAAAACAAAGTATAAATTTTTTATTTATTTCCTTGATGTTAACTAACTGCATTGAATTTGTTAATTTCTAGATAAGAAATTAAAAAATTGCCGTTTTTTTTTCATAAATTAACTTATACGTCGCAATACAAGAATAACGTAATATTTTTAAAACCACAACTTTATAAGATGTCACGTTATTCTTGCAGCGGAAATCAATTTAGCAAAAAGCAGCACCTCTTTTGCTGTGTTAATAGTACCGGCATAAAATCATAGATCGCGCTGTGCTCAGTTACATCGCGGTGTTAAAATATCTCCAGCGGCATATTTAATATCGCTCACGCACTTTCTTCGTATCTACACTTAGAGACAATAAGCCTAGTGTTTTATACCAGTTAGATTATAATACCCTCATCCACATGTTCTGTATTTACTAATGTAGATTTACATTGTAGGTAACATGATTTTTTGGAAGCGCTGCATAGCTTGCTATTCAGCGCAAAGATAACTTTAAAAACACATAACCCTCCTTCTGGCGCAGTCGGGGAAAAAGCAAAGTTGACCTTTATCAGTCCCAATTAGCAAACTCAAAGGGAAAAGTAAATTAATGAATAAATTAATAAATAAATCTTTATTAATTTCTTCACAAGTAAGTTTTCAATTACATGTACTAACAATATAACGCATTTTTAACCAATATTACTTATTGTGAAGATTGGTGCTTGATATGGGTTGAGACCACCTGTAATACAAGACACCAGGTCTCCACCTCTTAAATCGAAAATAACGCAATAGAAAGAATGCTTCTAAACTAAACTAACATGGCAATGCAAGAATTAATATAAGGTTTATTTTCTTACTAATTATGTTGGAAAATACATAATTTAAACGTGTGGTGTGTGGTGAGTGTGAGTGGTGTGGTGGGTGGTCTGAGGTAACGTGTGTGATAGTGTGGGAGTGTAGAAGTTTCTTACTTTGTTCGTATTCTTATAGAGTAACGTAACGTAAACATAAACAATAATTTGTTTTGCAGGGTGTTAGGTAAATGGTATATTATGTTGACATAAGCCTATGTTTAACATTATGCATAGGTATAAATAGTACGTTATCGGAAATTTGCTATCATCATTTTTGGAAAAAAATCCTACAAATTTGATCCTAGAGGTACCTTTGCAGTTTTCTTTCTTTTCAAAAACAAAGAAAATGTTTTTTACTAAAATTTTGTATCTACAGCTTACTGTATAAATAGTTTTTTCCCATCAGGTGGTATTACAAAATTTCAACATGTACTTAAGATAATTTAATTTAAGTCATGTCAAATCAATCCAAAATAAAAAGTAAGTTTAATGAGTGACATAAAGGTGCCTAATAGATAAATCAATTGTTACGCAGTCATAATATGAGACAGCTTGGATATTGATGGGTTAAACACCTTTAACATCACTTCTGTTTTGTTAAAAGTGCCGCCTTAAAATCATAGATGTCGCTGTGCTCAGTTACATCGCGATGTTGAAATATCTCCAGCGGCATATTTAATATATTTCACGGACATTCTTATTAACACATAGGTAGATAAGTTAATTATAGTATTATAATTGTCCAGTGTAATAATGTAGTTCCTATAATTATTCGATATGATACTGTATTTGGTACCATAGGTCTTAATTTTACGAGATTTTTTGGAAGCGCTGCATAGCTTGCTGTTCAGCGCAAAGATAGCTTTAATAACACAGTCATCTTTCTGATGCAGTTAGGTAACAAGCAAAGTAGACCTAATATTCGACATTCGTCTATCCCAACTAATATTATAAATGCGAAAGTAACTCTGTCTGTCTGTCTGTCTGTCTGTCTGTCTGTCTGTCTGTCTGTCTGTCTGTCTGTCTGTTACGCTTTCCCGCTTAAACCTCGCAACCGATTTTGATGAAATTTGGCATAGAGATTGTTTGAGTCCCGGGAAAGAACATAGGATAGTTTTTATCCCGGTTTTTGAAACAGGGACGCGCGCGATAAAGTTTTTCTGTGACAGACAAAATTCCACGCGGGCGAAGCCGCGGGCGGAAAGCTAGTGTCATAATATTTTGACATGACCTAGGTAAATTAAATTATCAGAGGGCCTAGTGAAAAAATTACATTATTAATGTACTATGACGGATTGTACAAACGCCCCTAGCGGGAAACGTTCAAAAACTAAAATTTTCATACATTTTTTACTCACACTCTGCAGCCCACTGAAATACAGGGTAGAATTTTGTAATACGAGTACCACCTAAAGGAAAAGTAGTAGGTACATACTCTAAAGTAGAATTTTGTGAACACTGATAGGAAATATTACTCAAATAAAAAATCCTTTATTTTAGAAATTTAGAAAAGAAAACTGTATTCACAGATTTCTGAAAGTTCACCTCCAAAGTAATTAATAAGTTTAAATAAAGTGACATACCACACCAGTTTTTGTAAATAATTTAAGATTTCATGGTTTTCCTTTCATTTGATATCAAGTATGTTAGAGAGAGTATTAAAAGGTGCTGCCTTAAAATCATAGATGTCGCTGTGCTCAGTTACATCGCGATGTTGAAATATCTCCGGCGGCATATTTAATATCGCTTACGCAAATTCTTCGTATCAACGCTTAGAGGTTATCCTAGTGTTAAATACCAAAGATTAAAATGTAGTTCCTATTTACATTTGTATTCCTATACATAATATTTGCCGGATTTTTGGAAGCGCTGCATAGCTTGCTATTCAGCGCAAAGATAGCTTTTAAAAAGAAAAATAGACCCTATTGTGTTCGTTGCAATCAACAAACTCAAAGGGTAAATCGCAAGCAATAAGTGCCTTTTTTCTGTGACGCGGATTTCGGCACGCGTGCGGATCTGTGTGTGAGTTTACATCAAAACGTCCTCACTAATGAGCGCGTTAGAAAAAAATATGAAAATTTTAGTTCTGAACGTTTCCGCTAGGGGCGCTGTACAATCCGTCATACATTTAATGTCATTTTTTACGACCAGATTCGCACGCGTGTCGAAATCCGCATCATAGGAAAAAGGCACTAATTGGTTTGCTTTTTATATAATAAATTTCGGTAGTAAACTGTTTTAACCGAAAGGTAAATGGTGAAGTTGTCAGACTGGCCGACTCATGATCCAAGGAACGCGGGTTTACTGAACCGAATCAAAACACTGGCATATTTAGCTTACCCCGAGGGGTTATAAGTAGTTTGTAAAAAGTGCCGCCTTAAAATCATAGATGTCGCTGTGCTCAGTTACATCGCGATGTTGAAATAATATCTCCAGCGGCATATTTAATATATTTCACGGACATTCTTCGTATCCACTTTTAGAGACAGTATTTCTAGTCTTTACACCAGTGATGTAGTATATTCGTTATGTTCCAATAAATTGGCGTCGGTATTACGATATTGCATTTTTTTTGGAAGCGCTGCATAGCTTGCTATTCAGCGCTAAGATAGCTTTGTGGTGGAATATGAAAATGCCGCCTGAAGGGAAAGTACCCATAAAGCCTTGATCACACGTACCGAGCAAACGGGCGAGACAGTGCTCTCGGCCGAGTACTCGGTGTGTATGAACATTACGCCGAGTGCTCGGCCGAGCGCTCGAGTATGTGACTCGCTCACCCAACTGTCTCGACCGAGTACCTAAACATTTTACTGTCTCGCCCGTTTACTCGGTACGTGTGATCAAGGCTTAATACTTTAGATAGAACATTTTCGTTTCAACCGTTTCAGAAAATACTCAAAGAAAATATTCGTTTATTTTTTAATTGAAAGAGAACTGAATTCAAAGATTTCCAACGATTTATGAAAACTTAACACTATCTACTAGGGTTTCTGATTTCTCGACCTATTTTTTTTCTCGAGTTTCGGGAATTCTCGAAGCCAAAGTCTCGAGTTTTCTCGAGTCTCGAGTCTTTTAATTAAAACTGTTGAAATCGGCTGAAATTTAATAAAAACACAGTTTTTTTTAAATCTAATATACCTACTTTTTTGCCCAACAATCAAATTAGAGTTTAGTATCACTTATTTGGGTAAGGAAATAAACAAAAAATAAAATCTTCCTTCATAATTAATACTAACTAATAATCATAACTTAGTAATTAACTAAAGGAACAAAACTCATAAAGTCGCGTGTAATTTAAGGATAATTAACAATAACAATCTGGAGCTACAATTGAATCACTTATTTTCCAAAGAATACGAATCCAAATTCCTAATTAACTAAACCTACATTTATAAACAAAAAAAACTTTTTAGAAATTTTTTAAATTTCTTAAATATAAAGACTTGAATAAACGTATTTACGAGTACCTAACTTATCAGACAGTTAACATATTTTTCAATCTTTAAATCAGTCAGTTAAACAAACATAATAAATGTAGCATACTCGTAAGTGAACATTATTAGTTTCGATTGAGATTATTACTTGCAAATCAAATCAGTTAAAAAACGAAAGACTGGGCCAGTCTAAAAGCAATGTTAACCTATTAAATAATAAAAAAAACTTACTTTTGTCTAAGAAAATAGGCTTTCAAGAATATTAAAGCTTCAAAATCGAAACTCGAGAATTCTCGAGCTCCGGTAATTTTTTTCTCGTCTCGAATGAAGCCAAATTTCTCGAGTTTTCTCGAGTTCGAGAAAGCTCGAGCAGAAACCCTACTATCTACTTATACCATAACATTTTTTGTAAATAAATAAAATAATTTAAAAATAATTTATGGTTTCCTTTCATTTAATTTATTAAGTTTGTTTGAGAGATTAACATCATTATAATGAATCCTAACGATCGATGATCGATGCAATAAAAATACAGTGTGTAATTTTTAACAGACTTTCAGTTCGATTCCCTGGTCACCGGGTGTGGCAAGAGAATTTTCGTAAACAATTGAATGCAGTTTTCTTTGTTTTTAAAAATAAAGTAATGTTTTCTTTGAGTAAAATTTTCTATCTACAGTATTAAGAGTACTTCCCCTTCAAGTGTGGCGATACAAAATTCCACCTTCTGTAATGTCAACACGCATTGACTTGGAGACGTAAAAGCTGCAATTAATTTAACCAATCACGTAGATGTAGGCACCCTTTGAGCCCCGTTAATCGAGATACAATAGATAATAATAATAATAAAATAAATAATAGTTTATTCATTAAAATAAGAGCGTAATCGGAACTTATTATGATTTATCAATTATTTTGTTACGCTGACCTCTTGGGGATTGATGGGTTAAACAGCTTTGACCATATCTTGATTTGTTAAAAGTGCCGCATTAAAATCATAGATGTCTCTGTGCTCAGTTATATCGCGATGTTAAAATATCTCCGGCGGCATATTTAATATCGCTCACGCACCTTTTTCGTACACTTAGAGACACTATTTCTAGTCTATAATCCAGTGATGTATTTTTAGCCAATATGTCAATAATGCTTATTGCACATCATTTTTTGGAAGCGCTGCATAGCTTGCTATTCAGTGCTAAGATAGCTTTGAAAAAAGCAAAAAAGGCCTATTTGGGGAAGTCTGTGTTAAGCAGTGGACGTCCTATGGCGGAAATGATGATGAAAGTAGGCATATAGAGGGTTATTTTGTTATCAGTATCCATTTTTTTTTATAAACTCTATAGATTCGCGGGTGCCCATAATTATTATCTTAAGTTTTAAAGGTTAAGGCTTATTTTCGCGGACAATTTTTTTTTAAATTTATTTAACAACTTAAAGACAGTTACATTGAGACAATTACATTTAGATAGCTTTAAAAACCACTAGGGTTTGATGTAAAGCTAACGAGTAATTATGTCTATTATTATTTGCAGTTAACCGTGTATACGTATTTTTCCATGAACGAAGCAAATTATCCACGTGTGCTAATTTTGAAACGGCGCGCAGCGGACAAAAATAATTAAATATGAAAAAAAAAATTTTTTTTACGTAAATCTATTAAGTTACAGATTCTGAGTTAAAATTTGGACAATGATAACAAAATCACCCTGTATACGTCCCGCTGCAAGCCTAGGTGTGGCCTAGGCCTCATTCTAATGGTGCGTCCAGACTGGACGAACGAACGAACACCATACCATAAGTGGATGTTGAATGTTTGGTATAGGGACATAAATAAACTCGAAATGCCGTGGAGGTAGTTGAACGGAAAACATGGCAGATCTGTTTTAATGCTTTTGATTGATTGTTTAATGGACTTCAGTAGTATACAAAACTTTGTCATTTTGTGCTTTACATTGCGAAAAAAAAAGAAAAATAATTTGAGGGTTTCCTTTCAATTTCTACCACCTTGGGAGTATTAACGTAAATGCGCCTATTACCGCCAGTTTAAGCTGACTTCGGATAAACTTTAGAAAATTAGATATAAGACGTGGTGATAGAAAAGACACTTTAATTTATTTATAACAATGATGAAGTAATCTTTGAATTCAAGTAGTAACAATGAGTATTCAATCACACAATAATTAATAAATAGCAATTTAATCTGAATAAGCAGTTGTTTCTATTACCGACCTATAGACGAGGTGTGTTTCTATTAACGTTTTTTCTGTTTCTATTACCGACCGCTAAGAATATTGCTCTTCAATTGGGTATATTCCAAGAGGCACGGGTTCGATTCCCGCTCACAGGCTCGGGAACCACTTGATTTTTTCAAGTTAAATTTGTTTTGCTTTTAGTTTTAGTTAAATTTGTTTTTTTTTTTTCAAGTTATTTTTTTTTATTGTTAAAAGAGAAAAGGCACGCTTCTCGAAAATAAATAAATAATCAAGCAGAAATAGTAGAATAATAAATTCCTCAATTATACTTGATTACGCGATACCAGGTCTTCTAGTGAGTAGTGGGGGTCATTATTTAAACTATGTATATTTGAGTTTTTAATAAAAAATAATTTGCATTTAATATTTTATTTTTAATTTGACTTTCGTTTTTGACTGATGTTTTTGATTTTAATTGTGTGTAATTGTGTATTTTAATTTAAACTATGGACAATTGGACAATGTCTATATAATTATTTTAATTTTTTTTTATTAATCCAAAAGATCTTAAAAAGTTACATAGTAGTTGTGATAACGCATGATTGGTTAGGTGTCATGTCATAAATGTTAGTTATATACAAAATACAGGCTTATAAGTCTTCGCAGGTGGCGTTATAATTATGAGGCGGTAATAGAATTAAGTATGAATATTACTTTATTCTATTACCGACCGTAAAAAAAAACAGTAACCAGCTAAAATATCTACTTTAACGAAGACGTGATCAGTGAAGTATCATTTCTATTAGGTTTTATTTTATATCAAATAAGTACTAATTAGAATTTAACAGGTTTTTATAAAATCTATTGTCATACATTATTAGAGATATTCTTTAATGTTCATTGCAGTTTTATGCCAAACCTATGACAATTAATGTATGGCGTTAATTGATTTAATTATGTGAAATATTCTTATGAATCGATCAAGACAACAAAGTGGAGGTTAAATGCGTAATTAAAGATATAAATACTAAAATAAGAAACTTAATCAAAATTCTAACAACGCCATGGGTCGGTATTAGAAAACAAATTATGAAAAGTGTTTCTATTACCGCCCTTATTTAAAATTGTATTTAAGCCACATAAATACAGCGAGAGGGCTATATTGAGGGTTTATTAAGGAAACTAGAGTACGGATTAATATTGTTATGCAAAAACATGTTGGTATACTCATTTTAAATGTGTTAAAATCGCTAATTAATAACAAGGTGCACCTTAAGTAGCTGGGAGCGCGTCAGTATGAAAAGTGCGTCCGTTGCGGGCGCGTCCCATTTAATGTGAAATAACTCCGTTTACTGGTTATTTACGAACACAAACTTTAATCGTTTTGATAGTCAATAAACATATCTAGATATTTTTTAAGTAACGTGTTTTCTGGAACCTGTTATTATGTCTTTTATGAAAGAAAGAAAAATAGGGCGGTAATAGGATACAAATTTTGGGGGGTCGTTAATAGGCGCACTTACGTTACTTATTAAACAAAAAAAAACATTTTTAAAATCGGTTTATATTTAAGGAAGTTCTGTGGTAACAAACATACAAAAAACAGTCAAATTGAGAACCACCTCTTTTTAAGTCGTTTAAAAATAGCCACCCACACAATAAGACTCAAACATTTGCCTATATGTATAAATACGAAACAACATTTTTTGTACCACTTCGCATGTGACCGCGGTGGCACTTCAAAAATAAAAATAAAAATCCGCAAATATAAATTTGGGAGCTTGTACTATTGTGATTGTGAAATTTACATTTTACCAATACCACAAAAATCAATCTCGACCTTAAATATACCGCAGGAAAAACTTTGTCATCGCGATTCAACGTAGAACAGCGACATCTATGTTTTGTCGCGCAGAACAGATGCCGTACTAATCGATCAGTGTCCCATTAAGGCTCGATTCGACCAAACTTTTATGCGAGAATAACTCATGATATAACTGACACATTGACAGTTTCAGTATGGGAAAATGTCAAAACTGTCAATTTATTTACTCGTATTTGATCGAAATCACCTTGGAAAGTATTAAATAGTAGTAGAAAGACTAATAATTAATTGCTTGGGGATTGATGGGATAAATAGCTCTAAACATCTCTTCTGTTTTGTTAAAAAAGTGCCGCCTTAAGATCATAGATGTCGCTGTGCTCAGTTACATCGCGATGGTAAAGTATTTCCAGCGGCATATTTAATATCGCTCACACACTTTCGTATCAACACTTAGAGACACTATTTCTAGTCTTTATTCCAGTGATGTAGTATATTCGATATGTTCCCATTGTCGTCGATCTAGACCTTTACCGAGACAATAACGGCTATTCGAGTTGCTGTCAAATTTTTTGGAAGCGCTGCGTAGCTTGCTATTCAGCGCAAAGATAGCTTTAAAAACACATAACCTTCTTTCTGGTGCAGTCGAGTAAAAAGCAAAGTAGACCTAACATTCGACATTCGTCCATGTCACCCATGTGCCATTCGACATGACCTGAATTAAATTATCTAAAATTCAGGGTAGAATTTTGTACCTAAAGGGAAAGTGTGTCCTAAGACTGTAGATAGAAAATTTTACTCAAATAAAAAAATCCTTTGTTTTAGAAAAGAAATCTGCATTCATAGATTTCTGAAAGTTCACCTCCATACCATACCAGAGGTGAAACTGTGCAAAGCAATCGTAATCAATTGACAATTCATAACGTACGATAAAGTCAGTTAAACAAAGCGTTTGACAGAATAATCGTACGTTATGAACTATCAAATTTTAACGATTGCTTTACACAATTCCACCTCAGTTTTCGTAAATAATTTATGAGTTCTTGGTTTTCCTTTTATTTGATATCAAGTATTTTAGAGAGAGTAGTAAAAAGTGCCGCTTTAAAATCATAGATGTCGCTGTGCTCAGTTGCATCGCGATGTTGAAATATCTCCGGCGGTATATTTAATATCGCTCACGCACATTCTTCGCATCTACACTTAGAGACCCTAGTGTTTTATACCAGTTAATATAATGTAGTTCCTATTTACATTTATTTATGTACTTATACATATTGTATGTACCGGATTTTTTGGTAGCGCTGCATAGCTTGCTATTCAGCGCATAGATAGTTTTAAAATACATCCTTCTGGCACCGTAAACCTTCTTCGGTAAAAAGCAAAATAGACCCTATTATAGTACCTTTTTCCTGTAATGCGGATTTCAGCACACGTACTTACAGTGGGCTGAGACAAGTGAGCGCGAAAATTTTAGTTCTTGAACGTTTCCCGCTAGGGGCGCTGTACAATCCGTCATACATTTAATGTCATTTTTGACGCGCTCACTAGTGAGCACGTTTGGTGTAAACTCACAATAGACCCTCTGGTCTCTCTTAGGCTGAGTTGCACCATCTTATTTTGACTTTAACAAACGTCAAAAATCTGTCAAAATCCATACAAAAATCACCGGTTATTGTTAAAGTTACGGTCAAAGTAAGTTGGTGCAACTCACCCAAGTAGCAACAGATTATCTTCATACGGCATTGAAGATATCTTGAAGACTAGTAGCCTAATTCCAGCCGTTGTCTTGGCCAAGAAAATAGTCGCACTCAAGAAATCTTGAAGTTATGCCCCAAGACAATGGTAAGCAAAAAAGGGCACAATCCTTTGGAAATCACTGAGACAGNGGGTTGCTAAGTGGTGATGAACGTTAAGTAATCGTCCAATACCCTTGGACGACGAGCAGTAGTGATTATATAGTGTCGTTAAGTGATGTGGTAATGATGACTTTGGTTATGTTCGGTGGCACAGGTATCGAAGGTCGCGGTGCCCGCCGTGGCGGTAGCCTCCCGCAAGATCCATGTCTCCTGCAGCCAGAGAGCCGCCGAGATCTCCACGATCCTCGAGGAGCGAATTCTCGGAGCCGCGCCCAAGGTCAGTGATCTATTACATTATTACATAAACACATCCCTGTCAGAGAGGTTATAGGGACGTACCTACTCCATTGATAGTAAGTTACAGGATGTTGTTACGTGCTTTTCCGTGGTTATCACAACCAATGTGGGTATTGATTTATTTTGAAAAAAAAAAAAATCTTGGTCCTATTTATTGATCTTGATGCAAATGTATGATATGTTTTTCTTTTCTGACACACAACCTCAATATTAGTTTTTGATCTCTTACTATTTAAGGGAAAAATTGGTTTGACTTTGAATAAAAAATACAATAGAAAATTTTTTAACTTAGGAGATAAAATCTCAGTCAATAGATGAATTTTATTTTAAAATCTTTTTCTATAGGTCAGAGGTCTAAATTGTGCCTAAATACTCATAGGTTTTATTTTATTTCTAGGCTGACTTGGAAGAAACTGGCCGTGTGTTGAGCATTGGTGATGGTATCGCCCGTGTCTATGGTCTTAAGAACATCCAGGCCGAGGAGATGGTGGAATTCTCCTCTGGTCTCAAGGTAAGAAAGATTTCGGTTTACACAGGAATTATTTGAAAACATATTAATAATGAGTCAAATAAAAATAAGCAAAGCAGTCCATAAATTCCTATATTTCAGTGGAGACTAAATGAACTAATGATTATGATTAAAGGCAAAACCAGCATTGTCACAATGAGTCGGACCACTTTGTCCTTTGCATTTTGTGTGCCAAATAATTTCTATTCTTTATGATATACTCCATGACTTTATGTCCTTTTAATAACTAAGGGCAAAGCTATTGCCAGGTTTGTAAGATATACTCCAAGCCCCCGAATATCCAAGGCATTTGCTAGTACAATCCTAGCAACACCTTAGCTTGTCTCATCAACAGCCCTTTCATCAACAGCCCTTTACAGTCCACTGCTGGACTATGAGCCTCCTCCACTATAGTGGAGGGTTTTGCCATAATCTCCACGCTTGGCAGGCGGGTTGGAGATCGCAGTATAAAAGATTGATGTTTTTCAGAGAGCGCTGCTGCCCATTCTCTGTTTGATGTGTAGTCCCTAAGTCGCCTCTTACGACACCCGCGGGAAGAGTAGGGGTTGGTGACAAATGTATTCTACTCTGCCGTCACCACACGGCGGCACTTAGCTTGTCTAAATCTTTAAAATCTTCACAAATTTCTTTCCACCCAGGGTATGGCCCTCAACTTGGAGCCCGACAACGTGGGTGTGGTAGTGTTCGGTAACGACAAGCTGATCAAGGAAGGCGACATCGTCAAGCGTACCGGCGCTATCGTCGACGTGCCAGTAGGCGAGCAACTGCTCGGCCGTGTCGTAGACGCTCTGGGTAACGCCATCGACGGCAAGGGACCGCTCGACACCAAGTCGCGTATGCGAGTCGGTATCAAGGCCCCCGGTATCATCCCGCGTGTGTCTGTGCGCGAGCCTATGCAGACTGGTATGTATTATATTTTATTTGCAGTATAATTTGTTGAAATACTGTCCAGACAGAAAGTTGGACAGAAACAGTTTTACAGAAAGTGTCTCATATCTTTTCATTTACATCATCAATTCACAAAGTAAAAGCTGCACTATTGAAGATAAATAGTCACTCTTGACCTTAATTTTTTCATACAAAAGAATAGGAAAATTACAGTCTTCTTAATTTTTTTTTCACACAAAAGAATAGGAAAATTACATAAAGTTTTCCAATCATCATTCTACTAAACTTATATGAAATAAGTAGAAGACTTTGTGACATTAACTAAATCAAATTACTTATCAAGAATAGCCTGTTATAATGTTAATTTACTTAATCGCGCCACTTCTAATGGAAAAAAAATGTGTAAAGAAATCACTTCGAACCATGCGCCATGTCTTAGAACCCGCAAAGAAACTTTGAAATGCCCAGGGCTGCATCACACGCCACTTCGCAAACCCCGCGAGACGGCGCGAGCTAGTTACGTCAAAAATCTCTTGGAACCCATTGATTCTACTGACACCATCTACCCAGGTATCAAGGCCGTCGACTCGCTCGTGCCAATCGGTCGTGGTCAGCGTGAGTTGATCATCGGCGACCGTCAGACCGGCAAGACTGCGTTGGCCATCGACACGATCATCAACCAGCAGCGCTTCAACAAAGGCGAGGATGAGAAGAAGAAGCTGTACTGTATCTACGTCGCCATCGGACAGAAGAGGTCCACCGTCGCTCAGATCGTGAAGAGGCTGACTGACGCTGGTAAGTGGTTTACATTGTCAAAGAATTTCTAGGTGTTTTTTTCTGGGAGAAGATGGTCAAAGTGCCTACTAAAGAGTACATGCCACTAAGGCCTCTGCTTGGAGCAGTTAGGTGCTACATACCATTTAAAAATGCTGGCTATTACGTATTATATTGCCACCTAAAAATTCAACATAGAATAGTTTCTTCTTTTTGAAGTCATGCAAGACTAAGATGCGTTATAAGAATACCTAAACTTGAAGAATATGTAAGCATTTTCCAAAAATCACTGAAGGATGATGAAGCCTCTATTTTTTATATAGCGGTGGAGAAATACAGCAAGAAACACTCAAAACGAACCCTTGGAACTTGTTTATGAATTAAAGTCCTAAAATAAAATCAGAACAGCAACACTAGTTCTGGAAAAGAATGTTCATCTTATATGAATTACTGAACAAGTCTTCGTAGTTCCCCCATTTTTCCCACACAAAATGCTTGCCAGTTGTTACATAATGCCTATTATAGATTTTCCATGAACTAGGTCACACTAACTGGATTTAAAATAGGTCATCGACTTTTGAATGTTGCATCTTGGTGCACACAGATTTGTGCATATGTTACAGGAAATGTATGAAATCCGTCATTGTATACAATTCCTAGGAATTGTGTATAAGTCCTAAAATCACCCGGAAATGTGTGATGTAAATTATATTACACACATTTCCTAGGAAATTTACACATTTTCTAAACAGCAATCGGAAATGTAATTAAGATTTCAATAATTACCTACGAGTGGACATGCGGTGCGAGGGGAGGATATTGCATCATCCGATTACGCGGGGTCTATCGAATCGCCAAATTTTTTATACGCCTAGTTGTCTATGGCACACAAATTTTAAGCCTAAAATTTTTTTACACAAAATTATTTTTATTACGCCACTTTTTTTTCTCCCGAAACTTAAATGGCGCTACCGCGCCGCGGCAGCTGTGTATGTGTAAGGTCGCAAGTCTAACCTAACCTAACCGAGACTTTGTACTACAGGAGTACTAAAACCTTCATGTCAATAAAAGTTTAATAAAAGAGTTTTAAAATTAGGGAAAAACAAATACTTCAGCGTAATATGCGTGATGCCGAAAGAAAGGTATGCCAATAAATTTTATGCAAATATTTTTTTCGGCCAAAGTATAATAGTGCGAAAACAACTGTCAGCAGGCTAAACAATAATAATAATAATTGTGAGTTCAAAGTACCTATCGGCCGATGTGGTTTGGCTAAATGAAATTTTAGGCGTACCGAGGGGCACCCGATCACGCGAAGGCGCTTGTGGCGCTTAGTTTTATACATTTCCTAATACAATATTGGAATTCTATAAAATTCCTTTGAAAAGTATACATTTCCTAGGATATGAGCGTATTAAAAAATCTCTGAAGCAATATTTTAAACATTTCCTAAATAGCTTCGGAATTGTATACATTTCCTAGGAATAGTATACAATTCCTAGAATTCATACATTTCCTGTAACACATACACATAGCTTTACAATAGGAACCAATTTATGTAAACTTAACCAGAGGCTAGCATATCTTATTGTGTATTTTATACAGTATACCAATGTTACCCAGGTGTAATGAACTTCACCATCAGCTTGTCTTCTATTTTGTATCTTACGACGTTTATCACAGAACACAATTTCCAGGTGCCATCAACTACACCATCATCGTGTCCGCCACTGCGTCTGACGCGGCGCCCCTGCAATACCTGGCTCCGTACTCGGGCTGCGCCATGGGAGAGTTCTTCCGTGACAGCGGCAAGCACGCCCTGATCATCTACGACGACTTGTCCAAGCAGGCCGTGGCCTACCGTCAGGTTTGTGAGAACTTTGCATTATAATCAGCATGAGAAGACAGAATCAAGTGGGAATAAATGCTCCATATCACTTCCTGAAGAAGTTCAAATTAATTATGCTACTTATACAGTCAATTCAGAGCCATCCTCTCACATCAAAGTGTAAGTTACATCATTGCCATCTGAATTATCTCTTCTCTTTGGGCTAACTTGTCTAATGCCCGTTTTCACCATCAATCCCTAATTTTTAAGTGACCCCTATGGTAACAAATAACAGGAATTTTGTTTACATAGGGGTCACTTAAAAATTAGGGATTGATGGTGAAAACGGGCATAACTCTCTGATTTCAGTGATCTCAATTCACTCATTGATATTAACCTTTAACCGACGACGTGATTTTTTTGTCACGCCGTCTGCGACGTGCGGTCTGTGGGACCGCTGTTTACTCAAAAAGTAATGTTTTTTGTATAAAAGTATACTGGTTTTATATTTTTTTAGAACATTATAGTATTACAAATAAACATACGTATAATTTGCGAGGAATCAATGTATATTTTTTATTTAAATATGGCTTAAACTTTTTTGACCCTTAATTTCATTGAAATTACACTAGAGCTCAATAATACCTATATAACTTGTAAATTTTAATCAAAGCAAGAAAAACTATACTCCTTCCTAAATATAGAGAACATAATGAATAAAATAAAAATAAATGACACGTAAATTACATGCACAAAAAAAATTGATGTAGGGTAAACATCAGGCAAAATCAGGCCTTTTTTTTTACCGCATGACAAGCATTTTCGGAATGCATAGGTAGCACCTGTAAGATAATTTCGTTTTCAAGTTAGGTGGACTAAAATGTACGTCTTTTTTGCAGCTGGTGCAATGACATCAGGCTGATTTGGCATGTCAGAGCCTAGAATACATGTCACTGTTTGCTTTACCACCAGTTTCGCGGTATTTTTTTACAGACTACCATATTTTACATAATATTATGTTCAAATATCAATATATCATTAGGAAATGTCTTTTCCTAGGTTGTGGTGCCCCAGGATCCATCATTTTTACGAAAAATTTGTCGTCTAAAACAAAAACGCCAATTTCAGTATGGTACAAAAATGTCACGTAGTCTGCGACGTGCGGTCCCACAGACCGCTGTTGAACTTTAAATCGAATTATCTTATTAAAACTGCCCTCGTCGATATAACCACTACCTGTAATGGCGTTTGGGCAACTAAACTCGAAGGTACTGAGACGCTCGGAACACGGGAGTAAGTAGAACATTGCAATCCAGAAATTTCAAAAGCCGGAGCGGTCTGTGAGACCGCACCTCGTCGGTTAAAGGTTAAAGAATAATTTTACTGTCTGTATTCTCTTTCTAAATGGTAGATGGTTCCATATCAACCAAGACAACTGCTAGAAACGAACCTTTATGGAGTATTTATTTATTTATAAGTGATAGTAAATAAAATAATAATAAAAAATGTTGTAAACAGATGTCTCTGCTGCTGCGTCGTCCCCCGGGTCGTGAGGCCTACCCCGGTGACGTGTTCTACCTCCACTCCCGTCTGCTCGAGCGTGCCGCCAAGATGTAAGCTAATCACAATATCAGGAAATCTACAAAAAATATAAGCTTTATTGTAGTTAAAAAATAGTTACAAAGCAAGTAACAGAAGAAGATAATAGATAGATGGAATTTGCTGCCTACTGCTGTCTTTCCCGAATGCTTATAAACCGAGCCTTTTCAAGGCGAGAGTGAATAGGCACTTATAGGGCAGATATTTACCATCCTAACCCAAATACCTGCCTTGTTCTGCATAAAAAAAATACCATGTCCCGTGACAAGTCTGCAAGAAAATTAAAAACATTCTATCTTTCGTAGTTGCATATGCTTCCAAGTTTTCGGACGTATAGAGATAGAAAAAGAGATTAATGTTACTCTACATACAAGTAGTAGTTACTACAAGCATAACCAAATGGACTTTTAGAGATCGAATATCTGTTCTAACACCCAGACTCTCCTCTTACATACAGTAGGAAGACATACGATCAAAATAACTGAAAAAAAAACGTCCGCATACCAATCAGCCGATACTGATGACTGGATGAATGTGGATATTGTTCCTGTAGGAACATTGTGGCATTTGAGCACCACCCATCATCCACAATGTGCAAATATTCAACAAATCTCTCTCCCCAGGTCCGACAAGATGGGCGGTGGTTCCCTGACCGCTCTGCCCGTCATCGAGACCCAAGCCGGTGACGTGTCCGCTTACATTCCCACCAACGTGATCTCCATTACTGATGGACAGATCTTCTTGGAGACTGAGCTGTTCTACAAGGGTATCCGACCGGCCATCAACGTCGGTCTCTCCGTGTCCCGTGTAGGGTCCGCTGCCCAGACCAAGGCCATGAAGCAGGTTGGTTGTTTTTTAGTGCATGACATTTCAGGTACATCTTAGATAACTGCTCTACTCAAATAATTTCACGGCTTAATAGATTCGGTCAGCTGCTAAAAGCGCGCCAAAACGTATGAGTAACTTAAAAGCGTTGGATTGGGTACTACCCGTACCCAATAGCATGGGAGTTCTTATGTGTTCCTTCATCAACGACACATCAATAAGCGAACTGCCCTACCAACTAGCAAAAACGACGCGGTCCCGGAAACATAACTTTTCTTCCACAAAATTTGAAGTTTATTTATTATTCTATCTATTGAATCAACTATCAGATTCAGACTACATAATATGGGTACAAAGGTTTACGCCCGCGACTTCGACCGCGTATAGAAGACGCTTGTAGCCGTTTCTGTTTTCTAGTTTGGCGAAACATAACAAATTATCCAAACAGAGATATCTGCACGCGTCTCTCCAGTAGATTACAAAAAAATCTTTCTATAACCCAAATGTGGCGACCTAAGTAATATCATCCCTTTTTCTGTCAAGATCCTGGCTACACAAAAGTTTAGCTATGGAAACGAGATTTATTTTCATTTCATCCTTACCCAGACCCCAATAAACAATCACAAAATACACAACTAAACCCAATCCTCTCACCAGGTGGCCGGTTCCATGAAGCTGGAGTTGGCCCAGTACCGTGAAGTAGCTGCCTTCGCCCAGTTCGGTTCTGACTTGGACGCCGCCACCCAGCAACTGCTGAACCGTGGTATGCGTCTCACTGAACTGCTCAAGCAGGGACAGTACGTGCCCATGGCTATTGAGGAGCAGGTAAGGGAACTTTTTAATTACTTTTTTCTATTAGGACACCATTTTTCTATGTCTGAAGCGCGTTTGTAGCGATATAAATGGAATTACGCAGCCTTTAGACATTTGTAGTAAAAAACCCGCGCGTTACTAAAATGCTACACAAAATATTGGGACTGGTACAGTCAGCTTCAAATAGTCGTGACACACAAAATATGCCAAAAAGTTGGCAACACTGCTTTATTCCAATAGTAATAATAACGCGATGCGAACTTTTTAGCTTCTTTGAGTGTCGCTGACAATGTCTACCAGCTAAATGCTACATTAGGTCATTCATTCATTGTTCCTCTTACTATAGTATTGTATAGTCGCCAGCAAATAGTACAGTATTTAGCTCGACGACGCTGCCACGGCAACGGATGCGCTCGTTTGCCAAAGATGTGACGTCACAGATATTCTAAGCGTGAATTGCCCTTCATTCACTAAACTGAAATGGAAATATCCCATCATACACATAGTAACGCGAGTAGCGTTTGATAATTGATGTTGACCCATTTTCTGTTAGTTCCACGAGTTTTAAAATAGATGCCTTATGAGCAAGAATATGATGTTTTTTTTGTTTCTCAGGTCGCCATCATCTACTGCGGTGTCCGTGGACACCTCGACAAACTGGACCCCACCAAGATCACCGCTTTCGAGAAGGAGTTCACCCAGCACATCAAGACCAGCCACCAGAGCCTGCTCGCCACCATCGCCAAGGACGGACAGATCACGCCCGAATCTGACGCCGCCCTCAAGAAGATCGTCACTGACTTCATCGCGACCTTCTCTTCCCAGTGAAGCCCCTAGCGTAGACTTCGCGAATAGGCGTCGACATGACATTGTACCCGGCATTTGATTACTCAGTACAATCCCATGTCAACCCAGCAATAAAATATTAAGTAGCTTATTAGCGGAAATTCTGCTCCTGGCGAGCACAGTCTCCGCTAATGGTGTAAGTGTAGTTATCATTCGTATGGACTGTATTGAATGTTGATACAATCATGGAATGTATTTATCTCGAGGCAGGAGTGGTTATACATAATTAAACTTCTTAAAAACGTTTTTGGTTTTTTTATTACTTATCCTGATCCATCCGATCCCAGTCAGGTGAATGGCGACAGTATGTTTCAATAGTCTTAACAGTGCTCTATGACACAGGCAAAATATTTGTTTTGATCTTTCTCTACCAGATTCAGTCCAGTCAGATTTTTTTATTTCCATAATTATCCCGGTTTAGTCGAAATGGATCGAGCGATAGATCTCATTTTGAAGCCAGGGGCGGCAGCATAGCGAAAATATGTGCAGACACAGAGCATCCCGTTCCCCACTATAGATGAACCACGCTGAACTGTCCCGCCAAACTCAATGACAGGGGGGCGCTACCATCGTTCAACTATATGGTTTCCAACATGGCAAAAATCTGAACCAGCGATCCGGTATTGACGGTGGCGCCCCACTGTCAATGTCATCGACAGGACAGTCCAGTATTTTGGAACTATAATACCTTCGCACGCCTTGCATATCCAAAGAACATTAAAATTTGAGTTCTCACGTCTCTCGAACGAACGCTGCTATAGCATATTGTCTCCTCCATCAGTCGAAAATTTCGTTTCGAGCCAACTTTACGGTCGATTTGTACGATTATTAGTACAACCACCTTGCTTCGCAACTAAACTATAGCGAAGGAATGGTTGCAGCATGCAGTAGAGAAACGATGTTACACCATGAATGAGAAATAGCAGAGCTGTTCTGTGCCCAACATGTTGAGGAGGTGATACGGCTGGCTGCTGCAGAAAAGCTGCATCAGCTTAAAATTTTAGTGCTCTGTCTGGAATGGAAGTGAACCAGCCTTTAATTAATTTCACTCGATATTTTTTAGCAAGCATGTAAATACTAGGTTCTTCATTTCCTGAGACAAAAATTAAAAGTTGAATATGTCAAATTGACACATGTCAAAGTCAACGTGGAAAATATCGATTTTGGTTTGTGGAGGTACCTGCCGCTTTTATTTAATTTAGAAAAACATCTTTATTAATACATAAACATGGACATAAAGACTATATTTTAAATCAAAAACTTATTCTCTAATTATATTTTATCAACTTTCAGGGTATCTAAGTACAAATTAATTGAGAAATCTTGAAAATGGACTTCTTCGAAAAAGCTCACATTGTAAAGAGAGATTCATCAAGAAAAGACCATAAATCAGAAGTGGCGGTGAAGAAACAGTTAAAACAGATGTTACATGGCTACAAGAAGAACGACAGTAATCTCATAAAGAGCTGTGAAGATACTTTTGACTCCAAAAGGTTTGAAGAGGATTCTAGTTCAGTAAGTGGTTTTTCGGACCTAAATCTCACTGATTCGAGTATTGAAATGGATGATAACAATGTGACGGTAGGTTCAGACAAAGAGGAAAAGAGTAGTCAGCATACCAAAAAGCTTCAGACAAATAAACCATCAACTTCTGATAAAAATATCAGTGACAATTCAATTGCTAGTCTAGATTCAATTTCTGACTTAAATGATGATATACAAACACTTTCTGACAATGTTTCCTTGGAGGTGACATTAGATTCATGCTCCATGACCAGTGATATGATATCGTTAGACACAAGTGTGGCAGAAAGCATAACAGAAAATGATTTTGACGAATCTGAGCCATTTGATGTAGATGGTTCATTAGCAAATAAGATTAAAGAAAAATTAGAGAAGGAAGGACTAATTAAAAAGAGGGGTAAAAAAAGAAAAATTGATAAGAATATTGATCATGACTTTGAAGAAATTAGAGAAGAGATGATTATTGACGAATTAGAAGACAGTTCAAGTGACAATGATAATGGGGCGAATATGTTGAAAGAAGCAAAGAAAAAAGTCTTGTCACATGACAGTAGCAATAGTGATGCTACCTCTGCAGATTTTGAATCAATATCTGCAACTGACATGGCTACACAAAGCCTTTATGATGTTCTTGGTGAATACAAACATCCCACCACAAAGAACCTTCCATCGGAATGCCAAAATCAGTGTTCAACTAATAATTCTGGCATTTTTTCTGTAGAAGATATGACCGTTGAGGACATACAGATAAACGAAGAAAACATGAACTCCCAATCATATTTCAGTTCTGATAATGAAGAACAGATGGACAAACTTGTAAATATTTCCGATAATGATACAAGTACACAACCACATTCTGAAACTACTAGCATTTGTGACACCACCCTGCTGTCTGAAGATACATCAGACAAAGATACGTCACTGAGAACAGTAGACGTTAGTCGTTTAAGCTCAATAAAAGTTTACTATGGACATTCCTGTTGTATTTTAGTATTGAAACATCCGGCAGAACTGTACATCCATGGCAAAGTAAAAGTAAAAGCTTTGGTAGGCACTATGGAAATACTCGGGCACACATTGACAGAGAAGCCATGTAATGTATATGCACCAAATTATAACTATGCGTATTGTCTGAAGACAGTTGAAAGTGAGAATATCTCCAGCGGTTTGTTCAGAAAATTGTCCTCCGAAGGTGTTTCTATTGCTGACTCTGAAGAGATAGTCACAGATCTAGGAACAAATGATGGTGTTGTGTGTTTAAAAAAGCTTTCTAGCCCTAAAATAGATTTTGTAGAAAACAACTTTAGTGCAGCGGATTTGTTCAATAAAATGGGGAAGCATGTGGACAACATGTTGAGGAAACCATCTCAAATTCTAGGCTGTTCCTTATATTTGACAAAACCATGGACAGTATTTGAAGAGATACCATGTTGGAAGCAAGCAGTTCATTGTGGTTCAGGTAATATAATTATTTTCTTAGAAAAGATTGATGATGAAAACTATCCTTAACCTTTTTTACTCAATAAATCAATATCCTCAGTAAAAATTATCATATAATTTCCTTGTTAGATGCCATTTGCACATTATAAGTAAATGCATATGATGATAATGCAAGAAAGGATTTTTTTCCTGGCGGCTTGGTGACTGGAATGAATGTTCTTTCAAAAATAATGAAAATATTCCATATAACTACTTCTTTATTATAATGTTACACAGTTACACTAAAGTATGAATCTGCTCTCAACATCTCTTCATCCTTCAGTGGTATGCCCTGGCTATTCTTCCAATCGATTACTAACTTTTATGACTTATGAGATTGCACTAACATATTGTAAAATATTATTTTCAGAGCCACAAAGTCGGGGTATAATGTGCGGCGGCAAAGGGCTCGGCAAGTCCACCTTTCTGCGGTTCTGCGTCAACCGCCTCCTGGGGCGGGGTCCCGTGCTGGTGGTAGACCTGGATCCTGGACAGGCGGAGTTCACGGTCGCCGGGAATATATCGGCTACAGTCGTGAATGAGCCACTGTTGGGACCTAACTTCACACATCTGAAGACTCCAGTCAAGTAAGACTGATTTGTAACATTCAAATATTCTTGCCATACTGGCGGATTATACAAGCGTTTTCAAAGCGGAGCGGCGACGCAATGAACACGCTGGCGCGGCGAACATATTCCGCCTAGAAACGCCGCCGCTCCGCTTTGAAAACGCTTGCAATCCGCCAGTGTGGCAGCTCACTAAGCCTACGCCAAAGCTATAATAATAATAAATATCCTTGGACATTTTACACTGCGCTTCTAGTCCCAAACTAAGCAAAGCTTGTACTATGGGTACTAGACAACGGATATAAACATACTTAAATACTTTTTTTTTGTAAATACATGCTTATTATACATAGAAAACAGCTCGCGCGATAGTTTGTGCAGCGCGGCGCGTGAAACGGGATTGCATGTGTGTGACGTGCCTACGTGGTGGCGGTACGTTTTAGCGCAGGCCCTATGCAACTATTCCCGTTGTCTCCTACCATTTTGTTCTCTTTCCTCTTTCTGTTGATGGAGAAAAACGTTTCTGGTTTCTGGAGGACATCGAAACTTTTGGTTGCGATATTTATTCAGAATCGGAGACAACTTCCGACTTGAAAGGAATTCGCGAAAACATCTGCTCTCAGCTGCTCAGCTAACGTAAGCATTACAAAAACGCGGTACACCTGTTAACAAGTCAGCTGCTAGATTCTTACACAAGTAGCAATCAAGTTCAAACTGATCATGATATTCACCTATGGCCTATGCGTAGGTAAACCGTGTTTCTTCTCCTATCTCCAGGGTATAGACCTAGTAAACCAGACTGACCTAATAAACAAATCTTCTGCATTGTAACATTCTCCAGCTACCTACTAAATCACTCGGGCATGGCGGTCACCGCAAATCCGTAGTGTCGCAAACCACAGGCCGCAGTTTTAAGTTATATTGACATTGTACGTGGTGAGCGCGAAGCTTGAGACATTTTTATGATATCGCCGAGCGAGCGAAGAATTCGATTATCTCGCAAGTCAACTAAGTTACAGTGTAAACACATCTTTAGTCTATACTGCCATCCGAGCTTTGACGCGTCTGTCGAGTCGTGGTTTACGATATTTACAAACCATATAAACTTTTAGCGATAAACGTTTTACATAACTTTCTTTTTCCAGGATGTTGAACTTAGGCATGATCAGCACAATGGACAACCCGAGACGTTACGCTGCGGCAGTGCACGACCTAATTAGACACTGCAACAACGACAAGCAATTGAAATCAATGCCCTGGATCGTCAACACAATGGGAATGTGCAACGCTATGGGCCTGAAATTAATCGCACTAGTCATCTTACAAGTACAACCTACATACCTATTGCAGATTGACCACCAAAACGCTAAAAAGAGATTCGAAACACATCTAAATCCACACAATGTTATGAAGCTATACGATGACCGATATAGACACGAATTCATTTTCAGAAATGTCCCAAACATGGGGCTCAATTATAAATTCATTTTAGCGAATCACGTAACGAATTCTGGAAAGAATAAAACCTCGGTGGCGCCCAGAGATGAAAGATATCTTAACTTTTTAGCGTATTTTGGTGAGATGTTAAAAACTCCAGACGCCACGTTATTGGGAATTACCCCCTTCGAGTAAGTACTTGCAGCATCAGCTATTCATAAATATCATTATAGTATGCATGGAGGCTGGTGACGTCATATTGCGTATTTTTCGAGCACTGTTTATTTTACTTCAGATCAAATGTAATAGGTTTTAAATCTAATAAGATCTTTGGAAGTATTCTGTTAAGATTCTTCTTCGATTCGTACTTTCTTAGTACTTAACTGCCTTAATTAAGAAAATAATATAAAACGACTTTTACTTATCAGTATCAGCACCGTTCGTTACATAGATCTGCAGACTGGTGACTAACAAGATAATGGTCCCTCCCGGAATCGAATGTGATTCACACTAATCGGCTCAGCGCGAATAATTAGTGTCATGTTTTGGTTGTGGTCAGTCGTCGAAAATATATGACGTCATTAACCAACCTAAAAAATAACTTTACGCAGATCTAAAGGCAAGAAGTCTTGTTTATGTTGCACGAAATCTATTTCTATTTATAAATAACGCCATGCTTTTTGTTTCAGGGTGAAATTGAGCGACCTACATATCGGATTGAATATAAAAATCACAAATGAAGCCGTGACGAAAGTTATAAATGGCAAAATAATAGCGCTGTGTCAACTGACGACACACGATAACAGTGGCAAGGTGTTTACCCTCCGAGATAAACCGCTCGTCTGCCACGGACATGGTATGTTCGCTTTATCTTTGCATAATGTATTATTCATAATTTAAAGATTAATCTGAATTAAATCATGAGTCGTCGATGAACATTAAAGAACATCCGCCCTACCCTTGATAACTTCTATGTATAAACATGAAAGTACAACATCAACATTATCTCTGCTGTTTGTGAAAAGTTAAACAAAAGTAGCCCTTATGGTTTTAAGCGTGACCTTTGATATGACGTATTTAGCACCTGTCCATAGCAAAAAAGAAGACTATCGTTAATTAGTCCTTTGTAAAATACAAGTCCCCTTTTGAATGACATTGAAATATTACTATTTGTGATGTCACAGATGAATCATACTCGTTTTGCCTACAGATAACCAACGTAACAGGCTTCCTCTAATGATGTCATCTATTAAAATGCAACAAGTGACCCATAAAATATTTCATTGATATAAGTTTTACATTCAACCTATTGATATTATCAAAATTATATTCATTGTTTGATATAAAAAGGATATTAATGTTATCAATGTCTCAGGGTCAAACAAAAACAAAGTGTTAATACATGCAAACAACTAGGTGACAGGCATTTTACCGTTAGTCGTTTCATGTGATCTTCCCAGAATTTATGTTGAATGCTAAAAGAAACTGTTGGGTAGTGTCGCAATGTGTTATCAATAAAATTGCTGCAATAAATACCTGATTAAATTTTGATAATGGTTATGGTTTCACTGTGGAATTTTTTACTTTTTAGGTCTTATAAGAGGCATCGACTTAGAAAAAGAAATGCTGTATGTACTGACACCAACTCCTATGGAAAAACTGGCTGTAGTGGATACTTTGGTGTATGCAGATTGGGTGCCAGAGCTAAGAGGTCAGGAAAAGCACCTGCCTGATGGAACTACTGTTCCATACCGAACAGATACCACATTCAAACAGAGGCAACTTATGTTTGCACCCAAACGGAGGTTCAATCCATTACAACTGCTGAAGATGTCAAGGAATTCCTAAATTGAAACGGTCAATGATTAGTTAATAAATTTGTAATTGGAATAGATCCAAAATATCTTAAATTATAAAAGGAAGTCTAATAATTATTTTATGTTAATCCATGTATATTTGAAAGATAATTTTGTACTTACAATACTAATAAAACATAACATAGATGATTGATTTTAACTTAAATATTTCCCCATCCTAAACACCTTTGATTTATAAATGCTGTATTAAAATTTTATAAAAGTCAAAAAGAGTCTAGAAAAGAATTGTTAAAACATGGGGTTCCTTTATTACTAATAAATTATATTATATCATGCAATATGGGAAGTTAAATTTCACACAAACAATAGATTACAATAAAACTGCCCTACAGAATCG
Source organism: Ostrinia furnacalis (assembly GCF_004193835.3). Lineage (NCBI taxonomy): Eukaryota > Metazoa > Arthropoda > Insecta > Lepidoptera > Crambidae > Ostrinia > Ostrinia furnacalis. The sequence goes on along the minus strand of NW_021131305.1, from coordinate 64,599 downwards.
TGATCAGTATCAGATGGACGTCTCAGAGACGCGTCTAGCTGACAGGCACTTAGCTGAGAATTGGGGCTCGCGCTCCATGTCAAATAAACATCACCTACACAATTTATACATAACTATTTTATTGAAAAAATTAAAATACAAAATACGAAACTAAACAAGTCTCAGGGAGACGACACTGGTCGAGGAATAATCTTTATATTGAAGAAATGCTAATCGGTTATATAACATGATAGTATAGCACGAAAATTCAGGTGGGCCCGCAGGTGAGGGGCCCACGCTCGCCCCCGACCATATTAGTTAAGGCATTTACGCTTACCCTTTATAGATATAATCTATAAAATATACAAGTACCAATTGTGAAAGTGTAACCACACGAATACTGCAATATAGTGGGTGTGCGTGCAACGCGCGCCGCGACGTCGCTGCAGCTGTCAGTATCGGGAGGAAGCACTGGCCGACGTCGCGACTGCTGCAGTCCGAGTCGTTACAAACTTAAGTTTTCAGGCAGTATGCGAACGATTCATAAATCAGAGTTCTCCCAACAACGGCACAATTACAGCAGAGAACACCTGGTCTTCTTCTTCTTCTTGACCTGTAGCGCGGCGCGGGTGGCCGTCTCGAACACCTCGCGCACGCCCTCCTTGCTCTTGGCGGAGCACTCGAGGTAGGCGAAGGCGTTGATCTTCTCCGCCATGGCGCGGCCCTCCTGGGGCTTCACGGGCTCCTGCTTCATCTTGCGGAGCTCGTTGATTGTGGCCGGGTCGTTGCGCAAATCCTTTTTGTTCCCCACTAGGATGATGGGCACGTTCGGGCAGAAGTGTTTCACCTCGGGCGTCCACTTCTCCGGGATGTTCTCGAGCGAGTCGGGCGAGTCCACCGAGAAGCACATGAGGATCACGTCGGTGTCCGGGTACGACAGCGGCCGCAGCCGGTCGTAGTCCTCCTGCCCGGCCGTGTCCCACAGTGCCAGCTCCACTTGTTTGCCATCCACTTCTATGTCGGCGACGTAATTCTCAAACACTGTCGGCACGTACACTTCCGGAAACTGATCCTTACTGAACACGATTAGGAGACATGTTTTACCACACGCACCGTCACCGACGATTACTAATTTTTTGCGTATCGCAGCCATCGGTCCTGTGAACAATACAACGCAAATAATTACGATGGTGTCGAGCGTCAACGCCTTTCATGACTTATAAATATGGCCGCCGTATAGGAATATGGGTAGGGAGTAGTCAGACAAGCCCTCAATGTGAATAAGCACCTGAACTAGCGGAAGAAGAACAGCACCACCACATAGTACCCTCACATGCGAGGGTGTTATTTATTATATTTTGTAGATACCTGAAGATTCTGGCTAATTTCTGCGGAATATTGGCTTATCGACACTTTTTTATTCGTCTTTGCTCATCACAAGCACTTTCGTTCATAAAATCAGACAGTGTTGCAGGGTTTAAAAAGTTGTCCAAGTGGTGACGAATCAAAGATTATTTTAGTGTGATCCAGTAAATAAATTTTAAGTTTATAATATAGAATTTAATGTTTTGTAACTTTAAAAGTACTTCTTACCTTAATGTTTTTGGGAAAATACCGTCAAAAATCAATTCTAGACAACTAAAAAGGATACCATTTTAAAAAAATATTTTGACATTTCTCTCCACCCGTTCGGATACACTTCAAAAATAAGTTGGAAGGAATTTTTATGATATTTTCAAGTCCCTCCAAGTTTTTAGCGAAATCAGGTAAAATATAATATTAAACTAATTTTGCAACAATGGTTACAGTGTATAATTTATTATTTCCAGTCAACCAAAATCTGCAGTAAAAATAATTTGGTATGCATGACGGCTCCATTATAAATTAAATACGCCTATTCGATGATCAATGCTATTAGAGAATCGTCAGGCGCTCCACTATACATTCCGCAGGTGGGTGGGTGGGTCTCGGCTAGGCGGCTTCGAATACAGAGCAAGCTTCGGTGTTATTGTATTGTCTGACCGGCATATTGTCCTTTAATCCTATATGCAGATTCTGTATTAAACTTAGATACAAAATGGTCTCAAGCACAATCAGCATCTTATAAAATTTGTAGTAAGGGGTCTATTTCATAGATTATTTAATGCGGAGACGAGGTATTGGGGAGTAACCTCCCCGTTGAATAGCTTGAGGTCTTGGTGACCTGTGATTTTTATTGTACATTGGTCATATAACTAAGATGCTGTCCAGTAGGCTCAGTTAGAGCACCCTCTGGCTGGCAACACATCAATCGTCATGCCTCGAACTGATTCCTCTAGAACGAAAATGACAATGGATTTTGCCGGATGTTTCCTTGTACCTCAGACTCGAGCCTTGAACTAGACCGAGAATCGAACCCGGGACCTCTTGCTTGCATAACTTCCACGAAAGAGTAAATAATCTAATAACATGAAGTAAACTATGCTTACATTGCACAACTCGTGTATAATCTTTAGTCATTCTTACATCCACAATATAGGCATTAGGCGTAAATAAATAAAAGAAGTTTTCTAAAATGTATAACTTTATTTTATAAAAACACTAAATTGTCCCCCTTAATACAATTCAACCCTTAAAAGTAAAATAGGAGTTCAACCTATTTACATTTTAAATATATCAAACAATTCTATAAACAAGCTATACAACTATGATTTGTTTTAAAATGGTTTTCATAATATTAAATTTCATCACAAATAAAATATTAATTACAATGCATTATCGTTTCTTTTTTGTTAAATACAAACATTTAGATAATAAATAAATAGGAATAACTTTATTATCCTCCATTGTTTTTCGTGACTTCAATTCTTTCCGATGAGCAGATTTATTTTTTAATTTGAACTAGACGGTACTTTGTCGATTTTACAAGGAGAAAAATATAAGAATAAAAAATATTATAAAATATGTTATAAAAAGAAATAATAACTTGCAGTGTGTAAAATATAATATTGTGCAAGAATTGTGTGATACCATGTAATTTGAAAATAATGCGATTTATATTTTATTCGTTTATTTTAATAATTAGGACCACCGATTTCCAAAGACAGCCCTGTATATCACAAAGTTAAATTAATTATAAAATTATTATTATAATCAAATCAGTGCTCAAAAATATAGAATGAGCTTAAGTTTCTAGCTGGTCTACATACAATTATATTAAACTTAAAACCACAAAAAAATAAATGCATAAAGAAATGTATAAAAACTCAGGTAAATATGAAAATATAGCACTTTTTAGAGAACAATAAACAATTTTTCACGATTTTGTTAATATGATAACAACATAGAGAACTTTTTCCAAAACATTAAGGCACCTATAAATACTTAACAATATTTTATCATTTTGATTCGGCCGATTCTTCACAATTCTTCTGATGTAGCCTGTAAAAAAAGCAAATTGTTAAATGTTAAATAACACGAATTTCTAAATGAGTTTACAGTCGTAACCAAACGGTTACGAAATTAAATCGGTCAGTAATATTAACTTCTTAGAGGCTGTGTTTAGCACCGTATTTATGACTATAATCTTGCTACATCGACTAAAATCTGGTCTGTGAGCACGTAGAATTATGTCCAATGACCCCAAGCTACCCATCCCTATCGCTCGCGTGTAATTATGTTGCTGTCGCGCTCGCACACTCACTGCGGACGCCCGTCGCACTGTCGCGACAGCAATATAATTACGCGCGAGCGATAAGGATGGGTAGCTTGGGGTCATTGGACAAAATTCTACGTGCTTACAGACCGGGCTTTAGGTACTACCTACACATCATGTTGACAACTACCCACTACTAATCAATAGGTAGATGGCGTCATATTTTTCCGATCTTTCAAAACCAGTTTCTTTGCTATTACCTGAGACTAGCGGAGTATTATTTATTATCTGAGATTAGGGGTGGAGTTTCGTAAAATCCGTTCTTAGTGAGCACCTACGTTCTAAAAGGAACCCCCATGCAAAATTTGAGACTCCTAGCACGTGTAGTTTCTGAGTTTTCGTGATGAGTGAGTGAGTCAGTCAACCTTTCGCTTCAACATCCCTACAGGTACCTAGTATTCTGTGTTGTGAGGTACTATGTGACTTAAAATTTTTCTAATCCTCCATTTTTGCAACATATTGGTCAATAGATTATTCGGCATGATTTTATACTGTAACTCAGTTTATCTTGTGAGTGTGAGTGTGATAGTAGAATAACATTATACATTTGTATGTTTTTTGTCTATGACTCCAGGTCATAGACAAAAACTCGTTAAAGAGAGAAAATTATTTCCAATAAGCATGGTTAAAAGTGAGCACTTTATACAATTGAAGTTAAAAATTTCTTGACCATAGCTGTAAGCAGCGAAATCTCAAAATATTTATAATATCCTAGTAACAATATTTGCTATGAACTTTTCTGCTAATGTCTGTCTTTTGTATGTCTAAAATGCTGGAATTTTAATATGCAGTTGATAGTTATTTGGCCATCTACCACAGCTTTTAAAATATTAAAAGTTTTATGTATTTTAAAGCAAATTCAAATAGAATCTGGTAATGTTCTGTGACTTTTTTATTTCATGAAAAATGGCTTTAACGATGGAAAGAATTTGGTTTAATTAATAAAACAACAGGATTAATTTTAACAAATGTATAATTTTTAAGATATTCATATTAAGCTTTGTTACATTTACTTAGATATTAAACTAAAATCTTAGCTACTACAAATTCCAATCATGTAATGCTTTAAAATACGTTTGTGATTAGAAAATTTTAGGGAGTTAGGTAATGTAGTTATTTTGGAAAATAAGCTTACATTTACAAGGTGACATAATCTATCTACTTTAAAATTACAGTAATATTAATATAGCAACATTTGAGCTACTAGCAGATAAAAGGTTACCAGTGGAAAAAATCCTATTCACAGGTAAATGTAAATGTCAGTGTGTAATGCTTTATTATTGTTTGCATTTAAGTAAGTAACACGTAAGTGTTTTTGGTCGTGCTACTCGTATTTTGTAATATTGTTGATAATTATCAGATCAAATAATTATATAAATATACCTATTTTCGGTAACTTTTTTTACATTTATGGCCAGACACAAATGCTTCGTTGAGAACATGAAAATAAATAAATAAATACCTATAGTCGCTAACTTACATTTTATGGCCAGTAACAAATGCACCATAGACAATATGAAAATAAATAAAGGCCTATCGTCGCTATTTTTTTGTGGCCAGATATAAATGCAACCAAAGAGTACGAGGTTTTACTTCTTTACCTTAGTCCAATAGAATATTCCGTAGCCCAGTCCGGCGCCGAGTGCGAAAGTCAGCAGGTACGGTAGACACTTAAGCGAGGGCCCGTGCATGGGCTTCATCATGCTGGTGATGAACTTAAGGTTGCCTTCCGTGTATGGAGGGTACCGGCCCCTGGAATTGGGAAAATAAGTCTTAATTTATGATATCAAATCGGTGTATTGTATAACAGATGTGAGCTGTAATTGGGTAGTAGACAGTTGACATCATTAATCAATAATTTCCAGACAAAACTTCTTGCAAACACCACAATCTCGCGACAATATCTAATTAGATTGTGTGGTAAAAGAACCTATCCTCACTCCGGTGTGTCAGAGGAAGGATTCTACTAGTGATGGGCCGACTATGGTCTTTGCNCTAGTCGGCGACTAGTCGGCCCATCTCTAGATTCTACCGATGTGACTTGCGGTCACCACACTCTTAGAAGGATTTTTATTTAAAACATCAATAAATCGTTTATAGAATAGAGTCAGCGTTTCTCAAACTTATGTGTTTGACTCCCTACTTCCTCTGTTGTGTAAAATGAAAATGCTTATGGGTCCTGTGGAACTCAATCTTACGTTGCTGTAACCCAGAATAGTACTAATAGTACTACGAGTATATTACTAAAGTACAGTATTTTATTGTTGCAATTCTCATATCTCTGGAAGATCATCAAGAATTTTGATACGTAAGTATATAATCTTGTTAAGATTACTTACGAAGCAAGTTTCTCTCCGATGGCAGCGAAGTTCTTGATCAAGCAGCTCTTTTTGTGCGTGAATGTGTCAAAAGTTTTTTTGCCGTGGTACGCGCCGATACCACTGTTGCCCACGCCACCAAATGGCAGCGTCTCCACTGAAATAATACAATTTATTTAATAAAACATGCTACATATTAGAAGATAAGAGTTAAAATACATTCATAGGTAATAGTAAAATGTTTTCTTTGTTAAAAATAGGAAGACGACAAAGAAATTGGTGAAAACAAGTTCACAGACAACAGACAGTACAGAAGTCATGGAAACATGTTTTTTTTACGAATTATAAGTAATATTATACTTAAAAAAATAGACAAAATGTCATGCTACATGCACCTTATGTAAATGTATAGAAGAAAATTAGGCATACATGGCAGGCAGCTTGTGCATGATAGATTGCATAATTAAAGGAGGCTGCAGTTGTTAAACATTGTTAAGCAGCTAATTTTAAAAACAGAGAGGCGAACAAATTGCGAATGTGCTAAATAGTGAGACTATTTCGACAAAATTCTGAAGAGACGCTTGCTTAATATACTTAATCTTACCATTCACTACCACAATTGTTAAGCAATTAAGTCGCTTGAATCTCGTACATCTATGCTCACTAAAGTGGGACTTTGAAAAACGTAAAGTGTGCGAGCCAAGCCAACCTGTCTTTTGCGTCCGTTAACAGCTGTTGCGGCCAAGTTTCACGTTTCGTAGGTCTGCGCTGACTAAAGGGGAACTTAGACAAAGTTTCAAGCAATAGTGTGTGCGAGCCTACCTCCCATGTCCATTACGTCGTCGTTGACACCTGTTGCGGCCAAGTTACCAGCCCTTGGTGTCCAGTGACGAGACCGGCCGGTTACTCGTCTTTCATTAGTCTATGTTGACTAGAAGGGAGAATAATTTTGTGTCCAAGCTATAAATCGTTTCTTCCACGAAGACGCCCCACCATTCTTCCGCTAATGTTTGAGTGTTATCGGTACACGCAAATTTATCCATGAGTGCACATGCACACTACAATAATGACGTTTGGAGCAAACTTCTCGCACCCCGCGCTTCCCTCGACCAAAAATTGGTGGGGCGCGCTTACGTGGATGAAATGATCGAGGATAGCAAACGTAAAGTGTGTGCGAGCCAACCTCCCATGTGCATCATGGTGTCGTTGACGCAGACGCCGCCGCTGCTGGTGTTGCTTGTGAGGCTGGAGACCACGCTACGAGAAAATGTCCTAACAAATGTAAAGAGTGTGCGAGCAACCTTCCATGTGCATCATAGTGTCATTGACAGTTGCAGTCAAATCCCCCGTCGCTCATTGGTCAGTTCTGAGAGGTGAAGGATTTTGACAAATGTAAAGCGAGTGTGAGCCACCCTTCCATGTCCATTACGTCGTCGTTGACTCCTGTTGCGGCCTAGTTACCAGTCCTTGGTGACCAGTGGCGAGACCGGCCGGTTACTCGTCTCTCGTTGGTCTGAGCTCACTAGAGGGGGGAATAATTTTGTGTCCAAGCTAATAGCAAACGTAAAGTGTGTGCGAGCCAACCTCCCATGTGCATCATGGTGTCGTTGACGCAGACGCCGCCGCTGCTGGTGTTGCTTGTGAGGCTGGAGACCACGCCCATGTTTTTCGCGAAGACATACAGCACTAGCGGCTTCTCTCTACAAAGCCGGACACCCCCACCACCGATTAGTTATACATAATTGAGATGCAGTTGCAGAAAGTGTTGGGAAGAATTGGAGATAAACAAAGCTTATTATTTACATGTTTACAGTAATGTCTTGAAAATTATGTAGATTCTTGAAGATATAATTCAGTGATTAATGTATCAATTCTATTCTTCAATATGTATTTAGGCCTTGCCCTTTATCGACATTTTTAAGTAATTTATACATCATTATGAATGTCGATGACATGTCGGTAGTTTCTGACAATTACTGTTATAAACATTTCTGCTCTGAGTCTAACAGACAGAGTTTATTTAATTAGTGAACTACGATTAAAAATTAATGTTAAACTAGAACTAAATATGTCAAGTAGAAACCATCACCAATACCACTGACCACCATACCCAACCATACCATAACCAACACCGTACCCATTAAGTAGAAATTCGAAGCTTATTGAAGGAAATAAAATGTGAATTAACCTAACCTTATAATGACCCTGCCCCATGGACTCTTTTTTGCAAAAACATTCAGTCGAAATAAACATTGTTTTGTGGACGACTTATTTCATACTTTATTATTTTTCAAGTTGTCAAATGTAAGTAAAGATTTAGCTTAGATAGTTTCATTTATTTTATTGCCTTCTAGACAGAATTCTATTAACTTCAACAACAATTCTTTTATCAAATTATATTTAAAGCCGTGGGGTTGGGACCCCATCGTTTGAGAATCGCTGACCTTATAAACAGATCATAAAGTCTGTTATAGATTGTATACTACAAGTGCTATAATGGCTAGAACTCTATGGTTAAATCTTTATTAAAAATATGTAATAACATTGACTTAACTTTGTTTACTTTCTTGTAATGTTTATCAAGACTGTAATGCGATTGCAAAGGAGTCGAATGATGATGTTGGAAACCTTACCGCCGTAAAACATAATAGTGTCGTTTATACCGACACTGCCTGAGCGGGTCTGTTCGGTAAACAGCTTTTGTATGCTGCGCTGTTTGCTGAACAGGTATAGCACTAATGGCAGTGGCCTGAAATGTCACGTTCACATAAAATCTGATAGCCTATAAGTACTTTATGCTTTTAGGACGCTGTTAGGACTGCCTCGGTATTGCAGTGCGTCGGAAATGTTTGCGCAAGCCCGTACGGACGGTTTTCAAGCTATAATACGCAAGAAAATAGCTTCTCTGCTAATAAGAGTGAGAGATAGTCACAACAGCATTCTAAAAACAGTAGCGGAGAGCTACAACTCTCCGATTATTATTAAAATTTTCCAAACTTAATTGTTTACTAACCCTAAGTAGTTTATAAGTAATGTACGTATTAATTGTAACTGTTACTAACACAAATATAGATTATTCTGGTCCGAAATAAATAAAATTTATTTATTTATACAATACAGTTATCGGGACTATTCCCACCTCTCGTTCCCACCGCTCCAACTCCTGTGTAGCCAGGATCTACAGCTTGACCACCATAAAAACCCAACCAATGAAGGTCAAGTTTGTCCCGGGGGAAAGTGAAACTGTTATTGGACCCGCAACGAAATTAATATAATCAGAAGAACATAGGAGTTCGAAATTAAGGTTCGACTTCCCTCTATTGCAAGGGATGACAGGTGACAAACAAAGGTTTAATAACCTTTAAGAAAATACATACAATACAGTTAACAGCCCATAATTTTTGTGGGAAGATAGCCTGTATTACAACGAGGTAATATGCCACCACGCGTGAAACGTCCACCCGAAAGGTCGACCGACGACCTCATAAAGGTAGCAGGCAGGAAGGCGCTGGATACAGGTCGCTACCAACCCAGCGATGTGGAAATCATTGGGAGGCCTACGTTCAGCAGTGAACGACCTGTGGCTGAAATGATAATGATGCTGATGGTGAAGACGCCACTAGGTGGACCGACGATCTGATGACTGGTCGTTGTGGAAATCCTTGGGGATGCCTTTGTCGAGCAGTGGACGTTATTTGGACGAAACGAACGAAGATCCCACTGTTTAACTCTCATATTAAGTTGTCGTCCGTACATTCAACAGCCATTTCCGTTGAAAAATCACCCTTATCATAACTACAGAAGACGCCATAGTATTTAGCTTGATGTACCGTCATCTTTACATGATAATGGTGACGGAATGTTGAAAGAATCTCAAGGATTTACTCAAAAAACCTTGTGACAAATTTCTCAAACGATACATTACTAAAAGTCACACTAAATTGATTCCTTAATAGTTCCCTTAAAAGAGATGTTCATCTGTAAAAACTATTTGAAATAAAATTACATGTTGTTACCGACAAGAAAAAAGTTTTTAACTGATTTTTTTGTAGAAAAATACCTTAACAGTAGTAGTTATAGAGGTGAAAACGGCCTGTACACGTTTATGTTTCATTTACAGTACTATGTATGTAAATGAAGGTCACGACTGATGTTAACTTCAGACACTAATTTAAATACTCATTCACATTGAAGGTATTTGTTTAAAATGCGCTCTTATGTGTATGTATGAAAATAATTTACAATTTCTGTAGAAGCAACTTTATTGTTTTGGCTAAGTGTAAAAAAATATTGGCCATGTTTCAAATAATATCTTGCCCTATATCAAGGCAATAGATCAGCTGGTATTGTGATGTACCAATGCAGTGTCAGCCTTATTGACCGAGACTACATTTAATTGGAAAAATGCCTTTGCCTATTCCATAAAAAAAAACAAAAAGTTGCCAGTTTTGTAAAAATTGTTAGTTGTGGATAAAAAAAAAGAAAAAAACAAAGTCCTTCACGTATGCTAATTGCCAATAGTAATAAATTAATATTTATTTTTAATTTACACAAAACCAAGATGAAGTAAGCAAAATAAACCCAATGACTTTAAAACACAATAAAAAAATTCACCCAATGGTTGGACGCAACATGAACGCAAAAAAACAATAGCAAAAGTTTGACAAACACTTTTTTGTACGTAACATTTGCGTTGCAACATTACGTTTTATGTGTATGTTGATGATGATTAAAATATTAATATAAATGTATCTTTTGCGTATCAAATATCTCATTAAGTATACCCCTTTTCATGGATGCCCTTTTCAAACAATGTATAGTCGGCAAAAAGTCTCTTCATTGCCGATCAGATATTAATATGTAAAAAGTTAGATGAGCCACTATTTAGAGTGAAACCAAGATTTTTTATTTAAAAAACTGACATGTCATCTTAAGAACATAAAAACAAGGTGTAGGAGAAAAGATGACAGAAATTCAACAGCAAAATGCAGACGTCTATTGTAAACTAGTGAATTTTTACGGAAAAGTCATGACCATCAGCTTGAAAAGTTTCCTTTTAGTAATTTTCGTAATTAAAAATACAGAGCGCCTTTTTTTTGCTTGGTAGGTATGCCGTGTTCCGTACTTTGAAGAATAATAACGTTCTGTTTTATATTATTGGGTTCACTGTTGAATTTTCCATCTTATCCCACCTTATAATAACTTCAAAAGGCTCATCTAACCGCGAAAAATGTTTGCAAAACTCAGCACACTTTCAAATCTTACCTTTCGTTGATGAATTTGATGGCCTCATACGCGTCAGCCACCGGGACAATGGGCAGAAGTGGCCCAAATATTTCGTCCTCCATGATCTTGTCAGAGGGAGACACATTGGCCAGGATGGTCGGTTCAATGAACTTGTCTTTGGCGTCGTAGTTGCCACCGACAACTACTTTGCTTTTGTTCGCGTCGAGGACCGCTTGGATTCGACTGGAAGGGAATAAGGTTCATTTTGTTTTTTTTCTTATGATATTTTATAATTTATTGTGACACAAAATAATTATAAATTGACTAAACTTTCAAAATCTACTTAATTAAAATTCCGCAAGAAGTTATTTAGCAATGTTTACAGACAATGTTTTTAGTGACGTGTTCTGTTTAGTTCTTTTACAAGAAGGCTGCGTTAGAGCGCTTGTAGACGTCCGTTTTTTCACCGGACGACGGACCGTCAGAAAACGGATATCCTTTGTTTGCTGTCAATTTTCTCGCCGGACCTATGTCCGATGCATGTGCACACGTTCATTATAAACCATACGCCACCGCTAAATCCGGTGAAAAAATCGGGCCGTTGTCCGGTCAAAAAAACGGACGTCTACAAGCGGCCTTAAGGTCATTCATGCAACACTATGCATATTTTTCACGCTATATGTTGTTTATGCACTTCAAAAATGTTGCTGTTTACGTCATCATGTTAAACTAAAACACAATTTAAAAAGAAAATAGTCTCCTTTTTTGCCATTCCTGGCTGGATACACCAATTCTATGACCCATCTTGTAACCTTTGTTCCTCTGTCATCATGATTCAAGTGTAGTACTCGTACATAATGTGACTTGCAGTATTTGATATCGAATCGAACCTAATTAATATCTATTTTATTGTAAAGCATGACATTCAAACGCTGTAATTTATTATTGTTCTTTTGTACTTACAAAATTTTTTTTCAATATTTGCATGACTAATTAGTCATTTAACTCAATGAGGGTTTTCGCGAATGAAAGATCCGCTAGATGGCGGGACGTGGATGTGGGGTCTGACTGCTGCGTGATTGGTGGATTTTGACATGTCTGTCAATGTCATGTCAAAAATAACCAATCATGCAGCATTTGGACCTCGCGTCTACGTATTGCCATCTGGCGGATTTTTCATTCGCGAAAACCCTCATTGAGTCAACATGTGTTGTGGATATGCCAATTGTAATAATAATATCTTGTAAAAACAAATAAATATTTCTGAATTCTGATCGTCAGGGCAGAGTGCACAGTGCGTCATCACCACGAATTTGTTTGCCCGTACAGAAATAGAATTTAATCACACCAACGCCGCATAAACAGGTTATGGGATTTCGAAATCGTTGCATTTGTATGTTATTTTTGTCTTTTTATGATAATCATAACACGAAGGTTCTAGAAAAGTACCTGTCTTTGAAGTGAGAAACATTGTATCAATCTTAATAGCTTGTTTTCTTGGACACCTAAAGATTTTTCATTTGTAATGCTATTAATTTTACGATAGCAGAGCTACTTTCTTTTTGGCTCCTGTCTGTGTTTTGTCTAATAAACAAATGCAGTGTACGCTGACGCTACATCTTAATAATGCTTCCATGATGCTCGTATAAGCAAAGGCCAGACCCAAAAACAGCGTATAAGTATAAGCCTACTGGCCCGTTCATCTTGCTTCATAAGTTCATATACTTATCTAGGAGGCTTATCTTACAGATAGCGTAATCCGTGCCACTGTGATTAATTTTAATGTCAACATAATTTTTCCATCAGACATTTGTATAGCAACAACATAAAAGGATACCTATATTTTGATTTACATTTCAGTGCCCGCCTAGACAAGTGGCAAAACGTTTCGGAATGCCTTCGCTTCGCTCTGGCGTTTTGCCACTAGGGAGGCTGTAGCTAAATTCAACAAAAAAGAGTTCTTTTTTGATTGATTAAAAATAAGGTCTATACCAAAAACATAAAAGGCCAAACATTTTAAGTTATGAAGCGTAAAATCTCACCTAAAATGCCTGTTGTTGATGATGCGGCAAAGGTCCGGCGACTTCTGAGGGTCCTCACCGTACCAGGACTTCAGGACCTTCTTGGAGGCTTCCACAAACTTGTCCTGGATCTCTTTGCTGCAGAGGATATAGTCTGGCGCGATGCATGTCTGGCCCATGTTGATGAACTTGCCCCAAAGTATACGCTTGGCAGTCACTTCCAAGTCGGCTGAGCTATCTATGTATACAGGGCTGTGGAAGAAAAGAAAAATTAAGAGGCTGCAATGTACTGGCCAATATAAAAGCCACATCCAAATAGGTTCACTATTTTAAGAGCTAGGGGCCTTGAAACAGTTGAACTGATTTTGATAAACGTAACTAAGAATCATCGCTAGAAAAACTTTAAAAAAATCACATACACATCGGTTCATCCGTTTAAGAGCTAAGCTCGTAGACAGACATAATATAGCATCTAAATTAAAAAACCCTCTTTTTGCGTCGGGGGTCAAAATAAGTAATGTCCAAAGCATCAAGAATTTGTACAGTCGTGATACACAAAGTGGCCAAAAAGTTGATAACACAATCTTAATAGAATAGTGTTTTATTTCAAAGAAAGACATACAAGCACGCAAGACATAGGTACATAACGAAGAAGATACAAAAATGGACAGATAGCTGCTTGTGCCCCTCTGACAAAAAGGCACCCGCTCAGCATACATCATGACCGCACCAGGGCTTGTCTTGAAACTGATTTTCAGCGGGGGCCCTCTGTTGTCGGCATCTTATTCCAATGTATAAAAGAAGTGTAAGCAGGCCTCCGTCACTCGCCTATGCCGGCCGAGATAATTACCTACAGCGCGCGACAACTTGAAGTTGCAGATCAGTCAGGGCCGCCACGCGCCTGTGTACTTACACACGCGTACCTATACACGCTCGGTCGATCATCGTCGCAATCAAGGTTTATTGTTCCAACAGCACTGTTATTCTTATTTAATGGAAAATCGTAATATTTAGGAATAATAATTAACTGTAGTGATTTAAATAATTTAAAAAAGCTACACTTTGTAAATAATTATGAAATACTTATGACAAAAAAAAGGTAGCAAAAAAATTATTTAATTTCACCGTGTCTATTTTCCGACACTACACAATTAAAACTGTTTGTCCAATTTCGAAATATCGCAACACTGAAGTTTATTAATAGGTACTTTAGAGAGTACGATTATACAAACACCACTAGATTAAAGTTTACCAATCGTAAATACAATAAATGCTTCTTAAAATTAAGTTTTTATTTATTTTACTTTGCTTATACAACCCTGACGCTTGAGCTGTGAGGTATATCAACTCTGAACACAAAAAAATTGCGCTCTTGTGAGCGTAGTAGTAAGGTGCGATTTCGAATGCACCAGGTGCGTTGGATATTTTGCATTATTATTATTACCGTTAAAATGTCGGCATCTGATCCTACACAAAGGAGTGCAATTTCTGTTGCTACTATTATGTATTCTGTGGTGTAAGTGTGTAGAAGTTGACTGACTTACCTACCCTGATAAAGAAAAACAAACATAATATACCAAGCGCATTTACCTTTTCCCTCCCAGCTCCAATGTCACAGGTGTGAGATGCTTCGTGGCCGCTTCGTATACGATTTTTCCCACACCAGTGCTTCCAGTGTAAAAGATGTAGTCAAACTTCTCTTTTAGTAACACAGTCGTCTCTTCGGCGCCACCTTGCACGACCACCACGGCATCCTGTAATAATTAGTTGGTTGATAGTTGGAGATTTCATTGGTTAGTTTAGGGGTTCGTAAGCAGTACGAAAACCAATTGCACTGCGCTGAGATGAAGATGCTCAGATGGGCAGGTAATGTGACTAGGCTGGATCATGTAAGAAACACACACGAGGCACCTTCAAAGTGAGACCTGTCCCAGCTAAATTACAGGAGAGCCGTCTGCGGTGGTACGGACACGTCATGAGGCGACCACTCGACCATATGACCAGAAAAGTGCTAGACATCCAAACTAAGCCCCGCGGACGAGGAAGACCCCGAATTACATGGATGTCCGTAATCAACAACGACCTTAAAGAAGCCCAAGTTAACAATAAGACAACCCAGGACCAAGCCGCCTGGAGACGCATGACGCGGAGGGCCGACCCCAAATAAAATGGGAATGGGCCAGGCAAAGTAGTAGTTTAGGGGTTCGTTGTTAACTGGGAACTTTAAGGATTCGTGGAGTTCGTTTAACACTATTAGCAATGCCCCCAGTTAGGTAAATTTTGAGAACAATAGTTTATTTTTAGTTCATGTTTATGTAACACTAACAACAACGACTGAACATCAAGGTAAACATTTGTGTTGAGGAGTTGTAATGAAAATGAAAATGTTTTATCTATACTAATATTATAAAGCTGAAGTTATGGAATATGACGTTCAACCACCANAATAAGCCATTTTTCCTTCACGCTATCTATGTTGTTTATGCACTTCAAAAATGTTGCTGTTCACGTCACCATGTTATTCGCCAGACTAAAACATAATTTTAAAAGAATAATAGTCGCCTTTTTGCCATTCCTGGCTGAATGCACCGATTCTAAGACCAATGTAGTAACCTTTGATCCCCTGTAATAAGACTTACGCCCATATTCACAAACGATGCTTGCTTAAGTGAAGCAGAAAATCGAACGCACAGCGTTGAATAGCGCTCTGTGATTGGTTCGTGTGTCACCCTGTGCGTCCACGCGCACTGTGAGACCTCATAGTGATACGAGAGTTTGTGAATACGAGCGTTTGACATGATTCAAGTGTAGTGCTCGTACATAATGTGACCATTATTTGATATCGACTCGAACCTAAAATACATATTTCTATCGTCAGGCAGGGCAGAGTGCACAGTGCGTCATCGCCTCGAATTTGTTTGCCCGTACAGAAATAGATTTTAATCACAACGCAGCATAAACAGGTTATGGGATTTCGAAATCGTTGCATTTGTATGTTATTTTTGTGTTTTATTATAATCCTTACACGAAGGTTCTAGAAAAGTACCTGTCTTTGAAATGAGAAACATTGTATCGATCTTAATAGCCTGTTTTCTTGGACAGCTAAAGATTTTTCATTTGTAATGCTATTAATTTGACGATAGTAGAGCTACTAATGTCTTAATAATGCTTCCATGATGCTCGTATAAGCAAAGGCCAGACCCAAAAACAGCGTATAAGTATAAGCCTACTGGCCCGTTCATCTTGCTTCATAAGTTCATATACTTATCTAGGAGGCTTATCTTACAGATAGCGTAATCCGTGCCACTGTGATTAATTTTAATGTCAACATAATTTTTCCATCAGACATTTGTATAGCAACAACATAAAAGGATATATTTTGATTTACATTTCAGTGCCCACCTAGACAAGTGGCAAAACGTTTCGGAATGCCATCGCTTCGCTCTGGCGTTTTGCCACTAGGGAGGCTGTAGCTAAATTCAACAAAAAAGAGTTCTTTTTTGATTGATTAAAAATAAGGTCTATACTAAAAACATAAAAGGCCAAAAATTTTAAGTTATGAAGCGTAAAATCTCACCTAAAATGCCTGTTGTTGATGATGCGGCAAAGGTCCGGCGACTTCTGAGGGTCCTCACCGTACCAGGACTTCAGGACCTTCTTGGAGGCTTCCACAAACTTGTCCTGGATCTCTTTGCTGCAGAGGATGTAGTCTGGCGCGATGCATGTCTGGCCCATGTTGATGAACTTGCCCCATAGTATACGCTTGGCAGTCACTTCCAAGTCGGCTGAGCTATCTATGTATACAGGGCTGTGGAAGAAGATAAGAATTCAAGGGACTGTTGTATAAAAAATCAAATTCGAATCTGTTAAAAAAGGCATCCAATTAAAACTAAGAGCTAATTGAAATGGCTGAAATGATATTGATAAAACAAATCTAAGAGCCATTGCTAGAAAAACGTAAAAAACAGCATCTAAATCGGATCATTCGTTTAAGAGCTACGGTACACATAACACACACATAGCATTCAATCATTATTGTAACTCTTTTTTCGTCAGGGGTCAAAACAACAAATTCTCCAAAGTAGCACACTGATGGAGAAAATCATACATTATTTTACGATTTAGAATCTTAATAAGTTGAGTGGAGTTACCTTTTCCCTCCCAGCTCCAGAGTCACTGGTGTGAGATGCTTGGTGGCCGCTTCGTATACGATCTTTCCCACACCAGTGCTTCCAGTGTAAAAGATGTAGTCGAACTTCTCTTTTAGTAACACAGTCGTCTCTTCGGCACCACCTTGCACGACCACCACGGCATCCTGTAATAATTAGTTGGTTGATAGTTGGAGATTTCATTGGTTAGTTTAGGGGTTCGTAAGCAGTACGAAAACCAATTGCACTGCGCTGAGATGAAGATGCTCAGATGGGCAGGTGATGTAACTAGGCTAGACCATGTAAGAAACACACACGAGGCACCTTCAAAGTGAGACCTATCCCAACTAAAATACAGGAGAGCCGTCTGCGGTGGTACGGACACGTCATGAGGCGACCACTCGACCATATGACCAGAAAAGTGCTAGACATCCAAACTAAGCCCCGCGGACGAGGAAGACCCCGAATTACATGGATGTTCGTAATCAACAACGACCTTAAAGAAGCCCAAGTTAACAGTAAGACAACCCAGGACCAAGCCGCCTGGACGCAAGACGCGGAGGGCCGACCCCAAATAAAATGGGAATGGGCCAGGCAAAGTAGTAGATTAGTGGTTCGTTGTCAACTGGGAACTTTAAGCAAGGATTCGTAGAGTTCGTTTAACACTATTAGCAGAGCCCCCAGTTAAATACAGTGTGAGTCACGTTAAAGTGTACATATGAAAATAGATGAAACTAGACCTATTTTTATCGACAAAAAAGAGGTCAAAAATTTTTTGAGATTTTTTTTTAATTTTTTATAGAATTTTTTTTCTTCCAATTACTTATTGTAAAGAAAACGTAATAACTTTTAAACTAAACGGTATATCCTGATAAAATAAAAACAGTAATAATGCTAAATAACAGGCGATACTAAAAAAATACATAAAATACACAAAAAAGGCCAACAAATAATAAAAAATGATACTTTTTGAAAAAAATCTGCTTTTAAATTCGTGTTTTTTTGGTTATTTGATAAATTTCTCCAAAAAATGCCCCTATAACAGGTGGTTTTTATTACTTTGTATTATTCTCCATCGTATTATCTTTGTAAAACCAAAAATCGCATGTCTCTATCCCTATCACAACATTTGCTATGAGCGTTTGAACAAAGGCCTACCACAACATTATTCTCCGCCTGCAGGTAGAGAAAATTTTAATTTTAACTAAAATGCTTATTTTACTTCGAAATCTTTTGTTTTTATTTAAATTTAACTTGTCTTTATCTAAATTACAAATCTAGAGCCATTTTCAGTTTCGTTGTTAACGAAGCGTTGAATAGCACGCTCGGAGAGGCTTAGTTCAAACGATCATTGCAAATGTTGTGATAGGGATAGAGACATGCGATTTTTGGTTTCACGACGGTAATACAATAGAGAATAATACAAAGTAGTAAAAACTACCGGTTATAGAAGCATTTTTTGGAGAAATTTATCAAATAACCAAAAAAACACGAATTTAAAAGCAGTTTTTTTTTCAAAAAGTATCATTTTTTATTATTGTTGGCCTTTTTTGTGTATTTTATGTATTTTTTTAGTATCGCCTGCTATTTAGCATTATTACTGTTTTTATTTTATCAGGATATACCGCTTAGTTTAAAAGTTATTACGTTTTCTTTACTATAAGTAATTGGAAGAAAAAAAATTCTATAAAAAATTAAAAAAAAATGTCAAAAAATTTTTGACCTCTTTTTTGTCGATAAAAATAGGTTTAGTTTCATCTATTTTCATATGTACACTTTAACGTGACTCACACTGTATATGAGAATAACGACTAACAACAACGACTGAACATCAAGGTAAACATTTGTGTTGAGGAGTTGTAATAGGTGTTAGTTTTCTACAAAAGTGTCTGATGTGTTGGTGACTAAATTTCGTAGGTATTATTATCTTGTAAACACATACCTACAATTTCTACGTCAACTAAAGGAATAATAATAAACTAAACAATTACTTATGCAGAGAATTGAGCTTGTGTCATGGGTGACGATTTTAAAATAATAAAACAATAATAAAAATTATTTACTTATTGCAACTTAAACTCGTAAATTGTAAGTTAAAAGTTAATTGCTAATGATTCTATTATGATATGATTTTGATTCTAACTTCATTGGATTCGTTTAAACGCAAATCGCCCATGTAGGTAATTGTAGGGAAAAATTATGTTCATCACCTTGACTCATGGCATTGTCGGTGTTTCAATGTTATCTAGTACTTAATCATTAAACTATACACGTGTATAGTAACGTAGATATTTAGAGTAGGCGCATACCGTTGATTTTTCGTCGGCCGATAGTTTAGCCGGGCAGTTGCTCAGTATGGGCATGTATGGAAGTGCGCACACTACGCCGATTCGATTTGGCCGATTCTTCATACAATTTAAAATCGGGCACAACTATCGGCCAACTAAAAATCAACGGTGTGCGCCTACTCTTAAGGTAAAATTATTAGATACTTTTTCTGGCGGTTGATCATCATTATTTAAATGTAAATTTGTTTCTGTATATTTAAATATCAATTTCGGTTTTAAGATCAGGTTAATTATGCAGACATAATTGATTATTGATGTTCATGCACATTAAACAAACAAAACGGTAAACATAGTCAAGAGAAACGAGCAATAATTGTACCTACTTTATAATGTAATCTAAATTTTGCTTAAAATTTTAGAATATGAGTAACATTTAGCCCAAAGAAGATTCTAATTAAATTGACTGTTATAAATTGATTATATCACGTAAAAATCTAGAACTAGATAATGATTACGAAACGCATCGTAACGCGTCATACTGATTTGGTGTGTTGCTATAAAACCAGTTTTGTTTAGTTTCCACTTGTACTTTGTACCCTATGAGCATGCCATAAAAAGCATAAAAACAAAATATTAGTAGGGTAAGTGCGCTAGTTTTCGTCCAATTATCGGAGTTGCCAACTTTGTGATGCGAAATGAATATCGTCCTAGTGTACGCTAGTTTTCGACCACTGTGTAAAAGAAAGGGTGCAGTTGAATTATTAACTTAAAACCAATTCTACAATACAGTAACTATGGATTGTGGTATATCATTTGAAAGGTAATTTTGTTAGCTTTCAAATGATATCAAAAATATTTAAATAAGTTTCTTACCTAAATTTAGGAAAATATTTCAATAGGTCGAAGGACAAATGGACGAAAACTAATTAATCTACAGGAATAGCTTGTTTTGGTTTTCGTCCACCCCAGTGCTTGCTCATGACGTCATGGACGAAAACACAACAACGTTCAAAGCTGTTTTTTGTTTTCGTCCACATCTTTTTAACGGATTTTATGGGTTCATCACAGTTAAAAAGTGGACGTAAACTAAAAAGTTTAATGTAATAGCAATAAAGATCACATTGGAAGAAAAAACATTGTATTTTGTAGGTTCATTGAAGTAAAATGATTAATTAAATTATTAACTAGGTGTCAGGGTTTCCGTCCACGTGGACGAAAACCAAAATCTTGCAAAATTGTTATGTTACTATTAGTCCACTTAATTATTTAAGATTACTATACAAAAACATTAATAAACCCTTAAAATTGTGTTTATTATGCTAATAATTAGACATACGTGCCAAAAACATTACGTAAAGTAGGTAAAACAGTAATTAAACATACCATGAAAGTTCCCTACCGGCACGTTTTTTTTCTAACTTGACGACGTTTTCCATTCACCTGTGTGCAGCAACAACTAACGTATATTTTTTTGGAGTTATTTCTTGTCAAATAACATTTTCATGCAGGCAGAACTGTTACTTAGATATTATAGATTGTAACAAGTCCAAACTCGCACGGAAAGTTAGGTTTGTATTCTAATTTTCCGTATTTGTTTGTGGCAAGTCGGTCAAATATACGAAAACAGGAGCTAGACGGAAAACCGGAGCAATTACCCTATCTACAACTACATACTGTAGGTAAATGTAGATAGTTTACCTATTAACTACAAATGATATTAACACGTAAATCAATATTAAAATGCCTGATAATGTTCTGTATCATTAATGTGACATGTATATTGTAGTTAGTAGAGGCAGTAGAGGCCTGTGTCCTTCACTCAAATTGACTTAAGCTAATGGCTAAACGATCGAGCCTTTTTGTAGACATTATGATGATTTTCCTATGTAATTAATAGTACCTACCTAGGCATGATTATATGACCAAAACTTATATTCTTTACACATTTAATTTTACTTGTAATCGTTTATCATTATAAGTAATTCATTTAGATAACTTCGCTCGCGATGGTGATACAACAAATAATTTATTGGATTAAAGTTTGAGAGATAAACAATCTCAGGGCAAAGTATCATTTTTCAGTTTGTCTATCAATGACTTAGAAAGAAGTCATAAACAAACAAATTGTCCAAGTATTAGGCACTATCTCAGCGACGAATTGGGCGCAAGATTTGGCCAGCTCAATAGGCTTGATCACCACTGCGTTACCAGCGGCTATGTCGCTATTCATTGGCATCAACAATAGCTGCAGATTGTAGTTCTACACACCAATCACCAGAAGAACATTAGACTTACATTGTCCAAGTATTTAGGCACCATCTCAGCAACAAATCTGGCGCAAGACTCGGCCACTTCACTGGGTTTGATGACCACTGCGTTGCCGGCGGCTATGGCGCCAGCCATTGGCAGCAACAACAGCTGCAGAGGGTAGTTCCATGCGCCGATAATCAGGGCCACGCCATATGGGTCGTTGTAGATCACTACTTCGTCCAGTATGTTCACCAGGCCTTTTGATGGCTAAAATAGAAGATAGGGTTTTAAACTGTTGAAATGGCATGTAAATGGCGACAGTAAAATTAAAATTATCTATCAAATAAATGACCAAACAACAATACAGATTTCGGTGATGGCTTTGACCAAATATGATTGGAGGGTTTCCTAAATCAATTTAGAAGGCGAGCTCCCAAAAGATATAAAATTTACTGTTCTGTCACTAATTAGGTTTACAGCGTTTTAATTGAGTTATAATACTACTCACTCTCTCAGGTTTGACCCATTCATCCAAGCTATGCAGCGTGTTCGTCAAGTCATTGATGAGATAGTCGACCTCCAACAGCACGGCTTCCATCTTGCTCCTCCGCAGGTCCTCCCTGAGGGCATCGATCATGGCCTGCTGGTTCTCCTTGTACATTCGCATCAGGCTCTCCAGTTGCTGTCGCCTCCATTCTACGGGTTTTGTGACGCCTCTGTTGAAAGCGTCGCGGGCTCGCTGCACGGACTGAAGAGGAATATCTGGGTTACTTGAGACGATTATAGTATTATTACCCTACGTAAATAATGAATCAGAAATGAGGAGATGGAACACCAAAGCCCTTTTGGCCAGCTTAAGTGGCAATGCTCGTAAAGCAGATGGTCAGAAAAGTTGGGGTAGAAAAGTTCTCGCGTGGCGACCACGGGCCGGAAGATACGTAGTGTGGACAGGCCTCCCACTAGCTAGGTGAAATGACGATCTGGTGAGGGTCGCGGGAAGCACCTGAATGCGTGAGACCGGTCGTTGTGGAAATACTTGGATACGGCCTTTGTCCAGAAGTGGACGTCATTTAGCTGAAACGAACGAGTGTAGGTAAATAGGTAGACCTATTTTATGTAGATCTTAGGAGAGAGGACATGGCAAAAATGATAAACTTATACTTAGTTATAGGGGCGGCGACGTACCTACCTATGTATTTTATACAAAGAACAGCAACAACCATTTAGACTAAAATACATGTTAGCTCCTAGTAACACAAAGAACAGAAATGGCTAAATGCATGTTCGCTGCCGGTCAAGGTCTCGCCCGCGGCGGAGCGCCGGTTCATCTAACTCGCTCATCACTAACACGTGTGTTGAAAAAAACATTCACGCTATTTTAGTTTTCTTGAATTTGGTGCATTTCTAGATGATAAAGCATTCAATGACGTGATGTAGGTCAGCGGTTCCCGAATGGTGGTCCGCGGAACCCTGGGGTTCCGTGGAAAGGCCGCAAGGGTTCCGTAAAAAATATTATCCCACGTTTCGTGACCGACGTTGTTCGCTCGCACCGACTTGTTTACGCACAAGGGAGGAGCATGGCGTGCGGGCGGAGTAGTACGGGGGTTCCGCTAGGAAAAGTATAATCAATTAGGGTTCCTTGGCAAAAAAAATTTGGGAACCCCTGATGTAGGTACCTATTCAGCGAAAAATGTTCAATCAGAAAAACACATATGTCTATATCTATAGGAAGGAATATTGGATATAGCAAAAAGAAAAAAAAAACAAAAAAGAGAAATTATATGATTCCATTTTTTTAAACACATTGTTCTAGCAAGGAATTCAACCCTAAAGCTAGAAAAAAATACACATCCTGTAATTATTATGTTTGATCCAAAAATGTGACATTTCAACAGTAAATTCTACAAAGTATGTAATACACTAGGTTATGAAGACATACTGCTATACTATACTAGTTACTAAGCTACTAATTTCACTCACCTCAGCAACATTAGCTGATTTGCCCTTCAATTCAGAAATATTTCCTGGAACAAACAAACATTTACTCAACACAAATAAGACCCATTAATATTCAAGAGATAATAACATGTTATCAAGTCTGTACTGTGGTGAATGACCGACCTCTATGAAATTGGAAGTATTCATTGACCTGATTCCAAATTGTCTAGTAATTCTTATGTTTATTGTGACTATGATTTTGTTCAATATTTAATTACACCAATTTGAAGCTTAAGAACATTTTGCTAGCAATCAATTTTATTAATTCTGCTCCAAATACTGTAGTTTTAGCACTTACTTCATGATCTGTTAGTATAGTTGTTGCAATTATCCACGAAGGCAAGTGAGCTTTACATGTGTGGCTAGCTACTGTTTGTTTTTCAAAGTTTTGACAGCCATTACACTATCGTTATGTGCATGTACTAGTACACACACAAGTAAAGCTAACTTGCCTTCGTGACTTGCAAGAACTATACAGGATTGATTACAGGACGAAAACCAGGAATAATTGATAGCATAGGAGTGATATAATCCACCAGTTCACCACTTTCGAATTTAATCCATAAACAATTATGTAATTTACAAAACCGGTTCCTTTACCTACCTGCTCAAATCCTCGACAACATTAGATAATTTAACCAGACAAATATTGTACAAAAACCTTAAAATATAAGCTAAAAGTCTACAATTCTTTGACATAAGTTTAGTCCTAAGAATCAGTCTTGAGTTGACTGTGAGTTGTTGATGTTTTGTTGTATTTATCCTTATAGAAACTTACCCAAAACCATTGCGAAACTTTTAGATTACGGAGTAAAGAGCCGTGTCTGAGTTTTATTACGGAATCAGCCTATATTAAATTACAACAACACCGCACTGGAATGACGTAAAATAACAAACCGCTAATAAGCAATTTACGATTAATTATCGCAAAGGCGTAATAATTAAAAAATATGACTGCACACTACAAGCATTGCCGATTCAATAGAATACAGCATAGAGAAAAGTAATACATATGGAATACAGACAGAAACAGAAAGCAAAGCAAGTTTTTGCTTTGCTTGTCTGTCATCAGTCATGTTGACAGCCAGCTGTTTTCCTTCTGTCTTTTTTTTTTAATACAGATTACAAATCTACTAGAGTTGTGCTCGAAATACTAGTTAATATCACTGCATAGAGACCAAAAATAATTAAATGACACATTCCCTTGTTCTGAAAAAAGGGGATTTCTGAAGCTTACGAAGCTCTTTCTGTATCTGTATTTAATAATATCGTACGAATCGGCATATAGATGACCCACGCGTCTGTCCCACCAAACTCAATGACAGGGGGGCGCTACCATCGTTCAACTATATGGTTTCCAACATGGCAAAAATATGAACCAGCGATCCAGTATTGACGGTGGCGCCCCACTGTCAATGTCATCGACAGGACAGTCTGTACCTCTAGTAGGAAAAACTTTCGAGTTCGTTTCGTTGCGTATTCAAAGTGTCATCGAAAAATTTTGTATGAAAAATTAAACAGCGCCCCCTATATTATAGCCGCCCTAGGGGGCGCTGTTTAATTTTTCATACAAAATTTTTCGATGACACTTTGAATACGCAACGAAACGAACTCGAAAGTTTTTCGTACTAGAGGTACAGTATTTTGGAACTATAAATAAAATACGGTGAGAATGACGTTGTATTAGGGTGCCCACCAACCGGCACCAAAACGTCATTTATCTTACTCGACTATTAAATAGATTATAATACCACTTCAATCAATTTCTAAAGAATTTATATTAATGAGCATTGAAATAGGTTGTAGGTAGGTAAGAGGAAAACTTAGCAGCTATAAGGTCATTGTCTCTAAAATAAATTTTTGAGAAAAACAGAAGCTAAAAACTCGCTGCTAGAAATAGTGACATCTACTGGAATCTTGAAGTATTACAATCCAACAACTATTGTGGTTCTGAATTCAATAATCTTCTTGGTCATGTAATTTTATTTTAGGTAGGCTTTAAAGTGGGTCCAAGCCCAAGGTTCGGTTCCTGGTTCGGTCAAAATAAAATAAAAAAATACGATGTAGTTGTATGACTTGTATGACATCCTACATAATATTCTATAAGTTGACTGGCACCTAAAAGACGTAATATTTGCAAAAGTTAAGGTTAAATAAACATTAATGTCCCTGTAATCTGATGATGCGATAATTTATTAAATTTTGTCATTATGCAGCCGTGTTCAAATATCGATGTGAGGAACTGAGGACCGTGAAACCGTTAGTGTTCTTTGTATTTACATACTTACAGTCATATTTATTCAAAAAGCTTTGAATATAGGCACTGTTTCTTGATATGTGTATGTGTTATTAATGACTAGCTTTCCGCCCGCGGCTTCGCACGCGTGAAATTTCGTTTGTCACAGATCGTCATAAATTATAGCCTATATGTTATTCTGGATTATGAACAATAATACTGTAAAGTTTCATCAAAATCTGTTCAGTGGTTTTTGAGCCTAGTACAAACATACAAAAGTACAAATCTTTCCTCTTTATAATATTAGTATAGATATAAATTTAACTGTTCCATCATAAGTTTAAACTGTATGTTTAAATTAATAAAAATAATGGTATGCAGACATTACCGCTATGACAGTTCTTCCCAGATTGAGGTAGAGATCGCTTTTTAGCGATAAGACCGCTCCAATTGGGTTTTTCTTTTCCTTGTTTTTACGTTACATTACATTTCAATATAACTTTTTCTCTTGGGGGAGGCCTTTGTCCAGCAGTGGACGTCTTTCGGCTGAAACGAACGAACGAACGAACGAATAACTTTTTCTCAGTTTAGTGTACCTACATATGTATTTTTGGTTTTTGATCTATCTATCACTTAGAAAATAGAAATAAAAAGCAACATATAATTTTCCTTTGACGTAGAACTGCAATTGCATATCGATTGATAGAGCCACGCTGTTATTAAGCTGTCAGCCAGCTATACAGGGTGGCCAAAACAGTAAGGTCTAAAAGAAAAATTTAGATTCCTTAAATCAAGGTGTACCTAAATCACCCCCATGTGTATAATACGATTGTGCTTGGTTTAGGAGATACAGTTAATTTTGTGATATTTTAAAATTTTATGACCGAGTAGGCTTTAAACATTTTTATCTTTTTTTTGGGTTGACTTTTTTCAGATTTCTTTTTTTCGACAGATGTGTTATGAATTGCAGATGTTTGAAAAAAATAATCACCTTCCTATCTTTGATTCAAGATACAAAAGTTTTGCTAGAAATATTAAAATTATGCTTTTATCAGAACACTATCAAATTTTCAACTTAAAAGTTTAAGTGAAAAAAAGAACTTCCATAGGTTCAAAACCATTTTAAAAACTGCGCCGTTTCCTGAACATTCATAATAATACAAAAAAACATGTACTTAATGGGCCACTATTTCCTGTAATCGGTCCACTAAAGTGGTAAGTCGGAGATTCCGTTACATGTTTTTGACTTTCTTAGAGTGAATTAATATTGGGAATCCTCTAAGTTTACATTACGTAGAACAGATTTAGAGCAGTAACTGGACAGAACATGTTTTTATTCTCAACGAGGAAGCTCTTGCCCTTCATCACACCTGGTGGAAACTGATGATTAGGCTGAAGGTGGAAGGGAACTTCAACTACAGAGGAACTATGGCTTCCTACCTCCAAATGCCGGAATACAGTAATGCTTTTAACATTATTGTTATAGTGACAGACTTAGGAAAATAGAGTTGCTAGCCAGGCAGACTTAGATCAAACCCTACCACCAACCAAACCGAGCAGAAAATTTCACCTCCACTGGGAATCAAACCCGGGACCTCTGAAGCTTACCTCTTACCACTTGAAGACAGAGGCAGTTGTTACATTTTACTATTACCCTTGAAATACCTACTACAGTGAGAAGAAGAAGGAGGAATATTTGGTTTATGTTCATCAAAACTTACTTAAAATAACAATGTGTTCCGGAATTTGGAGGTAGGAAGCCATAGTTCCTTTGTAGTTGAAGTTCCCTTCCACCTTCAGCATAATCATCAGTTTCCACCAGGTGTGATGAAGGGCAAGAGTTTCCTCGTTGAGAATAAAAACATGTTCTGTCCAGTTACAGCTTTAAATCTGTTCTACGTAATGTAAACTTAGAGGATTCCCAATATTAATTCACTCTAAGAAAGTCAAAAACATGTAACGGAATCTCCGACTTACCACTTTAGTGGACCGATTACAGGAAAAAGTGGCCCATTAAGTACAAGTTTTTTTGTATTATTATGAATTTTCAGGAAACGGCGCAGTTTTTAAAATCGTTTTGGACCTATGGAAGTTCTTTTTTTTACTTAAACTTTTAAGTTGAAAATTTGATAGTGTTCTGATAAAAGCATAATTTTAATGTTTCTAGCAAAACTTTTGTATCTTAAATCAAAGATAGGAAGGTAATTATTTTTTTAAAACATCTGCAATTAATAACAAATCTGTCGAAAAAAAGAAATCTGAAAAAAGTCAACCCAAAAAAAAGATAAAAATGTTTAAAGCCTACTAGGTCATAAAATTTTAAAATATCACAAAATTAACTCTATCTCCTAAACTAAGCACAATCGTATTATATACATGGGGGTGATTTAGGTACACCTTGATGTAAGGAATCTAAATTTTTCTTTTAGACCTCACTGTTTTGGCCACCCTGTATAATCACTTTGAACTTTTAAGCTCCTCCTATTTTATCAATCAATTGCTACCGACATGTTCTAGAACATTTTTATTTATTATTTATAATGTTTTTTATAAGTTTTTTTATTACCTGTCAATACTTAAGCTCGCTTATGTTGTTTTTTGACCTTCATGTTAATTACTTGTTCAGTTACGTATATTCGTTCCTAATGATTGTGCTCAATTAGTAGAGTAATCTATGGATAGATATGGCCAAACAAAGTGGGCAAGAGGTAGTTCATAAGTAAAGACATAAAAATGGGTCATGAAACAATAAACTTCCACGAACAAGCCTCTAAATATGTAATTATAGAAAAAATACTTGTATAATTTTTTGAAGGGTAGGTAAGTAGTTCATATTAGTTGAATTCAATGTACCATAGCTATCTATTTATTTATTTATTGTAGTTGGTACATAATGGAATTGGGCATTCTCTGCCAGCTAAGTAACCTTTGGGCTAAGCAGGAAGCAAAATCCTACTTAATTAACGATTTACCTATAAGTAGTCATAAAAATGCACGTCCAGAAGGTAGGTACGATACTATTATTTCATGAAACCACAATAAAGAATCAAATTTTAATATACTGAAATCTTGACTTTTATTGTTATTAAGAAGTTGAAACGATGATTACCATTTTTACCCGACTGCGCCAGAAGGAGGGTTATGTTTTTCGAGTGTATGTATGTATTTGTCAACAATTTTTAGTATGATTTTACAGAACCTTCTACTTACATAAAATTTTTAATTATGTTCTATGATAAAAACTACGTACCTACTATAAAATATGTAAATTAAGTTTAAAGGCAATGTTCCATTGTTAATTAAACAACCGATTATGTAAGTGTGACATATTTGCACTGTCAACAATGGAAGCAACGTTGTTTCGATCCAAACGCCGGCAACGAGCGCAGTGTTTTATAACTTACTAGCTACTTACTGACACAATATCATTAATACCACGTCACTACAATAACTATAAACACTTGCACAATTAATTAATTACCTTTATCCATATCTGTATCGATATCCAGAACGGTATCTTTGACACAATCGATAACCGGCTCGATTGTTAGTACGTGATCCTTCGGTGCGCTCGCGCAAGTGTGGTCTGCGTCTTGCAGAGCCGGCGGGCTCATGTTTACTGAACGATACTATGCTGAATGCTGTGTGTTCACGAGGTGTTTTGTGAAGCAAATAATTATTTTGAAAAACTTAGACTAAGACACAAGCTGTCCAGAAGCTAGAGCAATGTATTGAATAAATTATGATAAAAATCAAACAGAGAATAGCGTCATAATATCCTCTTTAATTTATTTTGCAATCAAAGATAAGTTTACACAAATAATTAGGTAGATTTTTGGCTTTATTTGTTATTGACAGTATCTATTGTAATTATTATACCTATTAACGTTTTAAAAAATAGCAATTACAGAGATAGATTTTATTAGCCCAAATTAGAAGCAAAACCAAAACCAAAAATGCTTTTTGGCGCCTTTTTTCTTCCTTGAATGAGATTTGACTGACTGGCATGTCTGGGCTACTGATTTGAAGATGATAGTTGATAGTTACGAAATTATGAGCTATGATAATAGGTAAAAAGATAAACAATGACGTGATTCTTCGTTGGTAATATTACTGTGTAAATTGATCAATAATAAAAATACTATGAAAAAATTGTACAAACTTATTAAATTATCCTACTTATTTACACTTCGATAGGTACCTATTACGGAAAAAAACTATGCTCTTGATCTTCAATTTCAATTAGTTTCTAGTAAGGTAGGTATTTTAACAAGGCTTAAAATGTTCGCCAACTTGACCTTTTTAAAATAAACAATTTTAGTTTGTTTTGTGACCTAATAAAGGTTATTCGAGTAATAACCCACCAGGTTTAGAACCAGAAAAATAAAGGTAAGGAGTAATGGCTAAACTTACGTCCTTGTGTGACTCCTACGAATGTAGCATACTGATGTCGCATACACATTATAAGGCATGGTGTACCATAGGAAGTAACTTCCTAACTATACTAAGTTACGATACTTACGATCGCTATACGTCATTTTTAATTAATTCATTTTTACGACCTTTTCATACTACATTTGCTACGTTCTTTTCGATTCACTATTTTTTCCCTTTTTTTAACGACCTATTCGTTTTGACATCATCCCAAGTTTACATCTACATCTATTACGAGTATAAATTCTGATGTTTCGCGAGCTGTTCTTTTCAGTAAATTAATCATGATATTAATTTACTGAAAATAACAGCATTATTATCAACAAATTCACAAGCAATTTATAATTTGCTATGTGTATTTAGATATATCATTAAATGACACGTTGTCGTTTTTGCAGCTTTACGTTAATTATTTCGAAAAACAAGATTTGTAAGTGTTTTTAACACAAGGAAGTTGCAACAACCATTAAATAAATGCATATTTTTAGGCAAACAAGTTCGACTACTTCTTGTGTTATTGAAAAGATCGACCTAGGACCGTTTTATTGGCCTTTTAGCGGTGTTATTGTCAACGTTTTCAATGTTAAATGCCTGTTACTTAAATAAGTATTAATCATTGCCAAAATAATATCATAAGTGCCAAAACTGATCTGATACTGATTAAAATTGAATAAATATTTAAAAATTTATCTAGTGCT
This sequence comes from Ostrinia furnacalis, assembly GCF_004193835.3. Lineage (NCBI taxonomy): Eukaryota > Metazoa > Arthropoda > Insecta > Lepidoptera > Crambidae > Ostrinia > Ostrinia furnacalis. The sequence goes on along the minus strand of NW_021131305.1, from coordinate 33,309 downwards.
GCAAATAATAACAAAATCATTATAACACGGGGTGCATAGACATTAATATATTTTTTTATTTATTAGTTTTTTTATAGAGCCTGAGGGACGTTCATCATAATCATCTCTATCGATATCCTCGTCGAACATCATTGATTAAAAAGCATATTGTGTTTAATTTGAATACATAAGTTAGTATTAAGTAACTAGGTACTAACAACGGTATAGTAATTAATTAGGTACTCGTAGTTCTTTGCTAATTGCAACTTTGTCATGTAAATACCTAGTTTTAATCACGTGATGCGTACTTTTTTACAGGCATTATTTAAGTACCAGAATAGCATTTTAATGGAAGGTAAACAAATTGTTAAAACACTTGTTTGTATAAGAATATTAGCTATCTATGTTAATTTAGATACCTACCTAAACTACCGTAGGGCTTCTTGACTGACATATTTTAAAAGAACGTTGAATTAGACTATGTTACAAGAGTGGCCTCCTATAATAATATTTAAAGAGATATATTAATGATAGCTATTTGTACCTATATTGCGAATACTGCGTTGAGTGAACTAATTCTCACTCTACATACAGGGTGTAACTAGCCGGATCTGTGGTTCACACTGCACGTGAGCTTAAGATAGTGATCTGAATTTATTATTGTTTGTCAATCTGTTATTTTTGTCTTTTGCCTACAAATATGGGTAAAAATAGCAAGGCAAACAACATATAAGAAAAAAAAAACGAAAGCTGTTTAATGGCTTCAATTGTGAGTATTTGTTCGGCAATGTCGAGTGTTTAAAGAGACACTTATTCAGAATTATCTTATGTTACTCCTTAAAAATTGATAGGGTTCTGAAATCTGGTCTTTTCAAAATTTCCGACTAAAACGATCACCTATAACAAATAGTTAAGGGTTCCTTTTCAGGACTACGGAACCCTAAAAATGAAGAAACTAAATACAATATCTGCTCTCGATAGTTTCACCCTGGATAAGTCATGGTGACACTTTCATTACCTGCACGCAAGCCATGGTGTAAGCTCTCTTTACCAATATTTAATTTTAAAGTAGGTGAAGTTTAATGAGTTAACCATTAATCATGGTAGAGATTGAAATTCTGTCGAGGTTCCCTTGATTAAATTGGAATTATGAAAGGATGATAGTTTTATGGAATTACAGACTTGGTTATTTTTATTAAATTTTTAGCGTTTAGAGTCGCATCTTTTTTCAAGTTATTTATAATTTTCAAATTGGTTATTTTTATTTTTGTGATTTTAGCGTTCTAACACCAAAGTAAAGAAGAGAAAAGAAACTTAAAACTAGGTGTCCCACCTAAGTGCTTGTCTAACGACTAGCGACGGGTCGGAAAAATATGCTTTTAGGTAGGCTTAGTTAAGTTGTATGGTGGTGGCAGTTTCGCGTAATTTTTAGTATGCCGCAAAAGGTAGAGCCATCAAAAGTTATAATGAAAATAACAAAGACAACCCCAGCATTATAAAGCATGAATAGTGATAAGATATTTTTAGCTTTGGTAATATTTCACTTGCTTTTACTTTATCGCCAATGCTTAACAACCAGTGCCAGACTTTATGAGCGAGCCGTCTATCTGATCTGGCTTAACGTGCCCGAGCACGGAAGGTTTAAACTTATCTAGTTCTAACTTTTGTTACCTACTTTGTATGATGATACTGAATAAATCTTTATCCATTTCTAAACTGAGAATCGTGTTACATCTAGAATAAACTGGGAAACACTGAAAAAAGCGATGTTTCTATTTTAAGTCTAGATCTCTATCTGAAAATAGAGACCTGATCTGTAATTTAACCCTTTAATGGGCTAGCCTGCTGAATGTGGTCAATGCCTTTGGACTTTCAAACGTGAAAATTTATTAATTGTTAGTCAGTCAGCGTTCATCGTGAGGTGAGGTGATGTTCTGTGCAGGTATTTGTCTAAATGTTTCGACGTAGCTCCCAAACTCTCGTGTGCTCGTTATCGAGTGCGTCAAAAAATTCTAATGAAGATTTTAGTTCTTAAATGTAGCCGCTAGGGGCGCTGTACAATCTGTCATACATTTAATGTCATTAATTTACGCAGTCACTATCGAGCACACCAAACGTAAACTCATGGTAAGCACACTGATGACCCTTACTTTAACTTCAATGGTTTACGTTAGTAGCTTACTTACCATTTGCGTACAAAACTGCTGCATTCTTCGCATTTTCAACTTCTAATAGTCGCTTTTTCGGTGCATTCAGTGTTTCGGCATCTCGCTTCCCTTCGGTGTCCTTTATAATGTCGTCCATTTCTTCGTCAATATCGATGACATGCATTTCATTCTCACGCGCAGGTGGTGTCAGAGACATTACTAACTTGGAGTGACTTTTATGTTTCGTTTAAATCTACTATACATATAAAAATAAGTCGGGTTTTCCTTCCTGACGCTATAATTCCAGAACGCACGAACCTATTTCCACGGTTTTGCATTCGTTGGAAAGGTCTCGGGCTCCGTGAGGTTTACACAGCAGGGAAAACGGGGTCCACGCGTCCGAAGTCGCGGGCGGCCGCTATAATATTTTGGAACCTATAAAATTATTTATTTAACATCAATACCATTAGGTAAAGCTCGTGATCGAAAATGATTGTAACCTATTGGGAACAGTAGATGGACCAATTAGGGCACCCGGACGATTAGTGTATTTCGTCGGCGTCGCCGAACAACGACGTATCTTCAAAATGTTAAGTTTCCAGGAGAGCGTTTTGAAGTTTTGGAACCGGTTTTTTGTGTCTACGAAAAAAACTACTTGGCTGATCGGTTTCAAATTTGGGGATGTTATAAACATAAAGATGTTATTTTATATAAACTATGTACCAACCAANGATAAAAATCAAACAGAGAATAGCGTCATAATGTCTCTTTAATTTATTTTGCAATCAAAGATAAGTTTACGCAAATAATTAGGTAGATTTTTGGCTTTATTTGTTATTGACAGTATTTATTGGCACGGACTAAAAGACTTTTTAATTGCAATTATTATAATTATTAACGTTTTAAAAACTAGCAATTACAGAGATAGATTTTATTAGCCCAAATTAGAAGCATAACCAAAACCACAAATGCTTTTTGGCGACTTTTTGTCTTCCTTGATCCTTGAATGAGATTTGTCTGACTGACATGTCTGAACTATTGATTTAAAGATGCTAGTTGATAGTTACGAACTTATGAGCTATGATGATAGGTAAAAAGTTAAACAATGACGTGATTCTTCGTTGGTAATATTACTGTGTAAATTGATCAATAATAAAAATACTATGAAAACATTGTACCTACAAACTTATTAAATTATCCTACTTATTTACACTTCGATAGTTATTACGAAAAACTATGCTCTTGATCTTCAATTTCAATTAGTTTCTAGTAAGGTAGGTATTATCAAGGCTTAAAATGTTCGCCAACTTGGCCTTTTTAAAATAAAGAATTTTAGTTTGTTTTGTGACCTATAAAGGTTATTCGAGCAATAACCCATCAGGTTTAGAACCAGAAAAATAAAGGTAAGGAGTAATGGGTATTCAGATAAAAATAATATTAAAGTCAAGGACATTTAAAATTTTAAACTTACGTCCTTGTGTGACTCCTACGAATGCAGCATACTAATGTCGCATACACATTATAAGGCATGGTGTACCATAGGAAGTAACTTCCGTCATACGTCATTTTTAATTAATTCATTTTTTCTTTATTTTTTACGACCTTTTCATACTAGGTACATTTGCTACGTTCTTTTCGTTCCTTTTTAAATTCATTATTTTTTTCCCTATTTTTTTTAACGACCTTTTCGTTTTGACATAGCATCCCAAGTTTACATACTTACATTATTCTAAAATTATGATGTTCCGCGAGCTGTTATTTTCAGTAAATTACTCATGAGTCAATTTACCATTATTTTATTATCAACAAATTGACAAGCAATTATAATTTGCTATGTGTATTTGGATTATCAGTAGAAGAAACGTTGTCGTTTTTGCAGCTTTACGTTAATTATTTCGAAAAACAAGATTTGTAAGTGTTTTTAACACAAGGAAGTTGCAACAACCATTAAATAAATGCATATTTTTAGGCAAACAAGTTCGACTACTTCTTGTGTTATTGAAAAGATCGACCTAGGACCGTTTTATTGGCCTTTTAGCGGCAATGTTAACTTTTTCAATGTTAAATGCCTGTTATTTAAAATAAATAATATAATCATAAGTGCCAAAATACTGGTCAAAATTGAATAAAGATTTTTGATTTTGATTTTACCCAGTGTTACAAACACTAATAACGAATCATTAACACGGGGTTAAAATTTTTGACATTAATTTTATTTATTATTTATAGAATCTAAGGGAAGTTCAAGTCTTAACATCTTCAACCATCATCATTCATCTTTTTAAAACAAATCGAGATCCTCGTCGTTCATCATCGATTTATCAAGGATGTGTTTAATTTGAAAACATAGTATTAAGTACCTAGGTACTAACAACGTGTATGTACTCGTAAGTAATTGTTAATTGCATCTATTGTCATGTAAATACCTAGTTTTAATCACGTGATGTCGACTTTTTTACTGGCATTAATTTAAGTACCAGAATAGCATTTTAATGGAAGGTAAACAAATTGTTAAAACACTTGTTTGTATAAGAATATTAGCTATCTATGTTAATTTAGGTACCTAAACTACCGCAGGGTCAGTCAAGACATAATATTTTAAAAGAATGGTCAAATGGTGAATGAGGATCAGTACTGTTGTAGAAAATTCAATAAAACTAGTATCTACGTTAATCTTTAAGACATAAGAAAGATATGTCTTTTTGAATTTTCCAAATCGGACCATTACTTACGAAGATATTAAGTAATAAACATAGGCCGTTTTTGCCGCTAAAAGTCAACGTACGCAGGGCCGCGTGACGTCATTATATCCGAATCGAGCGCAGCCGGCGTACTATTGGGATGGAAAATATTTTTTTCCAGCTAAACTATCAGTTTTAGAAAAAAACTTTTAATAAAATTTATTCATCAAAATAAAGTAACCTATCGACCAGTAATTTTTAAAAATAAAAATTGTGAAAAATAAGTATCGCTATGTCCAAAAACCACATTTTCATAGGATTCGATGCAATGCGGAGACGCGGTTGGGGTGAGTGTAACTTAATGATTGTTTGTATCGAACATAATCNCTTAAGTAGCGCTCGATGGAGAATATAAAGTGTTAAAGAAAAAAATCTCTATTCTAAGTTAATTTGGTTTTAGCTTAAGTGTAAATTTAGATAGGGTTAAGACAAGTAAGATTTTGCCATTAATACCAATTGCTACTTGGGCAGCCTTTGTCTCTAATCTATGGCATAAATCAATCATGCTACTGATGCGTATCTGAGTGCGTGTAGACCGCGTAATAGAAAAATGTATGAAATAATAAAATTCTGTTTTATTAAAAGTGCCGCATTCAATTCATAGATGTCGCTGTGCTCAGTTACATCGCGGTGTTAAAATATCTCCGGCGGCATATTTAATATCGCTCACGCACTTTTTGCGTACACTTAGAGACAATATTTCTAGTCTATAATCCAGTGATGTATTTATATTTAGCCAATATGTCAATTATATAAATTGTCGTCGATGTAGGTAGCATCTGTCGGTAATTCATATTGTACATTATTTTTTGGAAGCGCTGCATAGCTTGCTATTCAGCGCTAAGATGGCTTTGAAAGAAACAAAATAGACCTGTGTTCCTCATGATGATGATGATGAAAGTATGACTATACAGGGTGGAATTTTGTAATGCCACCTGGAGGGAAAGTACTCTTAATACTGTGGATAGTTAATTTTACTCAAAGAAAACATTCATTTATTTTTGAAAAGATATAGAACTGCATTCAAAGATTTTCAAACAATATAATACAAAACTTTGTAATTTGTGCTTTACTTTGCGAAAGAAAGAAAGAAAAATAATTTGAGGGTTGCCTTTCATTTTCCTAGGATCCCATCATTGGATTCCATCATCAGATCCTGACTTAGTGATGATGGGTCCACCTTGGGAGTATTACTTATCGAACGAAACAAAGAATTTTTAAAATCGCTCTATAATTTAATTTAGGGAGTTTTAACTTTTAGGATTTGGCCAGCCAAATATTGTCGGCCTGTCCGGCTTTTGTTAGGTTTTTTATTTGGCTGCCGCGTCAGGCAAAAGTCGAACCACAGAATAATATGAAGCGCACGCATCAGGACATTCGGCTACCGATGATGATAGTAGTTATTCACTCGTAAGCTATGACACTAATTGCCCCCCCCCCCCCCTCCCCCCTCCCCCCTCAGTCACATGTCATGTCCGGCTTTTTTTTTATTTATATAATACGGCTTTTAGGGTAAAACTAGCTTCCGCCCGCGACTTCGTAGGTACGCGTGGATCCCGTTTTACCCCCTTCATCTATCTTACGCGGTTTACATTTTTTCATCTAAATTTACTAAGGTACCTGCATGCCAAATTTCAAGCGTCTAACTTAAGCGGTTTAGATTTTTCATACAAAAGGATTTTTCCGCTAATTCCCGTTCCCGTGGGAATTTCGAGAATTCCTTTCTTAGTGCACTTATACGGTACCTAAGCTATGTCCCTTCTAAATTTCAAGTGCCTACGTTTAGCCGTTTAGGCTGTGCGTTGATATGTCAGTCAGTCAGCACAGAGTCCGGCTTTTGTGTTTTTGGACCTGGAAACCCTTGACTCACTTCTTTTTTTAGGTCGGTTTTAAAAATCCACCCATTATGAAACACAATTTTTTGTACCACTTCGCATGAGACCGCGGTGGCACTTCAAAAATAAAAATAAAAATCCGCAAATTAAATTTGGGAGCTTGTACTATTGTGAAATTTACGTTTTACATTTTACCAATACCACAAAAATTCATTCCCGACCTTAAATATACCGCTGGAAAAACTTTGTCATCGCGATTCAATGTAGTACAGCGACATCTATGTGTTATCGTGCAAAACAGATGCCGTACTAATTGATCAGTGTCCCAATAAGTGAAGTATTAAAATAGAAAGAGTAATAAATGGTTATAAAACATTTTTATTTTAAGGTAACAATATAGAAGGATTATTGGATTTTCAGACGGGAAAAGAATACTCCACTGTTGAGAAAAACAGTATTATAAAACAACGCCATCTAGTTACATAAACATTAAGAGACTTACGTTTGATAGACCTAAAACGATGAATAACATATTTGTTTTTTTTTCAACTACAACCCCTACTTAAAACTTTGTAATGGGTAACATTTTCAGAAAAAAAAAATGTTTATATGAAAAAAATGTTATAATGAATTTAACTACTAATAAATAAAACTCTTTATTTACAACCAAAGCATAAAACGATTACAATCTATACTTATAATAAATCTGTAGAGAGGTCAATTCTGTACATGAAATATATTTTCAAAATAACTATCAGGGGGTGATTAGTGATCGATACTGATGCCAAAAATGCAATCAGTAAAATTTTTGTCTGTCTGTCTGTCCGTCTGTCTGTCTGTCTGTCTGTCTGTCTGTATGTTCCTTATAGAAACAAAAACTACTCGACGGATTTTAACGAAACTTGGTACAATTATTCTTCATACTCCTGGGCAGGTTATAGTATACTTAGGAATTCCCACGGGAACGGGAATTAGCGGGAAAATCCTTTTGTATGAAAAATCTAAACCGCTTAAGTTAGACGCTTGAAATTTGGCATGCAGGTACCTTAGTAAACTTAAAGCTTAGTTACAACAGGATATTGCAAAATTCCCACGGGAACGGGAGTTAGCTTACATTAGTATGAAAATATCTAAACCGCATAAGATAGATGAAGGGAGTAAAACGGGATCCACGCGTACGAAGTTGCGGGCGGCCGCTAGTTTTTGAATAATTTTGAAATAATTTTCGTCAAAATGATGTTTTTGATCCTTTTCAAGGTACCAAAAGTTTCTTTTTCAAACAAGTTCAAGTTAATAATCATAGATGTCGCTGTGTCCCTTTGAATCGCGATGTTAAAGTTTTTGCCGTAGCATATTTAAGATGGAAAAGAAATAGGACTGTCGATCACCTAAATTTGTAGTCTTGCATTTTGTAGGTTTATAAATCTTTATTAATTCGTATTTTTTTGTAAGTGCCGCTGAGCCCAAGGCAAAGTGGCATCAAGAAAATTGCAAAAATCGTAGTATCATTCTTATATTTTTCAAACTCTTCGAAAAATACTGAATTAATGAAAGTAGTTCTTAATTATTATTTTTTTCGTAAATAATTAATTGCAAAAGGTTCTCTTTTCTTAAGTTTCTCCTTCATCATTCCTACTGAGTTTATTTACAGTGATCAACAGCTATTTACAGTCCACTGCTGGACTATGAGCCTCCTCCGCTATATTGGAGGGTTTTGCAATAATCCCCACGCTTGACGTCACCGCACGGCAGAACAAATCTCTGTTAATAATTAGGTTAATGCATGTGATAGATTATGGTCAAAAATATGTGTCAAACATTACTATTTCTGTTAGAATAATACCAATTCAATATGAAGTATTTCCGTTTCCGTTTATTCTACAAACAATAAATAAATTGTTATAATAATTTTAAATATAAGATATTTTAATATTTANGGAAAGGAGGGGGGCGGGGGAGTCATACCCAGCTTCTAGGCTAACTACTTTATTTGAATAAATCGCCAAATATACCACCGCGGAGACCCCAATCGCGTTTCTGCGTTCCATTGAATAGTATGAGCGTGTGGATTTTTTGCGTTATTTTTCACAATTTCTATTTTTAAAAATTACCTATCGATAGCTTACTTTATTCTGATGAATAAATGTCATTACAAGTTTTTCTCTAAAACTGATAGTTTGGCTAGAAAAAAATATTTTCTATCCACGCAGTACGCCGGCAGCGTTCGGATCGGATATAATGACGTCATCGTCCCCGCGCCGGGCGGTCAGTGAACTTTTTTAGTAATTTGGCCATAACTTCGTCAATTTTTGTCGTGGAACAAAAATTTTTGGACTATGTATTAAGGATTTCTTAGCCCTATAAATCTGCATTTACAGCTAAAAATCGAAATGATCCTCATTAGAGTATGTATGTTACAAGTGGCCTCATCTATATTTAAAGAGATAATTTTAATGATACCAGGTTTATTTGTACCTATATTGCGAATACCGCGTTGATAGAACTAATTTCTTACTCTACATACAGGGTGTGCCTAACTAGCTCGGATCTATGATTCATCATATTGTACGTGACTTTATGACAGTGATCAGAGTTCAATAAAGCAATGCAAATAAATCTCTATCTATCAATTATTGTATCATTATGTCTTCTACCTATAAATATGGGTCTATGAAAAAAAATACCTAACTTAGGCAAGTTACAAATATTTAAAAAACAAAAGCTATTTCAGTATCTATTCAGAATATTACCTTGTTTATTCCATAAAAATTGATCACCTTCTGAAATCTGGTCCTTTTCCAAAATTCCGACTTTTGTTTCGAACCAAAATGATCATTACAAATCAAAGAAACAAATTATTTCAAAAGAAAATCTCTGGTCTCCATGTTTCACCCTGGATAAGTCATGGTGACACTTTCATTATCCGCACGTGATAGATTATGGTCAAAAATATGTGTCAAACATTACTATTTCTGTTAGAATAATACCAATTCAATATGAAGTATTATTTCCGTTTCCGTTTATTCTACAAACAAGAAATAAACAATGAATAAATTGTTATAATAATTTTAAATATAAGATATTTTAATATTTACTAAGATTCCATTTACTAGTTACATCTATATATATAAAAATGAAACCCGTTTTCCGTTGTCACGACATAACATAAAAACGGCTCGACCGATTTGGCTGATTTTTTTTTGTAGTTTTCTAATACTCTGTACAAGGTTTTTACGGAAAAAATATAAAGAAAATCTCTACGCTAAGGCGGTACGAAGTTCGCCGGGTCAGCTAGTTTATTATAAATTATCAAGAAACATAACAGTTTTAATCTTTGAACCACGTGTCCTGATAATAAAATTACATAAAGTCATATAAAATTATTATGGTTACGTAGAATGTTGTTTTTAATATTTAAAATCAATTTAGTAATGAATATTGTCTGTATTAAAATGTTTGTTTCAATTTAAATAATAGAAATAAGACTTCCGTCCGCCGACTTGTGCCCCCTCCACTCTCTATAAANTATTATGGTGATTTCTGAAAATAAGTTTGAATAGTGTTTTTCATATAAACAAACGTATATATCTCGTTATAGTATAATTCCTATTCTACCTATAATTATAAAATTAGTAATATTATGATATTGAGAAATAAAAGTTATATTTAAAATATATTGTTTTAATTGTTGGTACATATATTTATCTATATAAATAAATAAATATATAAATCTAAATCATATCAGTATATAAAGGTTATAAATTTATAATTAAATAAATAAAAATTAGTTAACATCAGAAGTGGGATAACCCTGAATAAAGCAATATTAATTTGTTGTATGTTCTTAGGTGTGGGCGTGGCTCTCGATGGACCCAGCAACCCTTGAAAGCTTGCTGAAGACTCTCCGAGATGCGGTGGCCGGGAAGAGTCGAGGAGAAGATGTGGTGTTACCAGTGTTTGATCCGGAGAAAAATGACAATGGTGCTGAAAGTTGGTGTAGCAGCGTGGCTGCAATCGCAGCTGATCTTGGATGGAGCAGTATCACAACTGTTGCCAAGGCAGGTAAGGCCTTAAAAGGCTCTGCATTATTGTGGTATGAAACCTGGGATCCAGAAGAAGGTAGAACATGGGACAATTTTGTTACCTCTATCAAAGATTTGTACCCAGAAAAACGTAATTTATCCGATAAATTAACTAAAGCAGTTCTTTTAACGTCTGAATCATCAGAATCTTACTGTGAATTCGCGAGAGAAAAGTTAAGGTTACTTAAGAACACTAAGATAGCTTTTACGGAAGAACAGTTGGTCGAGCTTGTTTGTGGGGGCATACAAGATATAAATGTGAGGATGGCTTCGTATAACAGTCGTGTTAAAACAACGGCTGAATTGATTGCTTTGTTTACTACGTATGTAAAGAATCCAAGGAAACGCCCCTTGGACCCTAGTAACAAAACCGTTGACACTTCATTGCCTAGTACATCCAACAAACGATTTAAACCTGAGGAGCCTCAAGAAAAGCGTTGTTACACTTGTAATAAGTTAGGCCATATTAGCCGAAATTGCTTTTTTCTAAATAGGATTTCTAGAAATCCTAATACTTCTGTCCCAACATTTTTGAACAAAGTTCAATGTAACTATTGTAAAAAAATTGGGCATACCGATTCTACTTGTTACTTCAAGCCACGTGATGCTTCAGCTCCATCAACTCCAACACCAAATCCTCCAGCCTCGAAGGGTAGTGATGTGAACTGTTTCACGAAAGCTTGTCTTCCACTTACCAAAGTGATTATTAGAGATATGACCATTGAAGCTCTTATTGACACTGGTGCTAGCTGCAGTATAATCAAAGACTCGATAGCCAAAAAATTAGGATGTCACTTGACTCCATGCTCATTATTCCTGGAAGGTATAGGGAATGGAAAGGTGCACATATTCGCTAAAATGACTGTCCCTGTTAAATTTGACGAAATTTGTTTGGAAATTGAATTTAACGTAGCCCGAGACAGAGACTTTTACTATGATTGCCTTATTGGTAGAAATGCAGTGCAGCATCCAGACGTTGCCATTGTAATGGACACATTAGGATGCAAAGTAACACGTACACCGTTAAATAGCATTCCAAATCCCGCTGACACTATTGATAAACAGGTTTCAACTAATTGTGACCCCGATTTCAGACAGCTTACTGAAATAATAGGTCATTTAGATACGGCTTTGCAAAATAAAATCACGGATATTTTTCAAAAGTACCCTAATATATTACCATCGGATGACAATATTGGCACTGTCAAAACGGGAGAAATGACCTTACGATTAAAAAAGGACGAAATTATACATTACAGACCCTATCGATTGGCCCCTGTTGAGAGAGAGAGGATCAATGAGATGGTACAAGATTTATTAAAAAAGAACATAATAAGAGAAAGTGAATCTTCTTTTGCTAGTCCAGTTTTGTTGGTCAAGAAAAAGGACGGCAGTGACCGTATGTGTGTTGATTTTAGAGCATTAAATAAAATAATAGAAAAAGAAAGATATCCTCTCCCTCTCATCGAGGACCAAATTGATAAATTAGGGAATGCCAAGTATTTTATTTCAATCGACATGAAAAACGGATTTCACCAAATTCCAGTTGCTGAGAATTCTATTAAATACACTGCTTTTGTGACCCCCGATGGGCACTACGAGTATTTAAAGATGCCTTTTGGTATATGCAATGGACCTTCTGTCTTTCAAAGGGCAATTAGCAAGGCAGTACAGCATTTGCCCTTTTTATTGGTGTATATGGATGATCTGCTAATTCCTTTTAAAACTGAAAAAGAGGGTATTCAATACCTAGATCAAACTTTTGAAGCCCTAAGCAATGCCGGATTTACTATTAATTTGAAAAAGTGCAAGTTTTTCGAGACTGAAATAGAATACCTTGGCAGAAAAATCTCGGAAGACGGTGTAAGACCCAGTGATAATAAAGTGGCTGCATTAATTAACTCTCCCGCTCCCACTAACGTTAAAGAAGTGCGCCAATTCATGGGATTGGCTAGTTATTTTCGAAAGTTCATTCCTCAATTCGCCTCTCGTACTGCTAATATCACTAAGCTTACGAAAAATAATCAAAAATGGGAATGGGGTCCAGAACAAGAACAGGCCAGAGATTATGTTCTGCAACACTTAATTTCAAAGCCCTTGCTATCAATATTCGATCCAAACCTCCCAACTGAATTACATACCGACGCTAGTTCTATTGGGTACGGCGCCATTTTAATGCAAAAAGTCGATAACCAACAAAGAGTTGTAGCATACTTTAGTAAACGAACATCCCCAGCCGAATCGAAATACTGCTCATACGACTTGGAAACATTGGCTATATATAATGCTCTTAAACACTTTAGAGTTTACCTTTTAGGTATTCCATTCGTTATTGTTACTGACTGTAACGCAATAAAGTGTGCAATGACCCAACGAGATTTGTCCCCTCGTGTTGCAAGATGGTGGACTTTTATGCAAGACTTCCAATTTGAAATCATGTATAAAAAGGGAAAATTTATAGGGCATGTAGATTTTCTTAGTCGCAACCCAATCAAACCCTCAGTTTCAGTGCCACCTACAATTAATTTGATAGATGACGCAAATAATCCACCATCTTGGTTGGAAACAGCTCAGCGAAATGACATTCAAACCCAACGGATAATAGATCAAGTCCAAGCTGGCGAATTAGACTCTACTCAATACATAATCATTAATAATTTGCTCCATTACAAAGCTGAACCTGAAGCTATACCTAAATTGTATGTCCCTACTGGCTATAGACTCAGTGTACTGCGTCTCTACCATGATGATAATTGTCATGTCGGATATGATAAGACCTTGAGCAAGATAAGAGAATATTTCTGGTTTCCTGGCATGGCAGCATTTACAAAAAAATACATTTCTCATTGCTTGATTTGTATATCCCGAAAGTCTCATTCAGGGCCTAAGCAAGGTCTCCTTCACCCTATACCAAAAGCCATTCCTTTCCACACCTTACATTTAGATTGCACTGGCCCTTTCAGACAGTCTGCTGAAGGATTCAAACACGTTTTACTGATGATAGATGGTTTTACCAAATTTTGTGTATTAAAGCCACTTAAGACTTTAAATGGTCAGGAGTTAGTAGGTGTGATTCGTGAAACGGTTACGTTATTTGGCACCCCGACGATTGTTATAACTGATCGAGGCACTAATTTTACGTCCAATCAAGTTCAATCNATGAATTTAAGTAATATTGTTATGTTTTTAATTTAATTAATTATGTATGTTGTTATTATTTAATTTAAAATTTGTATAATTGATTAATTTATTGAATTATTAATTTATGGTTTTTATTATTATTTTTTACTCTTCTTTCTGTTTTTGTTAAATAGCGCTGCAAAAAGGCACCCACTGAAAATCAGTGTCTTGGCAGTCACACTGTCAAGATATTACTGAGTGGGTGACCTTTTTTGGCAACTAAGTAATTTTTTTTCTTTTTTATGTATGTCTTTGTTCCCTGAATCTGTTGTTGTCAAAATAAAATTATTTTCTTTCTTTTCTTTCTTCTTCTTTCAATCTTTATTTAGAGAAATGGAAATCGAACATCATATGATATCCACAGGCACCCCACGTAGTAATGGTCAGGTTGAAAGGTATGTGGCTACAATAACAAATATGCTTACTACCTCTATTCATGATTTGTCAGAATGGCCAAACTTACTTTGGAAAGTACAGCTTTCCTTGAACACGACTATCCAAAAATCTACTGGATTTTCCCCAATTAGATTGTTGTTAGGTGTAGAAGGAAATATACCTTCCGTTCAGGCTCGACTAGCTGATATTGTAGATGAATCCATACAACCAATTATTAATGTACAAAGTGATCGTCATATAGCAGAACAACGTTTAGTAGATGTTGCTGAACATTTTAAGGAGCGTTTTGATTCTACCAGACGAACCAATAAAACTTACAGTATTGGGGACATAGTTTACGTAAGTCAAGACCACAGGCGTCATGACAAGTTAAGCCCAAAATTTAAGGGCCCATATGAAATATTGGAAACTTTGCCAAATGATAGATATTCTTTAAGAGGTCACAATAACTTGAGAAATATTATCGTTGCAAAAGAAAAAATGCGAATCTATCCAGGTGAATGGATAGAACAAAACGCTTCTTTAGAAGAATCAATTGTTAACTCGTAGATATTTAACTGCATGATTNAAAGGGAAAATTTATAGGGCATGTAGATTTTCTTAGTCGCAACCCAATCAAACCCTCAGTTTCAGTGCCACCTACAATTAATTTGATAGATGACGCAAATAATCCACCATCTTGGTTGGAAACAGCTCAGCGAAATGACATTCAAACCCAACGGTTAATAGATCAAGTCCAAGCTGGCGAATTAGACTCTACTCAATACATAATCATTAATAATTTGCTCCATTACAAAGCTGAACCTGAAGCTATACCTAAATTGTATGTCCCTACTGGCTATAGACTCAGTGTACTGCGTCTCTACCATGATGATAATTGTCATGTCGGATATGATAAGACCTTGAGCAAGATAAGAGAATATTTCTGGTTTCCTGGCATGGCAGCATTTACAAAAAAATACATTTCTCATTGCTTGATTTGTATATCCCGAAAGTCTCATTCAGGGCCTAAGCAAGGTCTCCTTCACCCTATACCAAAAGCCATTCCTTTCCACACCTTACATTTAGATTGCACTGGCCCTTTCAGACAGTCTGCTGAAGGATTCAAACACGTTTTACTGATGATAGATGGTTTTACCAAATTTTGTGTATTAAAGCCACTTAAGACTTTAAATGGTCAGGAGTTAGTAGGTGTGATTCGTGAAACGGTTACGTTATTTGGCTCCCCGACGATTGTTATAACTGATCGAGGCACTAATTTTACGTCCAATCAAGTTCAATCTTTATTTAGAGAAATGGAAATCGAACATCATATGATATCCACAGGCACCCCACGTAGTAATGGTCAGGTTGAAAGGTATGTGGCTACAATAACAAATATGCTTACTACCTCTATTCATGATTTGTCAGAATGGCCAAACTTACTTTGGAAAGTACAGTTTTCCTTGAACACGACTATCCAAAAATCTACTGGATTTTCCCCAATTAGATTGTTGTTAGGTGTAGAAGGAAATATACCTTCCGTTCAGGCTCGACTAGCTGATATTGTAGATGAATCCATACAACCAATTATTAATGTACAAAGTGATCGTCATATAGCAGAACAACGTTTAGTAGATGTTGCTGAACATTTTAAGGAGCGTTTTGATTCTACCAGACGAACCAATAAAACTTACAGTATTGGGGACATAGTTTACGTAAGTCAAGACCACAGGCGTCATGACAAGTTAAGCCCAAAATTTAAGGGCCCATATGAAATATTGGAAACTTTGCCAAATGATAGATATTCTTTAAGAGGTCACAATAACTTGAGAAATATTATCGTTGCAAAAGAAAAAATGCGAATCTATCCAGGTGAATGGATAGAACAAAACGCTTCTTTAGAAGAATCAATTGTTAACTCGTAGATATTTAACTGCATGATTATAATTAATTAGAGGATTAGATTTATGTACATACCCTGCGAGCCTTATTTATGTAATGAAATGGTCCGTGATAGATTATAATGATTTATTGTTTCCAGATAGGTATAATTATTTACCCTAGATAAATATTGATACTGATTTTCACTAGACAATGATAGGTGGTGATTCGTTTAAGATTACAATATTAAAGTAAGATTTAGAAAATTGATAATTATTACAAAAGAGAAAATTGTGAGTTCTGTATGAAAGAAAAATGTGATCGCAAAGTTATGTAAAAAAAGGGGGGAGCTCTATATTTTATATTGTTTTAATTAAACATTTTAATGGATTTATTTTAATTTATTGCATCCTAGATCTATTTACACTAGACGTTAAAAAATGATATTGATTGTTGTTTGTTTCCTCTTGAATTATACAAAATAAAGATACTTATGAAATTGATAAAAGATGCTTTTATTATTATCATTACGATTCATAGACCAAGTAGAAGTAATTAGTCAGAGGTGTTTTTCTAATAAGGAAAGTGGTTTTGTTNTGTCCCATAGTCGCCTTCTACGACATCCAAGGAAGAGTTAAAGTTTCTTATCTACCGTGTTAATATCGATAATGAAAAACAGCAGGAGCTGTAGGTTAGACGATAACGACGACGAATTTATTCCAGAAAGTATAATGCACTTTTTTACTTTAGCGTCGGCCGTTTGGTGTAGTGGTTCAGAACGGACTACTATGCCGAGAGGTCCCGGGTTCGATTCCCGGCCGGGCAGGAATTAAAATGATGAATTTTAATTTCTGTGACGGGTCTGGGTGTGATGTATGTATTTAAAAAAAAAAGTATATAAGTAGTATATCCGTTAAGCTAGCACCCATAACACAAGCATTAAGTTGCTTACTTTGGGGCTGGCTGGCGCTGTGTGAAATTGTCCAAAGATTTATTTATTTATTTATACTTTATAAACAATACGTTTCCGCGATGCAATCTATACTATACTAATATTATAAAGCTGAAGAGTTCGTTTGTTTGGTTGAACGCGCTAATCTCAGGAATAATGGACCGATTTGAAAAATTAATTCATTCATTCATTCTCGCGCGCGCCGCCCGAGCGGTCAACAACCCCAGCGTACGCGCGCGATCTTTTAAACCCGTAATACCATATAAACAGTCCATTATTGACTCAGTTATGTAAAAAACACTCCTATAAACTATAGTGCAAAGTGATGAACAGTGAAAAGTACAATTCAACCGGATTCCAATGATTTTTGAACAAAATGTTTTGTAATCAAAACGTTAAAGTGCAAGTGTAAATTGCGTAAAAATCACATCTATAAACTAATGGTGCAAAGTGATGAACAGTGAAAAGCACAACTCAATTGGATTTCAGTGATTTTGGAACAAAATCTTGTGTAAACAAATCGTTAAAGTGCAAGTGCAATCAAAATAACTTCATACTACCGACCAAAACAGTGAAAATAAATGTCACATTCCGTTCGTGACCTTTGAACTTTTACTCAGCAATCAAAAAATATGAACAATTTTGTGGACTATTGAATACACGCTATTTTTCACCCATAAGCGTATACGTCGATTGGTGTCGGGGTATTAGAGGCCTGCCCAAAAGTGTGAGCGCTGCGGGTTCGAATCTACGCGTCAAGAATATTTTTGCATTTTTTTTTTCTTCTCTTTCCTCTTCGAACATTATTGTTTCGTGTTTATTTTTTTTATTTTATTTTTAACATCATACAAATACTATAATGTCGGACCACAAGAAGAGTACGAAGCTTCAAAAGATGGTGAAATGCTCTAAGTGCAAAAACAAACGAGAAGAAAGAGACACAGTAATATGTTCACTGTGTAAGAAAATATATGACTTTGACTGTATTGGCCTTTCGGAAAAATTATACGAAATAATGAAACCTGAAAATAAATTAAAACTGAAATGCAACGTGTGTGCTCAGAAGTCAAGAATGATGAAGCCCGATATACCGGCCTCTTCAAGTACTAACACAGAAGTTTCCAACGTAACAAAAAGGAAAAAAACACAGACAATATCAAAAACGACAAGCATAACCAAAGAGGTACCTGAATATAACTCACAAGAAACTGTAATGTGCGACTCCTATGATTTTGATGACGAAGGCACTCCTGAAAATTCAGAAATTGACCGACTCTCAAGAAGCGAAGACTTCACGACAACTAACCTATACGACATAAAGGAACTTAACGAACAAATTGCTGACCTCAAAATAAACCTTATGACCACACAAAATGAATTAGAAAATACAATAATTGAAAATAACGACTTAAAAAACCAAATAGCTAAGCTCAGTAATGAAATAAAGGTACTAAAGGAAGTTTGTCAAGCGCCAATAGATGCAAATATTCTTACATCTGACTTCACCACCAATACGCCATCAAGAGGAAGACGTGGCAGACGATCAATATGTAATTCTCCAAGATCGGCAACGTCAACCCCATCCCACATGAAAGATGAAATAACGTCAGCAATGCGACGGAAAATTTGTGATCTGGGACATCAATTACGAAATGCTAAGGAAGAAATAAAAGTACTTCACCAACAAATTAAAGCACTGGAGGACAAACTTCTGGACACAAATTATGACAACTACTCAAAGGAAAATAATCAAGACAGCACCTACCTAGAAAACACATGCGACAGGAAGACATCGAGTAAAAACTTGACAAAAAGAAATTTAGCTCTAATTAGCACATTTAAATTTAACGTAAATTCTGTATCTAAACAGTTTGGAAATACTTTTAACTATTGTCACTACTGCAAGCCGGGAGCAGGTATCTTAGAGTTATTTTCTAACATTGAAGAAAAAGTAAAGAATTTTACAAATGCGGACTGTTGTGTTGTTTGCATTGGTGAAAAAGACTTTAAAGAATCAGGGGACAATAAGACATTAGTGTACTACATTTGTGATTTAATAAAGAAAATAGAATTATATACCAACATCATAATATGCGCACCTAGTTACATCTGCGGCAGTACGTTATTCAATTGTCGGGTAGAAAACTTCAATAATATGTTATATAGGGAAATGCAAACTCATGGCCTTGGTACTCTGTATGATACTAATCTAAACTTAACTCTTCAAATGTTCTCATATAAAACTGGTAAACTTAATAGTCATGGACTTAACCATGTTTTATTAGAATTAAAACAACTAACTACATACTTGCCAAAGTGCACTGGTTACGGCATATTGACGAATAACACCACAATATCTGGAAATAATCGTTTGCATGTGAAGGGCTCAGGTCATACCTCTACACCCTTAGAAACAATACTTCCGTTAACGAAACCCACGACACAAAAGAAAACTACATTGTTAGACTACTTCTTGCCAGTAGAAAAACCTAATAAAGACAATAGTACAAAAAGGTTTTTTCGTGTTAAATAAAAGCGGGGGCTACCTTCGAGTATTTCATCAAAATATAGCGGGTATATTGGGTAAACAGGATATTGTACAAATAGCCTTAAACTCTCTACGAGACGATCAGCGGAAGGTCGATGTTTTGTGTTTCTCGGAAACATTTATAAAATCTGGAAACGAATCTAATCTAAGATTAAATGGCTTTACATTAGCAGATTGGTATTCTAGGTCTAAGGAAAGACGCGGGGGAGTATGCATACTTTGTAGAGAAAATATCAAATATAAGAAACTTGCATTTCCCAAAGAACTAAGTTCAGAATTTAATTTTGAATGTTGTGGTATAGAGATTCTGGGGCATCGCTGCATTATTGTTTGCTTGTATAGAATACCGAACAGCAATCCTTCGATCTTTCTCAATAAGCTAGAAATGTTATTAGATAAACTTCAAACTAAGACAAATAAGAAAATAATAATAGCAGGAGATTTTAACATTGATGTTCTGAAAGAGTCTCCATCACTGTGTGAGTATAGAAGAATAATACAGAATTATAATCTAAATTTACATATACTAAAGCCAACAAGGCGTAATGCATGTCTTGACCAAATTATCAGTAATGAGGCGAATGCTCTTGGCGAGGTTCTGCCTTTGGGTTTGTCAGACCATGAAACGGGTCAACTACTTACTATTCCGACTAGCCACAAAGAAGTGTCCCACAAGCCCCATTTCATCTTTAGGAGGGACTTTAGTTCTCAGAATATGGAAAAATTCTTAGACTGTATAAGTAACACCTCATGGTCAGACGTTCTTACTGAAAATGACTTAAATACAGCATTCGATAATTTCCATAAAACGTTTATATTATATTATAAATTATGCTTCCCAATTAACCGTATTAAGATCCAAAACAAAGGCAAACGCTCTTTCTGGATTTCAAAAGGCCTAAAAAATTCTGCAAAAACAAGTAGAAATTTAAGGTATAAATATTATAAAACAAAATGTTACACAGATAGGGTAAAATATCTAAGATATTCTAAACTGCTTAAAAAATGCATAATAACAGCTCAAAAATTATCAAATGAAAAATTTATTAGCAAAGCCAAAAACATTTGTACAGCTTCATGGAAAATTATTAATGAATTGACATCACAAAATCAAATCCTACATATTGACGAATATAAACTCCTACAAAATGACATTGAAATTGATAACCCACTTGACATTGCTAATGTATTCAACCATTATTTTATTGACATGACAAATATTGACGTACCTGACAGTATATATAAATATAATATAAAAGAAAATGATAGAAGCATATTTTTATTCCCTACTGATGATGACGAAATAATGAAAGTGATAAAGTCTCTAAACAATACTTTGTCAACTGGCTACGATTATATCGCAACGAAAGTCATTAAGTATTGCTCTCATATTGTATCACCGCTACTGTCACATATAACTAACTTGTCGTTTTCTCATGGCGTATTCCCCGAAAAGTTAAAACATACGGTCATCAAACCCATACATAAAAAGGGTGATAAAAGAGATCCAGCACATTATCGACCGATTGCCTTAATACCCGTCCTGTCAAAAATTTTGGAAAGGGTTATGCATGGGAGACTAATGAATTTCTTAATAAAATACGATATATTATGTTCAGAACAAAGTGGTTTCCAAAAAGGAAAGTCCACGACTCTGGCTGCGTATAAACTAGTAAACAATATCATCGAAAACTTAAACTCAAAAACCAGCACCACAGCAATATTTTTTGACATGACGAGAGCTTTCGACTTCGTGTGCCATAAGTTGCTATTAAAAAAATGCGAACTATATGGTATACGGGGAATGGCTCTCAAATGGCTATCCAGTTATTTAATAAATCGCACTCAGCATGTTGAAATATCCGCTCTTGACTCTAACATGGAACAAGTAGTACACAAGTCTGATTTATTAAAGCCTAAAGGAGTTGGTGTACCGCAAGGTAGCATATTGGGTCCACTACTGTTTCTCCTATATATCAACGATCTTCCCCAAATAACTGAACATAAATGCTTTCTGTTTGCTGATGACTTATCGATCGTAATTCCAAATAATTCATCATTGGCATACAATGACGAAATTAATAGATGTGTCGACAATATAATTAAGTGGCTTGATGCGAATAATTTGAAAGTAAATATAAGTAAGACAAAATTCATTCAATTTTTGAATAGAAATGGTAAAAATAAAAAATTAAATGTGACATATAATAATACTAATTTGACGGAAACTGATGAGACTACTTTTTTAGGCTTAAGACTAGACAATCACCTCACTTGGAAACCACATATTAACTACATATGTCAAAAAATTAATCGCTTTAGATATGCACTCTGGAGACTAACGAAGCTAACCAACTTACAAACGGCTTTAAAAGCATATCACGGCTATGTAGCTTCCAATCTTAGATACGGAATTTTGTTGTGGGGTAACTCTATATCGATACAAAAAGCATTTATTGCTCAAAAGCAGTGTATTCGAGCAATCACAAATGTACCTCCCCTAACAACATGCAAGCCTTTATTTAAGGAACTAAATTTACTATCCCTTCCCTCTATGTACATTTTCGAAGCATGCATTTTTGTTAAAAAAAATCAGGATTTATTTATAAAAAAGAGAGATGTATGTAATTTTAGAACAAGATACCCTAATAAGTTAATTCTGCCACATATTAAAACAGATATTTGTAAGAGAAACAGTCATTCAATGGTAGCTAGAATATATAACAAACTACCATCCAATATTGTTGCATTACCTACAAATAAATTTAAAGGTCAATTGTTTAAATGGCTAGTTGATAAATGTTATTATTCAGTGTCTGAGTACTTGGAAGACAAAAACTAATATTATAATGAGTTGGAATGTGAATTCTTATGTATTTTATTGTATTTAATTTGAATTGTATTGTATTGACTTATATTATAATTTGACATTTTAATATTAATTCGATACCATAAAATATTTGTATGCCAGTAATGGTAAATGTGTTTGTACTTTTTTCCATATTAATTGTCATCATTTTTACCCACATTTTTACAAATAAAGTGATTTGATTTGTATTATGGTGATTTCTGAAAATAAGTTTGAATAGTGTTTTTCATATAAACAAACGTATATATCTCGTTATAGTATAATTCCTATTCTACCTATAATTATAAAATTAGTAATATTATGATATTGAGAAATAAAAGTTATATTTAAAATATATTGTTTTAATTGCTGGTACATATATTTATCTATATAAATAAATAAATATATAAATCTAAATCATATCAGTATATAAAGGTTATAAATTTATAATTAAATAAATAAAATTAGTTAACACATGCATACTTTTAACATAACAATTCATATCATGAGAGGTATTAAATAATACTGAATTTTCTATTCCCAAGCTAAGCAAAGTTAGACCTATCTACATATTATATTTGCAGTAGGTAGGTACTTAATTAATATTAAGGAAAATTATTTAGTACAATTTACAGAGAAAACAAAACACCAGTAAAGTATCTCAAAGTAAAGTCAAAGAAGTACCCACTGAGTATTAGGGCTTGTTCATGGGAACATGCAAAAAACGGGATGTATCCATGGGGATACATTTTTTGCAGGATCCCGTTTTAAATAGGATCCCGTTTGACGTCTTCTTTTTAATATTTAAATTAGATGGAGTTTTTGGTTTCAGTTTATTTACGATTTTTTTAAAGGTCTCCGCGAACAATAAATAAATTCTTGTCCATGGTCCAGAAAAGATTAGGCACCACTGATTTTAGGTGACTGTTGCTTTTCAAGCTAAACGTATCAACTGATTCTCACAATAAAATGTAGATGTCGCTGTGCGCAATTGAATCGCGGTGATAAAATTTCTCCGGCACCGTATATAACCTAGGAGTTTGATTATCTCTTTGCTTAAAATATTCTAGTCACGAAAGAACTTAATCGAATTTACTTAGTTTAGTTTTTAAGTCTAGGTTAAGTTATTAGGATACGATTAAGTTCTTTTAGTCGAATTGATTCTATTTTTGTATGGTGTCGCCGAGCAAAGCGGGTTGCGGCACCAAGAGAATCTAACTAAAGCCTGATCCGTGAGCACGTAGAATTTTGTCCAATGAAAACAATCACTACGGGCGCGCGTCGCACAGTAGCGACAGCAATATAATTACGCGCGAGCGATAAGGATGGGTAGCTTGGGGCCATTGGTCAAAATTATACGTGCTCACGGACCAGGCTTCTATCTATATACAGGGTGTCCCGTAATGTAACGTCAAGCCGGAACTGGGTGTTGAGGTAAGTTGTGCTGGTTATCAGAAAAATATAAAAAAAAATCTATGTGGCATATTTTAAAAATAATAGGCATTTAAAAAAAATCAAAAAATTCTTCTCCAGGTGACGGTCCTTTTACTCGTGTTGCCACAAATCTTCACTTTTTCCAAATTTTTTTTTTGTTATGTAACCCTGAATAATGTTTCTCTAAATTGTTATCAAAATTACAAAACCAGCTGCTCCAGCTCGGATGAAAAAAATACATTATTCTTAAAAAAAAATTCAAAATAAAAATTTTGCCCAGTTTAAACTGACTGTACTGAAAAAAAAAAAATACTACGCGAGTGTGGCAAGTGACGTCATATTTTGGCGCATTTAGTAAGGATTCCAAAATGGTATAACACTTGGTAAATTTTTGCTGTAATTGTTGTCAATTTTTGGTTTTTTGGAAATAATCCCGTTTTTAACTTTATCTACCTTGGTTAAAAATATTATTCTAATGTGCCGAAAATTTAAGTTTCTGGCTTAAGTGAGGTGGAGAAGCCACGAAGAGGGCCATCTTACCAAGCAGGGATGTTATGGATATCCGTAACCGTAACCGAAACTATCGGATATCCGAAATAAAAAAATGTCCATAACCGTAACCGAAACTGATTCAAAAGTTACGGATAGTTTCGGATAAAGGCCAAACTGCAAAACTCTATGAAATTTGCAGTATACACGCCGCAGCTGCAATGCCGCGCTGCCGATTTCATAGTTTTGCAGTTTGCGGTTGCAGTTTGCGGTCTGCGGCCCGTCTTGGAATTGTACCTTAAATCTTAATATTTGTTACCAACTTGTCTGGCATTCGCTGGCACCATCTAATATGCCAGCCTGTTTTACCTTTACCGTACATAGGTGTCGTCTTAGTTGGTACATAAAGTAGCTATGTGGGTCACGCTCACGCAGCATCTTGCTATTTGTATTATACCTACATTTTTGAAATTCTAATAATTCCGTAACCGAAATTATCCGAGACTTTCGGATAATCTGAAATGATTTCATATCCGTGACCGTAACCGAAACCGGTATAATATTATTCTAATATCCGTAACCGTATCCATAACCGAAACTTCATATCCTTATTATCCCTGTTACCAAGTACAAGTGCAGGCAGAGCAGGTAGTAAAGGCGCGCGCGCACGGGTGACTTTTGTCACAGTATGTCAACTACTAATTACTGTCATGGTGACAAAAGTTTCTGTGACTGACTGTACGGTAGTCAGTCACAGAAACTTGAATTTTGGGCACATTAGAATAATAATTTTTAACCAAGGTAAATAAAGTTAAAAACGGGACTATTTCCAAAAAAAACAAAAATTGTCGACAATTACAGCAAAAATTTACCAAGTGTTATACCATTTTGGAATCCTTACTAAATGCGCCAAATTATGACGTCACTTGCCACACTCGCGTAGCACATTTTTTTTTCAGTACAGTCAGTTTAAACTGGGAAAATTTTTATTTTGAATTTTTTTTTAAGAATAATGTATTTTTTTCATCCGAGCTGGAGCAGCTGGTTTTGTAATTTTGATAACAATTTAGAGAAGCATTATTCAGGGTTACATAACAAAAAAAAAATTTGGAAAAAGTGAAGATTTGTGGCAACACGAGCAAAAGGACCGTCACCTGGAGTAGAATTTTTTGATTTTTTTTAAATGCCTATTATTATTTTTAAAATATGCCACATAGATTTTTTTTTATATTTTTCTGATAACCAGCACAACTTGCCTCAACAACCAGTTCCGGCTTGACGTTATATTACGGGACACCCTGTATATAAAAGAAAGTCGTGTTAGTTACTTCGCTTATAACTCAAGAACGGCTGAACCGATTTAGCTGAAAATTGTCAGGGAGGTAGTTTAGAGCCAGGAGAAGGACATAGGATACTTTTTATCCCGTTCGAAATTAAAAAAAGTCTGCTTATTTATTGCCATTAAGGCGGAACAAAGTTCGCCGGGTCAGCTAGTAATATATAAAGCTAAAGAGTTTGTATGGTTGAACACGCTAATCTCAGAAACTACTGGCCTAATTTGCAAAAATCCTGTATGTTAGATAGCCTTTTTAACGAGGGAGGCTATAAATTACTTATATAGATACTATCCCGCTTACAACCAATAGGAGCAGAGCATCAATGAAAAATGTTGCTTATACAGGAAAAATTATTCAAACGACATTCACGCGTACGAATACGCGGGTACCGCTAGACTTATAAAAAGGCAATAAATAATAACCACATAAAAGTTTTACAGACTTATGGATTTGATATTATGACATGAGATAATAATATGGTAAAGGCTTCTTAAAAGAGCTTTTTTAGAGTTTTTCATGCAAACCCTTTTTAATAAGTACAAGAAGGTATTAATTACTTTTACTAATACGCATACGCAATATGATACATGTTTAATTTACATCTAATCATCCCTTATAGAATATGTCTCATCGAAACCTCAATAGATGTCGCTGTGCGCACTTGACTCGCGGTGTCAAAGTTCTCCCGGCAGCATTTATAACTTACCCGAGTTTACTTGACTGTAATACTCAGGCCTTCTAGCAAGGAGCACACGATGAGGATTGCGTGGTCCGTGCTAGCGGCTGTAAACTATGCCGTCCGAATGAGATTAGTAACCTTAGAGTAAATACGCAGAACAAATTTTAATGTTGTTCTAAATTTTTGAAGGTGCCACAAATAGTGCGGTGTGGCGCTTAAAAGACTGCCTTTGAAGTACTCATGCCCGTTTTCACCATCTATCCCTAATTTTAAGTGACCCCTATGGTAACGATTAACAAGTTTTTTTAAGTCATGGGGGTCACTTAAAATTAGGGATTGATGGTGAAAACGGGCATTAGTCAATCGAAATAAAAATCAAAAATATTTCGTTCAGTTTTGACCACTAGTGGCACTTATTAACTTCAAAATATAGTAAAAAAGGTAGCCCGTAAGGGGCACTTTACATGTCTCCTTATCTTTTGGGCCCTACCAGCGCTTCGAGACGGGTGCGCCAAAGTTCACCTAAATTTTCAACTCCGAAAATTGGAAGTCCGAAAATGTTGTTCCTAAAATTTTTCATCCTAACAATCACAATTCCTAACTACTCTGTCTCTAATGTTCTTAATTCCGAATCATTCAACTTCATAATGTCATTAGCAATAAACATCTATTATACTTTTATTTGTTCTCCTAGATTTTCTAAACATAACCATATTTTACACTATTATTCAAAGTCAATCTTTTTTGTTTAGATTTCTTTCTTTGACGATATATTAAAGTTCAAGTTTGTTGGCATTAGCACGTATACTTGAGTCCCGCTCCAGTCATTCAGTCAAGTTCCAGAAACGAATCGGTCCTATTCATAATTATTGGTTTAGGTTAGGTTAGAACTGTGACCACAACGAGTCCCGCTCCAGTCATTCAGTCAAGTTCCAGAAACGAATCGGTCCTATTCATAATTATTGGTTTAGGTTAGGTTAGAACTGTGGCCTTACGTTTCATTCGCGAAGAACGTACTTCTGTACGTAGTATTTATTATTATTCTATGGTATTTGTGAAAATATTATGGTAATGTTTAGGGATAAAAGTGTTATGATAAAAAACAGTAGGAGTTTAAATATATTTACATAAATGATATTATTAATTACAATTTTCGGAAACATGAGTGTTATGAACATCGCCGGTAGCACTACAAATAGTATGAATGAAAACTTTAGGATGAAAAATTTTAGGAAGAGTGATCATTCGGATTTAAAATCGTTAGGAAGAACAATTTCGGGTAAATAACTTTAGGTGAGCCAATATGGACCCCTTCGAGACAAACATAATATGGGAAGTGCTGAGAAGAAACGCCGGAACAAACAAAGGAAGACTGGACTTGCTTAGTATATAAATGTTATTCTGATCTATACACAATAGTACTGTGAATTTAAAGTTTCATCAAAATCCGTTCAGCAGTTTTTGCGTGAAAGAGTAACAAACATACATAAAAACTTTCCTATTTATAATATTAGTAGGATTAAATTATTGGTTCAGCTGAAGTCTAAATTGACCACGTTGGAAAAATAAAGTTATTTTACCTTTTGCTCGCGGCTTCACCCACGTGAATTTCGTTTCAATTCTTTTAAGAATAGTTATAAAATCTATCCTACTCGTATTGTTTTTCCCTGGGTCTCAAGCAATGTCTATGTTTTGTAATTTATTGCTGTTATACTTTTAGAATATTTTCAAAATCATTAGATCACTGTCGAATGGGTAATTTTATAACGACATAATTTCCACAAAGATTTTATTCATTAAATATGTTATGTTATGTTCTCACACGGAATATGCTTCGCAAAAACCTCAATAGATGTCGCTGTGCGCAGTTGAATCTCGGTATCAAAGTTTAGTTACTCGCGTTTATATTTCTCTGGGCTTGCACCATCTTTACTACTTAATCTTAGTTAATAATGTAGTTTATAGAACATACCAAAGATCTATTCCAGTGAATACCATAAATTTTCTCACGTTAAGTAGTCGAAATTTTTGTGGGTGCTACCTTCCCACTAAGGTAGTGCTAAGAAACTTCATAAGTTTGTTTTACCAATCATGATTGGTGGTAATTTTCAAACAAAAAAAGTCCTAAAACTGTTTTTAGGGTTCCGTAGCCAAATGGCAAAAAACGGAACCCGTATAGATTCGTCATGTCTGTCTGTCTGTCCGTCCGTCTGTCCGTTCGTATGTCGCAGCCATTTTTTTCCGAAACTATAAGAGCTATACTGTTGAAACTTGGTAAGTAGATGTATTCTGTGAACCGCATTAAGATTTTGATGCAAAAATAAAAAAATAATAATAAATATTGAGGGCTCCCCATACTTAGAACTGAAACTCAAAAAATTTTTTTTTCGTCAAACACATACGTTTGGGGTATCTATGAATAGGTCTTCAAAAATGATATCGAGGTTTCTAAAATACTTTTTTTCTAAACCGAATAGTTTGCGTGACAGACGCTTCCAAAGTGGAAAAAAGTTGGTCCCCACTCTAATTTCTAAAATAAGAAAATGAAAAATCTAAAAAAAACAATGATGTACATTACTATAAAAACTACCAACGAAAATTGTTTTGAACGAGATCTAGTAAGTAGTTTTTTTAATACCTCGTAAATCGTAAACCGCTTATTACCGCGTAATCTTTCATACAAATAACTTAAATTTAAAAAAAGAAAAAACATTTCATAAATTAATGGTACGGAACCCTTTGTGCGTGAGTCCGACACGCACTTGGCCGGTTTTTTAAACTTTGTACGGAAATAGCTGATCGTGACGTGAAAATAATACTATGGAGTAACTTGTATGGGAGACTGCGTGTCGTTCAAACATGACCAATGACATCATGAGATCTCTAACATCTACAATATCTTAGGTATCTTTAGACATTTTTGTTAAAGAAAAGCACTGATAGATTTGATAATGCCAATGCTACTGAAATGTGAGAAATAAAAAAACCTGGCATATTGCAATTTTAAAACAAATTGTATATAGATCCTACAATAATATTAGTAAAGATTTGAACCTTTACGGTCAAACTAATTATACTTTTAATTAAGCTTGTAGGGAAAAGGTGAACTGTGTCAATAATTAATTAGGTACTGTCTATTGTTTGTATGTATAATGTTATAAAGCTGATTGTTTGCTTGTCGCTAATCGCAGAAACTATTGGTTCGATTTCAAAAATTCTTATTGTGTTGGATAGCTCATTATTATCGAGGAAGGCTTTAATATTGTATGTAGGTATACATAATATTAAATACAACCAAAAGGGGCGGAGTAGTAAAGAAAAATATTCCAAAAAAGGGAAATATTTTTAAATTTATTTAAGTCGCGGGCACAGTAGTTCTTAATTTTGTTGTATTAAATATACCTATTGTTTTTAATAAATAAGTAAATTAAGCCTCCCGACAAAACTTTTGAAAACAAAAGTAACGTTTTGATTTGATTTACCACGCAGTCCGAGCAAATAAGTCTAAAACAATCTTGCTTTAAAAGCAGCCAACAAAAAGTAGTCACCTTCGAACGTAGTTAACTGGGTCCAACACAGATGGCGCTGTGCTCAGTTAGCTCGCGATGGCAGTATTCCCACGCGGGTCTTTATAAGCCTGGCTCGCTTTATTTCGTTACTTCACAACACAAGGATGGTACTTTACCAGTGTTTTTCCAGTGTTTGAAATAGATAGTGTTAGGGACTATAATCTCCGAACAAAATGATCACCCAATTTTTGAATGGTGCTACTTTTAGCGCTATTATTTTGCTTGTTTAGGTTTAATGACTAAGCACAACGCCATCTATGTTGAGACGAGTGAATTATGTCCGAAGGTGGACACTTAGTCTTTATCGTAACTGACAAAAAATATTTGACTCATCTACTTGGATCGTGTAATTACAAAACAACTTAAAAGCTAACATTTTTTGTCAACTTACTGAGTTAAAAATGGACATAATAACCAATGCACTTCATTCTAGCTCTAAAAACCAAATTAATTTTGAATTGGCTGTTTTTGTTTTGGCTTTTCACTTGCTTCAAAATCAATAAATATTGATTGCCGTACAAAATCTATGGAAGCGTCGCGTTTGATTGAAAGGGGTCTACTACCATATAAAGTTACCCAAAGGAGGCCAGTTTTAATTTGGTTTTATTTTGTGTTTCACCGATAGATGTCACTGTGCGCAGTTACATCTCGGTAGTAAAGTTTTATGAGGCCAGTACTTAAGTTACCAAGCTTATTGTGCTAAGCAACACAAACAATCTTCCAGTTATTTAGTACTTAGTTAGTTGTAAGTTGTATTTTAGTCAATTACGATACAAATTTTTGTCGGTGCTGCTTTAGTTAAGTAGCGCCATTTAATACACACGACGGCACCTGAAGCTTAACACTGCTCTTTAATGTAGTTTTAAGGGCTCGTTCCCACTGCAATACAGTTTTGCTGGATCCAGTAATTCAGGATCCCACAAAACTGGACTGTCGTGTGAACACCATAATGACTGTTTGAAATTGGAATAACAAATTCGTACGAATCGGTTTTTAGCGGGACACTGCAAATGGGATGTTTATGTTAAGTTAGCATTAAAATACGTATACTACAAAGCATGCCGTAGCAGCCTGTAATTAAAATAGTACCTAGTCCTAAGAAAAATAATGTATGTAAATCCCTCTGCTTGTACCTACTTGTGTCTGTCTTGTTGGTTGTCCTAAATAAATAAAAAAAAAATAGGATCCTGCAAAAACAGTTCCTGCAAAAAAACGGGATATCCCCGTTAACACGGTGGCCTCTAGTTAAGTTATAATATTGGGGCTATTTTGTATAATTTTATGTCAACTAACCGAGATAATTAATGTACACCAATAACCAAAAAACTACTGCATTCTAGCTCTAAAAACCAAATTAGTTTTGAATTAAGCTATATTTTGGTTTTTTGCTTGCTTTAAAATCAATAAATTTTAGTTTCCATACAAAGTCTATTGGGAGCGTCGCGTTTCAACTTTTTTTTTATGCATAACAAGGCAGGTATTTGAAGTCTAAAGTATGTCAATTGACTGCTACCTTTTAGATGTACACAAAAGTAATTTTCTATTAAAGTAGTAGGTGACGGGCATTGTTATTATTTCCGACTACTAGCTTTTGCCCACGCCTTCACCCGCGTAATATTAAATTTGTCACAGATCATTATAAAATAGCCTATGTTATTCTGATGTATAATAATAATACTGTAAAGTTATAAGTAGCTATGCGCGTACGGGTGACTTTTAGTCACCGTGACAGCATTCTTTCTCTTTTACACTTCTATAAAGAGAAAAAGAGAGACAATATACTAGTTCTTATTCTTATTTATAGAGAGACAAACTGTCACGGTGACAAAAGTCACTCCGTTAAACTCGGTACTGCACCTAGTAAACCAAATGGTGTAATTTTTTGTGCCACTGAGCTTTCTCGGCGGCACTTCCAAAAATATCCCAAATTAATGGGAACTGATAACAATTACTTAGACTACCTTAAAACTAAACTTAAAAGTAGTAATCTCTTAAGACTAGTACCGTTTCAACCGAGCAAGCACGAACCACGCCATATCATCGTATCTACGATAGGATTGTATCGCGTTGTCCTTGCTAGCCGGCCATTTGAGTAGTTGCAGTAGAACGAGTCCGTTTATGTTATATATGCTGCGCGGGAAACTTTAACACCGCGAGTCAAGTGCGCACAGCGCCATCTATCAATTTTTTGTGAATTACTTGTTTTATAGCGCTACTTTACTACAAGCAAAACGAAATACGAATTTTTTCAATCGTTTTAGCAATTATTTATTTTGATTTTATAATTGAGTGCCTGTTTCAAGTCGCATTCCAAACTGAGATTGCATTGATCACCGATAGATGTCACTGTGCGCAGTTACATCACGATAGCAAATTTAAATTTAAGATCAAAGTGGAGGACAAATCGAAGATAATCAACAAATAACGCGTTTATGCAAAAAATATTTATTTATTTTATTTTATTTTTTATTTTTATTTTACAAGGAAAACAATACAATACAGTGTAAAAACTATGTAGACTAACATTTTAGAAAACTTAAAACCATTAACATGTTTTCACATTTAGAGCCTGAGTAATGCTTGTTTGTTTATCAATAAACAAAAATAGAAAAGAAGTTATCAAGCCAAAATATGGCAATTATTTCTTGTGATTTTAAAATTGAGTGCCTATTTCAAGATGTATTCCAAACTGAGTTTACGTCAATCACCGATAGATGTCACTGTGCGCAGTTACATCTCAATAGTAAAGTTTTACGAGGCCAGTACTTAAGTTACCAAGCTTTTTGTGCTAAGCTAATTCTCACAACCTTCCAGTGATATTTATAACTTTTAGTTTTAAGTTGGTCGGTTATGTAATATGTATACTATGATCCCAATTTTTGTCCGTGCTGTTTGCTGACTAGTTGAAGCAGCACTATCTTACCCATATGCTGCACTTAGCAGTAGTACATACTTCTAAGATTATTGTTACTAACCCCACGAACATAGTCTCTAAGATCAAATTGTTACTAACCAAGGCTAAAAATAAATGTTTTTTTAATACATCATCAGACCAGACACTGGATGTCATCCAAAACAAGAAGTACTTATCAAAACGATCCAAACAGGGAACTCGACAGGGTTTCATCGTTTCATCACAGAATTTTTATGGCCACCTTCTTCATCATCAGACCAGTTTCATTCCGACATCATTATTACTATACAGGGTGTTGATTTCAATACCCGCCATA